>NC_086160.1:36226187-36551187 GCF_035149785.1 Candoia aspera
AATGGTGTGTTGATCCTTAGAACATCGGATTCGCCGTTCACCACCAGCACCGTCGGCCGCTAGCCGTCCTTTCGGCTTTGAGCTAGCTGCGTCATCACGTCTGGGGCTAGTTGAGCTCATCCTCTGTTCCTCCCCAGTAGCATTTTGACCATCTTCCGACCTGGGGGTCTCATCTTCCGATGGTATACCGACATATCTCTGGTTGTACTGATCCATTTAGTTTTCACGGCAAGAATACTGGGGTGGGTTGCCATTACCTTCCCCAGGGATCGCATTTAGTCTGACCTCTCTGTCATGACCTTCCCGTCTTGGGTGGCCCTTCACGGTTTAGCTCATGGCATCATTGAGGTGCTCAAGCTCCAGCACCACAACAAGGTAACGATCCTTTGCTGAAGAATATAATCTTAGTAATAAATAAATATACAGCTGTTGTCCCAAGCTATTATGTTTAGTGAAATAGGAATTGCTGATGTTCTAAATGGTCTTTCATTTAGCATAACTTTTTAAAATTGGTCCCATTCCAGACTACTCTAGTCTTAGACTCAAACAATATACAATGTCCTATGTTGTTTAAATTCTGCTGCAATCACCAATATGGGAATGAATAGGTCATTTCTCAATTGTCTGCTCTGTTTTTTAAATTTGCTGTTGTTTCCTTTGCTATATATTCTTTGCTTGAATTATCCCATAACCCACCCCTGAACACAATTTTAGTATTAGAGCACTATTGAAAAAGAACAGGTTGCTAGAACAGGGTGTTTAGCACCTGGTAAATACAGCTTTGTATTCTTTATCTCAGATACATATATGAACTCGGCATTGCTCCAGACATTTTAAACTACAGTTCTCAGTATCCATCAGGACTGGTGATGGAACATTGAGCCACACTAAGAAGGGAGACCCACAGAGTTCTAAAAACAGGCCCCACATCACGTTTTCAGTTATACTGGTTAGTTTTAAACAAAGGCCAACATGTTTGTCTAAGACAGAACTCAAGCAGGTAGAGCACATCCTAGCATGGAAAGAAGTATTTGTGGAAAACTTTATAATGGAACAAAACAGTATAACAAAGCCATTTTTAATAGTAAAAAGGCAGAAAAATGCAAGAATGATAGCAACTTTGTTTTTGTAGTAAGATGTTAGGAATGCATGAGATAATTATGACAAAACTCCCTTTGGCAAAAATAACATCTTAGATATTCATTCCTTTAATATTCAGTGACACAGAATATAATCAGTGAGTAACTTTATTGATTAGTCAAATGACCATATCAAAAAGTTGGGCATCAGCCACTATAAAATATAAAATATCAAATGTGGTACCATAAAACAGCTAAAAACAGTAAAATTAACTAGAATATACTATGTTGAGATAAAATACGGTAAGATACGGTAAGATAAAATAGAGATAAAATTGTAAGATAAAAATGCAGGATGTGATAAAACAAGTGATCAAATACAGAAACAATGTGAGTTTAAATGAATTTGTCACCTTTATATGCCACCCCAATGTGTTCTATAAATTGCGTTCTCAGTTGGACAGCCCTAACTATAAAGACACAGAATATAAGAAACCTCACTAAAAATATACCAGTGCTAGCTGAATAATTCAGTTATATGGTTGTATCTTCTTTTTTCCTTCTGAATTAGTTTCTAGTAGGTATGATTTCAAATAGAAGTTTACAGGTACTCCTCCCTTAATGGTAATTGGAACTGGAATTTCTGTCACTAAATGATGTGGTTGTAAAGCACAATGTCATATGACTGCATCACATAGTGACAGCAATCCTGGCAGTCCCCATTGCCATCATTAAGCAAGGATTGTGGATCATTAAGCGAGGACTTGCTTACAACTTCCTGCCAGCTTCCAACAACCAAAGTCAGTAGGGAAGCTGGCAGGAAGTTTCACGTCCCAGGCAGCTTGCAAACAGTTGGCAGGCAGGTTAAGTGGCTGCTGCTGGGTGAGGGGGGATGCGCAGGAAAGTGCAGCGGCACGCACAAGCAATTTTGGGCCTGGGGGTGGATACTGCCGGGTGGGAAAGGGTGAGCGGGTGGCTGCAGCAGCATGCACGATTTCAAACCCAGGGGTGGCTGCTGCCAGGTGGGGGAGACTTACCGGAGTGACTTGAGACCTTCCCTGCCGGCTTCCCCATTGACACTGCTTGTGGGAAGCTGGCAGAGAAGGTTGCAAATGGTGATCATAAGACCTCAGGGCGCCACAACTGTTATAAGTGCACACTGGTTGCCAAATGCTGATTGTGATCACATGATCGTGGGAGTGGTGCGATTGCTAGAACTTTGAGGACCAGTCATAAGTACCACCCGTTAAGCACCATCACAACTTCAAACAGTCGCTGAATGAGTGGTTGCTAAGCGAGGACTACCTCTATGCATGCCTGCTAGCAGTAAGTGCCTTGTTGGGCACCATAAGTTAATTTTTATCCATGGCACTAAGCTACAATATTATGACCAAATGTGGCCAATAATTGCATTCATCCAGTCCCCCAAAATCAGGTTGTAAGAATAAACCATGGTCCTCAAGCAATCATTTCTTCTTTAATATGTAGAATTTAACATATTCTTTCATGTTAGAATCAAATCATAGTTTAATTTGAATTGTTTAACAACAGTGTGAATTTACTATTTGTTACAGTTTGAGCTCTGACTTGGAAGATTTGAATATAACCAATGTGTTTGAAGAATTAATTCATATCTCCCCAATCCAAAATCTTCAAAAGCCTTATGCCACAATGATTTCTTGTTGAAATTATAATTTATAGAAATATACCTTTTAAGTTCATATGAACTTTGTTTGTGGTATTATTTTTTCATTTTTGAATGTCATACAATTTTATGATCATATTGTAAAGAATTCTGAAGATAAGCTGTTTCTTGCAAACTGGGAAGCAAGTTCCTTTCACAATTTTTTTTTAAAAAGTAGAAAAAATGAAACCCTAAATGAAACTTCACAATTTTGTATAAATAGCAGCTACCTTTAAATAAAGTTGTTAGCTAAACCAAACCTAGAGTATAACCTCCAAAATAATAAGCAACCTTTGATAAGAGTCTAGCGTTTGCATTAAAATTGTTTTTTTAGAAAATAACATCATCCTCTTGCCTTAAATGAGCACTCTCTTATCAAAATAGCTTTTAAGATATAGGACGAGTAGATATATGAAAGGCTGGTGACTGCAGTGCAAGAATCCCTATAGAAAATATTGTTCCTTTAATAAAGAAATCATGAAGAAAGAAATTGTATGCGGCCACACCCATCTGAAACAGAAGACACAATGAAGACTCAAGTAATTATTGCTTACAAGTTTCAACAAAATATATTATATATGTTAGAATTATGGTTCTATCAGGTGAACCAAAAACTATAAAAATGATAGTTGGTGCCTGTTCAAACTGCACAGCATTTTCAAATAAAAGCAGGGCTCCACCCAACCAGTGCTGTCCTTAGGCTTTCAAAGAGAAAACCTATACTGATCAATGATTCACAAAACTCAGACAGTCTAAACCAAGCATTATGAATGAAAAGGTTTCCAGTAGCAACACTTGCAACAGAATTGTCAAACCTCTAGGCAAATATGAGATTTCTACAATAGAAACACTGGTTCAAAAATCAGGCTATGATCTAGATGGAATTCCACAAATGTACCACTTTGAACACTACCACTTGAGAAAAAAGCTATAAAATCAATTTATTTCCTTCCAGAAATATTACGAACCCATAGCTAAAATACAGACAAATTATTTCTCAGAAAACAGTTCCAAACATCCTCAGAGACAGGTGTTATTTCCTTCCATATTTATTTTTCCATACTGTTTTTAATCACTGTAGTCCATTCTTGCTTAAAGAACACATAGTTATAAATCATGCAGTATTAATTTTAAAACAGAAGCAGTAGGATATATAAGAGGGGCAAAAAGCATACTAGCTGAATAACCATAAATGCTCAAGACATACCCATCTTCATGAAAAAGTGAGCTTAATCAATGCAATGCCAAGTAAGAAATCTTTTCCTGGATGCAGTTGTCTCCTGCAGTCGTCCAAAAGAGCCAACCATAATTATAGCAATATATTAGAGTTTAAAAGTCTCACGTTTAAAGCTGTTAGAAATTCGCTGTGATTGCAGTCATTACTGGAGATACAGCATATTTCTTGCTTTAGGTAACAATGCTCCATTCCAGGGAGAAAAATCAATGAAAAAAGGAGGCCCAGTCAAGCATTCTCTCTCTCTCTCTCTCTCTCTCTCTTCCTCCTCTCCAGGTCACAGACAAGTGGAAGACCCCTAAAGGATTCCAGCCAATCAATCTTTATTTAGTGCATCTTTCTCACTCAATCTGTGCTGAAAGACTGCAGCAAATGGTGCAAAGGATTGTGGGATAGAGCTGCAGCACAGAACTGCAATGAGATTTGCTGGGTGGATTTCTTTCTTTCCTTTTTGCTTTTCCTTTCCTAGTCAGCAATCAGCTATTTAAATCTCAGTGCTGGCCCACAGATTTTGAGTACAAATTAGCAGACAGGAGCAGCAGCTAGACTGTCTTAGAAGCAATAAACAAAAGTATGACTCTAATGCTAAAGATCCATGCACATTTCTCTGGAAGAAAATATTCTTGATCTAAAAAAACTGTAATTAGTAATACTGAAACAGTGAGAAAATCTCTCAATTCTCCCAGCAAAGCCAATCTAGACAAGCCCACCATCTGCCTTCTATTTGTACCTTAAAAGAAACTTTTTAGAAGAGAGTTGCATAATTCCCTGAACAAGTTATAATGCATCTCAGAGGCTAAAATTCAAGCTAATTTCAATATTAAAGTATTTGCTAATTACATAAAACAAATATATTAATTATGCACTTTTTTGCTCTTTACAACTGAAATGAAACATAATGAAATGGTGGAGCAAAAGCCTTAAAACAGTCTTCTTATGTACCACTTACTACGTCAGACCTACTTTTATTCGCCTTCATTGTGAGAATGAAGTATGTGAGGAAAAGATGTGACAGGTTGTTTGGTCCTTTTTCCCCCTTTCCACTGTTCCCATTATGAAATGGGCTTCCACCTTTTTCTTCCTTAACAGGCTATTCTGTTTCCAATATTCAGTCTGTGGGTGCCAATGTGTATATAGCCAAAACCATAATCATGAAGAAGAGAATTCTCTTCTAGAAAATTTTTGGAGAAATCAAAATTTGCAGAACTACAAAAAGTCATGGGAAGAAAAGGCTTATTGGCAATCCTGCAATTGGAACTCAATATGCTCAGTGGACACAACTTTAATGACAGTTATAAAGGAATGAAAGATGGTATGTGTGATAGAGAAAGAGAGTGAGAACTAATTGGAATCCTGAACTGTGACTCTCTAGACTGCAACATTTTGATGCAGGTCCCTGATGCGTGTATTAAAAACATATACTCTTAACTGTCTGTACTTTACCCTTGATCAAAATGTGAACAGCCCATCATCAGAGACAGAACTAATCCACATGGGCACAACCCATGGAGTAATTTCACAGGAAGCTAAAATTTCAGATGATTTTAAAAAGTTAAGTCTTCTCCAAGTTGAACTTGACTCCTGATATTTTCATGGACTATCTGTTCATTTTTATTGGCAACAGGATGGAAATGGTTTGTCACTGCCTTCTGGGATATGTCCTGACTTCCTTATCTAGTCTACTGCTCTGGGAGTTTCCAGGTCTGCCCCCGCTTAGCTTCCAAGTACAGAAACGGCCAGCTACAGTAGCTGCTGCCACTTGCCGAGACTTTCAGATGCTACAAATAGTAAAGAAGGTTTCCTGAATGAATGTATGGAGGCACTTCGTCCCACCATTCAAGTGGCGAAGGTCAGAGAGAGCTGTCCAATCAGTACCTGATGTACACTCCCTCCTTCAGACCCTGGACTGCACATGACAACATGGAACAAAGAACAGATTGAACAGGACTGGGGCTAGCACATAATCCTGCTTCATCCCATTGGAAATGGCAAATGCAGCTGAAATAGCACCATTAGGACCTGTCCTGTCATTCCGCAATGGAGTAGCTGAGTCAACTTCATTAATTTCCTCGGGCATCCATAACATCTCAGGATGCTCCAGAGAGCCTCCCTGTTTGGTATGAAATGCCTTTCTCAGGTCAATGAAGACAGAGTAAAGAGGTTTGTTCTGCTCAATGCACTTTTCCTGGACTTGTCTCACGGCAAGGTCATCCACGCAAGCGCTACAAAGATGCTGTGAAGGAAACCCTACCCTACTGTGACATCCAGCCAAGAGTGCAAGGAGGTGCGGCTGCTGACAAAACCTGCTGGCGAGCTCTGTGCTATGAAACCTCCCCCAGCTTTGAAGACAGGCACTGCCAAAAACTGACAGAAAATCATGAGCGCCATCACAGAATAATATCCAGTTATTACAACAATGGACTTCCAGTGCCCCCACTGTGCTAGACACTGTACTTCCAGACTGGGATTGCAGAGCTACCTCCGTGTCCACAGATGAACTGCAGAACAGCGTGTCTTCTTCAAACCCAAAGGACTCACTCCATCCATCCATCCATCCATCCATCCATCCATCTCGACAGTGAAAACCTAAGCATATTGTAAAGACTACTAATAAATGGAAAATGGCTTTAAAAATTGCAGCTAATGATCATAATATATAAAAAAACTAATTTAGAACATTCACTGAATGAACTGTGAGGTTTCGGCCAGCTTCTGACTCTGAAAATGAAACTTATCTGGAGTCAGAAGGGGAAAATGAAACTCATCAGAAAAAAGTTGGAGAAGCTGAACCAGGAAGTGCCTCAGCAGAGCAGGAGAATTTGCAAACCCGGATTGGACAAACTCTGGAGGGAGATTTTAACTCTCCAATCAGCGCTCAAGACAGGAGAGCAGAGAAGTGTGCGAATCAGAAAGCAGCTTGATTGGCTGCTGGAGAGAAAAGGCACGGAAAGGATCATCTTAAAAGGCAGATGTGCGAAGAGCAAGCTGCCGGAGACAATCCTTCAAGCTCACAGCCCTTGCGGAAGAGTCATTACCTGAGTCAGAAGCCTTGCCTGTAGCCAGAGTGGAACCAGCGCCAGCAGGGAACCGCCTTCTGCACAAGCTGCTCCAGTCGACCCTCTCCCTGCCGTCCCTGCCAAGCACAGCCTTGCATCTAGCTCCGGACCTCGTTGCTGCATTCTAGTGTGTTCCAGGTGTACATCCAGTCTTGCCTTTAGTTCTCAACCTTGCCTAAGATTTCCAGCCCTGTTCAGTCTTGATTCCAGCTCGCAGCCTTGCTTAGAATTTCCAGTCCAGACCAGTCATGCTTCTAGCTCTCAGCCTTGCCTAGGATCTCCAGTCCAGTCCATCTTGCTTCTAGGTCCCAGCCTTGCCTAGAATCTCCAGCCCAGTCCAGTCTGGCTTCCAGCTCTCAGCCTTGCCTCCAGGATGAACTGGAGACAGTCACTCATGCCCCTGCTCTCTTGATTAGATTATTATAATTCGCTGTCCTTGAACATCACCTAGAAACTTCAGCAAATCCAGAATGCAGCAAGATGCATGCTCAGTGTTCAAATCATAGTACTGCCACATTAAACTTCTGCTGCAGGAGCTGCACCACTTACCACTAGGTTTCCAAGTGCAGTTCAAGCTGCTGGTATATGGCTTGAGGCCTGGTTATCTTAGGGACCGCCTTTCCCTAATAGTTTCTGCCTATCCTATCCAGACATTTAGCGAGCACCTATTTAGGGTACCCATCTACCAGGAGTTGTGGTGTGAGGAAACCAGCTAGTGGGCCTTTTCTGTAGTAGCTCCCCTCTGGAATAGCTCACCCTCTGAAGTATTGATAGCTGTGACTCTCATGGCCTTCTGGAAGCAGGTGAAAATATCATTTCTTCATAGGGCTTCTGAGGATTAACTGTACCCAGCAGTTCCATATTCCTTAATTTTAGTTTTTTATGTTAAGTATCAATTTAACTTAGACTTGACTTGGATTATTTTAATTATTACTCTGATTTTGTACTCTGTTTATTATTTTTCCCATTTTATTTTTCCTTGTTAATATTTTATGACACAAAACAAAACATGAGTATGGTACAAGATAACAGCACAGAACAATACATCTCAGTATTCAACCATAGGTTATATATAATAATTTATGAGAAGAAAAGTTGTTATTATAATCTTTGTATAATCTTTCCAGATCTAATAAAAATGTAATTCCTCCCTTTCAGAATCCAGTATTTGAATTTCATTAGTAACTTTTTCCATAATAGCATCTTTGTCTTTGGCACTGCAAGGGAAGACTTCAAGCTATAAAAAAATATGAGTCCAGTCCACACTAGGTACAAGGCAAGGCTTGAGCCCAGTCCACACTAGGTACAAGGCAGGCACTATGACTGGCACAGAAGCCAGCAGGGCCAGGCACGGAGCTCCAGCCCCGTAGCCCTTGCAGGCAGTGGCAGTGATCGGAGGTGGCGCAGGAAGGCAGGCTTGGGCGGCAGGCTGGTTCAGCAGGGCAGGACTGGAAGCGGTGGTGGGCAGAGAAGGTGCAGGAAGGCAGGCTTGTCTGGTGGTCTGGCCGTGCAAGGCTGGGAAGGTCTTCCTGGTTCTGGATTTGACTGGAGTCAAGAGGCGAGGTCTGGAAGTTGAGCAGCTGTCCCCGATAACCCATTCCTCTTTTTCCTGACCTTTTATTCTTTTGTCTTCACACTGTTTGGAGATAGCAGCCAATGGGCTTGCTTTCTTTTTGGCGCTCTTCCCAACTGTCAAGCTGAGCTTTGTTGCAATTGTTCCGCCGTTGCTGCAGAGCTCAGCACTTTTCCTACCCTTGCTGCAAAGCTCAGACTGCTTTCTAACAATAATGGCTCCAACGTTTTTAAAAAAATGGGACAAAATTGACATTTATATTAAAATGATGGGACAGTTGGGAAATGTTAAAAAAAGGGGACTGTCCCGTTCAAAACGGTATGTATGGTCAGCCTAGTTAATGCATATATACAAACCTACACATGAAACCAATATAACAATTTTGTAACTTCTGGCCTATATTTGAGCCTGAATGTTTAGGTGTTCCCCAAGGCCTGAAAAATATTTCAAGGGTTCCTCCAGGGTCAAAAAGTTGAGAAAGGCTGCTGTAGCATAATAAAATGGTGCATTACATTATAGTGTTTCCAGAAGCTTTGGCCATTATGAATCACTGTTTCAAAAAGCTAAAATGCCTAATTTTATAAATAATGTTATTAAAATTACATTAAAAATTGTTATTAGTATTTTACTTGGCTCATAGACATCCCCCTCTCTGTAATTATTCTACCCTATCTAATAGTAAGGCTGGGTTACTTAAGACACCTTTATATGAATGGAACTGAACTAAATTAGTAGCTGAATTTGGGAGCTCTTGCCCATTAGTGTCCTTTGTATTTCTCAATAAATGCATGACGTTTGTGACTATATACATGTATGTACAACTGATCAACAAGTATGCAACATACTGTGTTTAATCCAGTACAAAATTACATGGGAATAAATTGTGATAAATGCAACGGAACAGGCTACTGAGTAATACTTATTATTGTATAGTTAGGCTCAGTTGCTATAATGCTATTATAATTGCCACCCAAGCCATTGTTTGGGAACTGCTGCCAACAACTTTTGAGAACAGTCATAGTAGGTACACCACCCCTTTGGCTTTTTTACAAATATATTTGCCGTGTTTCTGACAAGCCAAAACTGTATTTGCCAACACTCTACTTGTTAACCCCCTGTTAGGAAAGAAAAGTCTTTATAGAGAAATTCATCCCAGCTTCAGCAGCACTGTCAAATGTCTTCAGGCATATCCCTTCTCCTTACCTACCTACGAAAAGGGCCAGCAAGAAGCGTCTGCGTGAAATGACCTGAATGACTTTAAGCAATGGCATCCAACTTCCCTTCCCTATTTGCACCAAACTTGCTCAAGAAAAGGCACATTTGGCCATCTGGCTACCTAACAACCTCCAGCCTTCTTCTAATTTTTGTAAATGGGAGGGTGAGAGACTGCAGGACAATTGCACTCTGTTCATCTCTGCAACTTCAACTTTGGAAAAAACACACACCAAAGGACAAATCCAGGGTCACTATGACAAACAGAACTACTGGACTTGATAATTAAAGTAATTTGACTCACATAACTGCAGTCTCAAATATTACCAGTGGAAGCACTGGTAACAACTGGTAATGTAGTAACAACTGGCATACAACTGAAACAATGTGTGAACTTAGCTTCAATGGTTAGTAAGTGGATTCCAGGTTTTTTATAACTGCCCACACTATCTTAGGTACATGAAGGAGAATACCAAACTGTTTTCAAACTATGAACAGAATAGCAGAAAGAGAGGAGCTCATCACTTCTTCATTTGGCTGACAGTGACAGGTATGATGACGATTTCACCAGTGCCACATATTCTGTATATCAAACAGTCCTTCACATGTTTGACAACACTCCTAAGCCTTTAAAGTTTTCCCCAATACCATGCTCCTTTATATGCTACAATATCAAACAGTTTTCTAAAGGCCTTACCAAGTAATGGCAAGATGCCTCCAGTTTTTGACTTCAGTTCCCATCAGCCTGTGCTAGAAAGGACATGGGTTGGAGGGTACTAAGCTGCTTATCTCGACCTGATGAGAATTTCAAGCTGTTGAGGATTTGTATTTCTGGGAAAAAAGTGTGCCATCTGTTTACAAACCACAGTACTATGCAAATTAATTAATCCAAGTTTCTTTTAAAAGATAAAATTCAACTCTAACAATACAAAAATGTTTCTTATTCTTATTTGTATGTCATTTAAAATCAAAGCCCCAAGAACTGAACTGTAAACACAAATCAATCTAAACTTCTCCAACAGCCTTCTCCAACATAATGCTCTCCAGATGTGCCAGAATTGAAGTTGCCCAGAATTTTCAGACAAAAGCTGCTGGCTGGGCATTTTGGACGTTGCACATTCACCATTACTTGGAATAGAGCCAGGCTGTGAAAGGCTGATCTATAATAAAAATATTATTTAAGATAGGGGTTGGCAACTTACTGCCCATGGACCAGATTTGGCCCACCACGCAAAATCATCTGGCTCATAGTCCCAAAAAGAAATAATATCTGCCTGACCCTCAGTGGTCCTAAAAAAGAATTCAAGTTTGTAATTCTATCTCAGGCCTGATGTAGAACCACACTATTATAATAAATTATAAAGATCTGGATGGTTTTACAAGCCTATCTATCTACACCAGGGTTTCTCAAGCAGGGTTCCATGGAACCCTAAGTTTCCATGAGAGGTTACTAGGGGTTCCCTGGAAGGTCATGATTTATTTAAAAAATTATTTCAAATTCAGGCAACTTCACACTGAAGAGGTAAGTTGTGGTCTTTATTTTTAGTTTAAGAACACTGTTAATGCATCTATACAGGCCTACAAATGAAACAAATATAATATTTTTGTAACTTCTAGTCTATATTTGAGCCTGAATGTGCAGGGGTTCCCCAAGGCCTGAAAAATATTTCAAGGGTTCCTCAATGGTCAAAAAGTTGAGAAAGGCTGATCTAAACATATGTGTTTATTGTGTACCTTCAGCTACTTTGGTTTCTTCCTCCTCTCTTCATAAGCACTGCTTATCTCAACCGCAAGAGAGGCCTGGAGACTCTGCGGAGCATGCCCTTGTTCTCCCCTTTGGCCATGCCCCTCTTTCCCCTAAGAAGTGCATATCCCAGAAGAGGCTTCCAAGTTCCAGTGTATTCGTATTTGCCGGAAAGAGAGGAAAAGAGCAGTCCACCCTGCGTCCAGCCCCTAGGCCAAAGAAGGTTGCCCCTGATCTAAGAGTGCTCAACAAAAACAGCTGACTTTCCAAAACATTAAATATCTATAAGTAACTTAATTAAAATCAAATTAATTCTTCCAGTCTTCTTAATAATAGAAAAAAGAACAAAATGTTGAATTTGGTTCCAAAACAGGAAATACAAAAACAGACTAATTAAACTTTTATTTAAAAACACACGGACAGTTTCTTTCCTCTCCTATACCATTTAGTCAGTTACATACCTGCTGCAAGGTCACTTTTTTACGTTTTATATGCAAAAAATTTAGTGGTAGAGCTTTAAAAAAAAAAAAAAGCTATTTAAAATAGCAGTAAACATTCGTGTGTGTTCCTCCTCCCCCTTAATTTCTGGATTTTTGAGCTTATGCAGCACCAGAACAAATTTTTCAGATAATGTTTTGGCCATTTTCTGAAACATAGGAATGGACAAGATCCTTTTTTTTTTTGTAAGGATCTAGCTAATATTCTGTGCTCTCAAACTACAGTGTCCAAAATTCCAAAACAGAGGTTTCATTCAGCACAAAACTTTTAACATGCCAAATCTGACCTCAGCTAGGGCAACACTCCCACCCCAACCCCAGAAAGCCAGACTTGGTGAAGTGACATTTTCCTCTCCTTGTCTGCATCTCATATTTCACACTCACAACCCAGCAGAATTGCTGTCAGAAATCTCAGCAGAAGTGTTTTTTAACACTTCTGCTGAGATAAAAGTTCTTTGCATCTTGGTGAAAATGAATGCAAAGAACTTTTACAGTGTTCAGAAAAGCAGTGGCAAAAGGACATTAATTACAACGCTTGAAAATGCAATCAGCAAAATATCAGAAATTAATTTTCTTTCATTATTCTATCATGAGATAAGCTATGAAGCACTAAGATTTAATATATAATAACTGAACTTATTCTACTTGAACACATGCTAATAATGTGTGACAAGAAGTCACACATTATAAGCAAACATGTAACTGAAAGTGTTTGGGGGAAATAGATTATATCGTATGTTACCTTTCAAACCATTCCTGTGTTTTTTTATGAACCAAAGAGAGGAACACAGATATGTATTCTATATGGCTGCCAATGGCATTTCATCAAAGCAAGAAATCTGACTCTCAGAGAACCTGAAAATCTATTAGCAAAGTATTTTAAACTTAATTGATTAAAATAGCAGGTATTTTAATAAGTCAGTCAGTAAGTTGGCAAGTCCTTATTTAGCCTGTTTTCATCACTGGACCAGAATCCAAATCACTGAGCTTACCAAACCTTACTAAGGAAGGAGGTGAAATTAAAAAATATCCAGTGAAATCAACACTGAGGCAGAACTGAGTACGCAGCACACACCACTTCTTTTAGATTGCTCAAAATATATTGAAAACAGATGACTGAAATTTAATGTAAAAGCTAAATCCTGCATCTCTCCAGCTGACCTGATGCACAGGACAATTCCACATTGCAGCCTAAGTCTCCCATTCTGTCTCCCATGCTACTCTTGTCTGTTCTTAGGTCAACTGCATAAATCCCACTGCTGGATTGCAGCAAATTTGCCACTGGGCTGGACAAGTGCTTAGTCCAGATTATGGTCACAGCAATGCCTGTTGGTTGTTCTCCTACTTCTCACTGGTTGGCTCCTAGGTGGGCCAATATACCAGTGCCTGCCTTTTCCTTTCAGGAACTGTTCCCTCTTCAGTAGGCCTGTGAATTTCCTTTGCTTTTCCAGATGTTTGCACACATGGATGCCTTCACTCCCCCTTTCTTACATTATCTCTGACACTAAGACAGACCTCTCTATTTTTTTCAATCAAAGCAATAGGGAACAGGTTGTTCTTCCATGATTTCCTATGTTTCTTTGTAAATCCAAGGAAGAACTGCTACTTGAACAAAGAACAATATCCCCATGTGGTAGCTTTAAAAATAAGGGAAAAGGAAAGGAAGCTTTGCTGTACTGTAAGCAGGATGCAGAAAGGCAAGGGAAGTATGCTTTACCCAGCCTACAGAAACCAAAAGAGGGAGACGTAAGGGTTGAATGGAGCATGAGCTTCTAAGGTTGAGCTTCTATAGTTGTTAGGTTCATTGACCTAACAACTGTAGTTGGATTAACTGAAACTGCCAACCAGCAAAGAACATATAGCTGGGACAGGCTGTACAGGGCCTGCCAGGCACTGCAGCTAATTAGAACAGAAAGAACTGTTAGAAACCATCTGTTATGAAAGACTTAAGATAGCTCAGGTCAGAAAACAGAAAGTTTGAAGCAGAGCTGGAAAATACAGGCATAGGACACGCTTGCAATGGGCTGGGAGTAGGAATAGTACAATAATATCCATTCCTATACTCAGGAAGTGGTGAATGGCCCATGCTGGCAATAGGCCAGGCAGAAAGTAAAGTATTATGTAATCAAGAAAAAAAAGAACAAAGCATGCAAATACTGTACCAGATCCTTAATATATCATACAATTCACTGAAATGACAATAGCTGACTGATATGGTGTAAAGACTGTCAGAGGTAGTACTGCCAAGTATTATTTCTTCAAGCTGGCATGAAACGTAACACACACACACACACCCAATTCCACAGAATTTTGCCACAAAAGGAACCAGTTCGCAATTAGGTTTACAAGTACCACAGCATGAGTCCTGTGGTACATGTCTTTGCATCTAAAAAAACATAAAATAAAACAACACATTCCAAGCAGCACATCATAATTATGCCTGGCCCATTTAAATTCCCCACAGTGTCCTAGAGTAGCAATACATGAAAGGTATTCCAGGAAAGTAAATGGCAGAGCAACAGAGCACTGCTATTGTAACTGCTTTCTACTTTAGTGGGCCAGAGCTATCAAAGTAGCTTCAGACTGCCCATCAGTTGTTTATTGTGCAGCCTAATATATTTCAGATCCCATGTCCTTTTTAAGGGCAATTAAAACTGCTTTATTTCTTGTGGCTATACCCAGTTCTCTTATTTTGGTTAGAAATAAAAGGCAAGTGATTTGTAAAAACTCTGGAAAATGGACATGTTCAGTACCCTTGATAAAAGACCTGGGGTCTAAAATAAATTTAAGTATACAGTGCTTCTCTGGGATTTTGAGGATTTCTTCTCCATCTGATTTTGATTATCTTTGTCATCATTGCACCCTGATCTATTAAGTGAGATTGTCACAACTCAAGGACTGTAGAAATTATCTATAATATAGTAAGTTATTGCTAAATATACCCTTAACGAATTTGTCATTATTTTTAAGGTAATATCATTCTATTTCAACATGTTGTATGTAACGTATGTTCTTTCACAAAATAAAACTACAGCGTATGGCTTTAATTCAGTTTGGTGAGATGCACAACTCTGTGTATTACAACTGTTTAGTAAAGACCAGAACTTGGATGCAACCATCCCTGCTAAAAAGATAATAGTCCGATGAGAGAGAGGGCTAAAGGCAATTATAGGAAAATTAATAATATGGTTGGTGCTTTACTTCTGACAGAAATAACAGAGAAAGTTTTAAAAAAGCACAAGTCATGTTCTTTGGAAAACACAAATTCCTTATCCAATAAACCCCCACACGGCAAGCCGTGCTTTGATGCTGCTGCAAACGTGTTGTACAGAATTCCAGGAAATAATACAAGAATTTCCTTATCTCTCTTTCTACAGGCCTTCTGGCTTTGTATGAGCGGCATACGCTGGTGGAGACAGGGATATGTTTTAGGCGTGTTTTTGAGGTGATGCTGAGGCCAGTTTTTGCATCCCAATCCATGTGCTTAGAATATAAAGCTCATATAGTCTTGAATATGCTGTCAGCCTAAAGTACATTGGTTTCTTTATGTAGCATATTAACAAAGTTCCTGTTCCATAATATAAGAGGCTAATTTACAATATGTTCACTTATTTGTGAACAGAATAAGATATTTTTATTTTTATTTATTTAATTTGTCCCTGCCCATCTCCTCCCATTGGGGCATTCTGGGCAGTTCACAATAAAATAATCAATCAAAATAACAAACATACAGTATCAATACAATATATAAATATAGCATTACTCTTAATAAATACACAAATAAGAGTAAAAATAAGAATAAGATATATATTTTATTTATAAGAACTCTAGCTAGTTTTTTTTAAAGAAGCTGAAGGCCTAGCAAATCAACTGCTACTGAAGCTATTTCTACCAGATTCCCTCCTCCCCATCTCAGTCTTTGTCTGTATACTGTAAATGTTTCATACATGTGGCAGAAATACCAGCAGTACAGGTACAAGGGAATGCCATTTCAGCTAGTTAAGGTAGAAGGGCTACCTTTCTTCACTGATGCCCTGTAAGGAAGATGGGAACTAACACAAAGGTAGGCACGGTTTTTAAACTGCCTGCTGTCATACAAATATTTGAATAAATCCCTCTATGCAAATAAGCAAAGACTGGAGTATCCCTTTGAGAAATACCTAAATCGAAACTTGAATAAAGCCTATGAATACTGTACTGCCTTAATCCTTCTTCTATAATTCCCTATAATTTTCATTTCGAGATTATTTAGTTGAATATTTAATGTTTATCTAGAGTAATGTCATTTCTATATCCTAATTTTTTTTAACAGGCTTTACTACTAATTGAAATTTACTAGTTGAATTTCATCCGTTAGCCACACCGATTTTTAGTTCTGGATCAGCTGCAAAAAAGAACAGGTAAACCTAAAAATGGGTATGTTTTGTTGTTTGTAATGTCACTTGATATTCTGTAAATCTGATCATTCTATAAAATCTAGACAATTCTTTTAACCAAAGCATCCCTTCATATAAAATTATTCATTGTTGAAGAAAAAAGATAGCAGCGGGAGATTTCGCAATAAATAAATAAATAAATAAATAAATGATTAACGACAAAGCAAAATACTACACAATGCAGTTCTAAAGTTATTAGTGGTACATCTTGCATCTCCAGGTAGTAAGTTATCACTGTATATTGATTCAATTTGGGAATTAAGTTTTCATGAGCTTTAAAAATCACCTAGAACTAGATTTGAGAGACTACCATTTCCTAATTTACAGTACTGTGATGATTTATATCATTTCATCAATGCATTTCGATAAGCTTTGTTAAAACAAATATTTCAAGTTTATGAAAGTTTTAATGTTTTCAGTTCACTTTAGTTATATAAAGAATATATATACATTTTGTTTTATAAAATTATAGAAATGTTTTTGTTAATCCCAGATGTTTAGGAAATATTAACCTTATTCACATTATTCCACTATGTGAGTCCAGAAAATGTTTCATAAGCTCTGAGAGGATGAATTATTATGGTATGGGTTATCATGGACTATTTAATATTAGGAATACATCATATAACACCACGGTTAAAGCTCAGTACTTTTTAGGAGTATTCATATCGTGAAATTTCAGTTTTCTAAAGGATTTTGTTAATTTCCTACCATGTTCCATGCCCATACAGCAGCACATGCACAGAACAATCCTTTGATGTCCTTCTGCATATTAATATATTTTCATTCAAAGGCTTTAGAGAAGTTCCTCTTGATCATTCATCTGTGACTCTGCTTTTAAAATGCTATCTTTAATCATTTTGTCCTATTAATATTATTTCACTGTTTTTTCCTACTATTTCCCTGCAAGATAATCTCACAGTTGTTTCATGGAAATTTTAACAAGGATGATGTCACTGAACACAAAATAGCAAATTTTTTTCGAGAGTTCCTTCCAAACCAGATCAACAAATATGTCATAAATTGCCCAAATCCAAACTTCAAACATTTTAGGAATTCTTCAATCCCAGAAGAATATAAGACAGAGAAAAGAGAGAAGGAAGGGGAGGGGGATGGTGGGAGAGAGAGAGCGAGAGCCCAACAGCATAATTCAAAGCTTACTTACAGGCATTCCATTATGTCTTTCCAGGGATTGAAATACAGTCTCTTTGGGGAGAAGAGTTTGCTCCCAGCAGCATTCAGACAATTGGTCCCATTATAACGATCATGAGGCTGAGTTAAAGAGTAGCCTTGCAAAAACATAAACAGCTTGTCAGCACAACCAAAGAGGTGGGATCTTTGTCTCATGGGACAGCTCCAGCCAATGATCAGCCTCTCTGGCAACTGTTTGGTTAAGATATAGTGTTTCATTCTTAAAAGGAGAGCAAGAGAATGAGAAAAGCCCACAAGAACAACTGTGCCAAAGTGCTCATAAATGAAAAGGAGTTAAAAATGCTTTGCACAGGGAAAAATACAAATCATTCTCTGAAACACATGTCTGCTGTAATTCCTACATGATAGGCCATCATGTAATGCTCTCTCTGATTCTAATATATTTTTAAAAGTGCAAATAGGACGATTGTGGAGCATTTTACTTTGCACTTAAAATTACCCGAGTGTTTAGATTAGAGCTTTGGACTGCTATAACCTGGTAACAAACACCATGCCATGACTTTTGGGCCACTATTTCTCAGTCTCCTGAGTCCTCCAAGAAAAAGAGGGAATAAAAAAGAGTTTATCAGGGAAGCACATAGGGAATTCTGGAAAACATTTCAAATTTGAAATGGCTTGATTTCAAAACAGCTATTTCACATTTGGGACTGGCTGTTTCTATAATTTTGGAAGCATTTCAAACTTAACTCAGCTGTTTTGAATTTCAAGTTCAAACACTTCTAAATGATTACAACAGTCTTTATAATATAAACAGTGTATTATGAGACAGTTCCAGCGAATGATCAGCCTCTTTGGAAACTGGTTAAGGTATAGTGTTTTATTCTTTAAAAAGTGAGGGAATGAGAAAAGCACACTCATTCCCCTACTTGTATGCAAACCAGTTTGAATTCTAAATATTCTGCACACCCCTACTCCTTAACTAAGATGACTAAGATTTATGGTCCTAAGCATATAGAGTATATGAAGTTGACTATGAAATCCTAGTACAGGTAGTCCTCGTTTAGCAAACACAGTTGCGACTGGCAATTTGGTCATTAAGTGAAGCAATCACTAAGTAAAACCACAACTGTGCTTAGTCTTATTGCAGCTTTCCTTTGCTTTACAGACCTGAGAAGGTTGTAAATGCGAGGCTTGGTCACCAAGTTACTTTTTCATCACCATTGTAACTGCAAAAGGTCGCTGTCCAAGGCAGTTTGTAAATGAGGACTACCTGTATATACAAGCTTTTTTTTTTTAATCCATTCAATTGTGTCTGATTCTTGGAGACTGCCTGGACAAGTCCCTGCAGTTTTCTTGGCAAGGTTTTTCAAAGTGGTTTGCCATTGCCTCCTTCCTATGGCTTAGAGAAAGTGACTGGCCCAAGGTCACCCAGCTGGCTTTGCGTGTAAGGCAGGACTAGAACTCACAGTCTCCCAGTTTCTAGCATGGTGCCTTAACCACTACACCAGACTGGCTCTCATATACATGCATAGATCTACACATAATACTGTCTACAGCCTGCGAGAAAGGGTGACATAAAAGAATTATACACACCTTTTCTCTGGAGCAAAGGATAGTTTTTATCTTGCTATATTTTTAGGAATAGTGCTTTATTTGAAATACTTCCTAGGATGGAACGAATGAGAAAAATGGATACCGGGCGCAGAAATTCAGCTTTCAACTCTACCACAAATTTACCAGTCTAAAGGTGGTCTTTTTATTGACCTCTCAACTGAAATATAGAGTAGTCATCTTTCCTACCTGACAGGCCTAGGCTAGCAGTAACCCAATAATACAAGTGAGTGTTCCACATATGACCATCATACTGCAACAATTATTGAATCAAGGTACCTAAAATCCACTAATTTAAAGAATATATAAAAAAATCCATGACCCATTACTCCTATGGGATTGAAATTTCTATGATGTTCAGACCAGTTTTATTTGCAAAGTTGTGGCCGTTGCAGCATCCCCGTAGTCACGTTATCATGATTTCTGACACTCCCTGCCAGCTTCCCACAAGCAAAGTCAATGAGGAAGCCAGCAGGAAGTTGGAAGTTACTCCCGCTCCAACTGCTTTTTTGCCCAAGATGGTTCTGTTTCTCAATTTTGGTAAGTAAATATTGACTTATTATTGAGTTCATTTGCCACTACAATTATTTTTCTATTTATGATGATCAGGGGACTGTCCAGGATTGGGGTAAAAAAAATATGGTCAGTCTAAAATTTAATGTTCATTCTGGTCACATCAGACTGCACTACCTTTCTCTCAAAGGATGACCCAGCGGTTCACAGGGTTGTCTAGTGTTAACTAGAAGTCTGACTCAATGCCTGACTCATATGAAATTTAGGGGATTATTATAATACTAATCTAAGTGAAAGTATAATTTTATGGCTTAATTTTAAGCATATGACTGGGCTACATTCCTGTGGCCTGGTGTGTGTGTGTGTATTTTACAAATTTTAAACCACACAAATTTGTCTGTGTTTCCTGAACATAATGGTGCCTATATCTGATAAAACATGCAGTTTTCTAAAATATGGATTCCTTCTTTCCTATACAATCATTCTTACCCTGCTGCACAGTAGTATTACAACCCAAGACTAAAATTGCTCAATGGGAATGCAACATTGCTATTAGTAACAAAATATATAAAAATGTGATTTTCTAGAACTTTATGATCTATTGGCATAATTTATTCCCTATTTGTGAAATATTGTTGCCAACCCTGGTGTTATCTTCTGGCAGAAAACGTTTGGGAGAATTAAATTGGGAGAACTACCATGCAATTCTTCCATCATACAGCTTTATTAAATTATTAAATTATTAATTTATTTCTCTATCTATCTATCTATCTAATTTATCCCCGCCCAGCTCCTCCCGTTGGGGGACTCTGGGCGGTTTACAACAATCTATTAAAAACTATAACCATAAATACACAGAATAAAATATAATAAATAATATAAATAGAGGTAAAAATTAAAAATAAATTAACTACTGGAATTTATTTTTTATCTACCTATATGAACTTTCTTGTATTAATAGGCATTTCTCATACTTCCAAAGAAATCATAAAGTATAACAAAAAGACTCACTCACTCAATAACCCAATTAGAATGAGAGAACATAAATATGTTTATCTTATAAGTCTGAAGTGTGTATACATGTGTGTTTCAAGTGGTATCACTGGCAGCTTACATTCTGAAGTGCTATTTGGTACTTGGCATTTGGATTCCAGAATCTGGAATCCATACTTTGGAACACATATGACCATCACTGCATAAATTGTATCAAATACAAGCCAGGCCACCTCACACATCATCAAGCTGCCTGGAATTCATCCTGAACACATACCATAAAATTAAAAATTAGGTCTAAATGATGCTTGTGCATACAAACAATAGACTGTCTGTTCCTCCCCATTCTCCACTAGAATGACCAGGACAGTGTTTAATGTTGTTCAAAGTACATACTTACAAGAAATACTAATCATTTTTTGGGATCTGTTTCTAATTGTTGCGACTTTACAAATCACTTATCACTCAAATCAATCAGAGCTTCTGGTGGAACCACTGGATGACATTCATATATTTCATCAGGGGTCTGCAACTGGGCACCAGATCAGATATGGTGAACAAGCAGATAAGATTCTAAAAATTTTGCTTTCCTGAGAGAATCCTGACTCTTTAGGGAAGCTGACATAACACCATTAGTAATTAAATATTATATATCAGCAGCATATACAATGAACTCATACTTTTCCCGCACTGCCTGAATATGTTCCGACATACCTTTTCTACTGCCCTAACTTCCCTTAGAATTTGTTACTTGCTTCTGAAAGTAACCAACACTATGCCAAAGCTATAGTTTTGGTTTTCATTCTATATGTGGTGAGTATTCCATTTGATCATAGCTAAAATTCTAACTGAAAGCAAGTTGGGTTCATGAGAAGGGGGAGCAGCAACACTGTCAGGGCAGGGGAGAGGCTCCACTTGACTCTATTCTGCTGAAAGTACCATTTCTCAGCTTGCCTAAGGACCAGCAATTGTTAACTACAACAATACAATCTTTCAGCAAAGATTTTGTAAAAGGTCATGGGAAGTTTCTGGTGCCATCCACATGACATTTGTTCTTGTTTTTTTAATCAATTCTTGCTCAGTTGAAATTCTATTATTGCAGCATTTGACACATGTAATTAGCATAATGAGAATTAATTTAAATATGTGCGTTGTACAGACAGCAACAGAACTGCAACTAATATCATATACAGTATATGGGAACTTTTTGACAAATTTGCTATATTTTTTTCAAACTTACTAAATACAACAAGATGTGAATGCAAATTATTTCAACTGCAGCTATACAGAAGAGACAAAGCTGACCATTTTTCTTTAACAATACCCAATCCAAATCTTTTACCTCCTCCAGCTATTGTTACCTGCAGAAAGGAAAGAATAATGGCTACTATTTACTGGAATCTCACTTTGAATAAGCCAAAAATACAGTTAGAGCAGCCTTTCTCAACTTTTTGACCCTAGAGGAACCCTTGAAATATTCTTCTGGCTTCAGGGAACCCCTGAACATTCAGGCTCAAATATAGGCCAAAATTATTATATTCGTATCATGTGTAGGCCTGTATTACAGGCATTAACAGTGTTGTTAAACTAAAAATAAAGAATGAAACTTACCTCTTTAATGTGAAGTTGCCCAAATTTGAAATAATTTTTTAAATAAATCATGATCTTCCAGGGAAGCCCTGGTGACCTCTTGTGGAACCCTAGGGTTCCACAGAACCCTGGTTGAGAAACCCTGAGTTAGAGTGTCTCAGACTTAGCATGAATCCAATCAATTCAGAGTTTAAACCATAGTTTATAATTTAGCACATGCAATCATGGCCGTTCATGTAATTCTGATGATATATTCTTAAAACAGATTTTTTTAAAAATCGAAAGTTTCTTTTTTTTTTCCAATTTGGTAAAGCTGAAAAAATAATGCAGTCTTGTCTAACCCAGTGCCATCCAAATGTGTTAGGATGATAATGCCCAGAACTCTCAGCCAGCATAGCCAATCCTGGACTGTAGCAGGTTGGCAAAGGATGACTTGTAATCCTCAACATTTTCTTTTTTATTCCAAATGAAACCCTGTCTTCTGGATTTAGGAAAAGAAAATTATACTGGAGGACTTAAAAACATAAATTTCCCATATATAGTTCAGATCAATGACTTTCCAAACTCAGTTACAGAAGCTTCATGCACATTGTATGTATACAACATAAATATGTTATGGTATTTTCTTTCAGGGAAAGCAACATTATACAGAGTGTAGAAAAGGGTTAAAAAAAACAGTAAGATATAGAAATTTAAGACATGATTTAACAAAAATACTAATAGAACCAGGTTACAGCAACACTATTCACAATACCTATCCATCTCTTCCTATCCAAGCAAACCATCTTCCTCGTATTAATATTCTATTTCATATTTTGCCTGTTTGTTAAATTTCTCAACTTTTTTTCATGATTTCATCAACTTCATACTTAACTTGAATTTCATACAATAACTTTCTCTCATCCTTATTCTTTCCAGTAATCATTATCTATTTTTTTTCATCCACAGCTTCCTTCATTTCATTTGACCACGGATATTTTTCATACTTTCCAGTACTATAATTTCACATACTTTTTGGCATCTGTGACTTAATTGTTTTCACGCTTCAAGCAGCTTCCATGTCCTTTCTTTATGTGCACTTTGTTGGGAGATTATCTCCTAACACTTTTTTCACACATGATTCATACTGTCTCTTCCTGTGGTCATTCTACTTTTACTCTTGATGCTTTCACTTCACTTTTTTCTTCTATTTCCATTTCTTTTCCCCAAGATCTATCACTATCAGCCATGTATACTTTGTCTCATCTTTTCACCCAAAACAATCAAATCTATCATGCATTTAGGTTTATATTAATTCTTTTGTCCATTGCACATACAAATAGACTTAAACTTCAACCACATATTTGAAACAGACCTTTTTGCACACAGATATTCACCAGTCACAATTCTGAGTCATGTCGGGTCTTTGAATGGCTCGGTCACTTTTAAAATATTTTCTCATCTCATTTCTACCCAACCATTAATGCATTTTCCCTCCATTCATTTGGAATGTTATATAATTTTTATCAAAACTTTTCACTACTTCTCCCATTATCACCATTCATTTAAGCATAACATCACCAAACTATGGATTCCTGCTTTCATATGCACCTACAACGATCTAGGTGACAATGATTTGTACTTTTTGACATAAATTTAAGTCTTTTCATTCCTAATTTCACTTCATGTAACAGTAATTTTCATTACCATTATTGATCGAAATTCTGTGAAACAGTAATAATAAGCCACCCAGAATTGTTGTGTGCGAGAAGGGTGGCAGAGAAATTTAATAAATAAATAAATAAATCCAATGATTAATTATTAAACAGTTTCTTCAAATAGAATAAAGGCAACATAACATTATAACTAGGTCATTGAGGCAATCAGGGCAAGTCTAACTGAACATAAAGTGTAATAAAATTTAATTTAAGGAAATTAAATCTTACTGGTCTGATAAAAATAACTGTACATAAAATAAATAAAAATTGTGTGGGTACTACTTCACCAAATAGGGAATTACAAAGTAGGCTCTTGTGTCCTTACAGAAGGTGCAATATAACAGGACGACTACGGAGTCAATGGATCTGTCTCCACAAATGCAAAATTTTAGTCGTAAGAGACTATTCTTTACTGCTTGCCCTCAAGAACAGATATTGGGAGGACACTGAAACATGGTCATGTTAGTGTTCTTCAGAATTTATTGACACTTATTTGGTTTAAGTATCTTGCTAATCTAAAGAAAGAGGTTTGACTACTGTGTAGGGCAGATTGATCCAGTTGGCTTCCAAATCTCTAGCATCTTGCATGGGTGCAGTAAGTGCTTGATCATAGCCCATCATCAGAAGTCTCTCTTGAGAACCCACAGTGCTGCAGTTTTTGCAGGGATGTTCTTTTCCATGTTAATTTATAATTGTCCACAATGAGCAAAGGGTCTAGACCTTCTTGAAAAAACTACTAATTTAACTAGTTGGCAATAATACATGTCCATACGCCTGTTTCTTTCCTTAGTATCATGTTAAGTACACATGGGACCACTTGAAATACATTCCTCAAGAACTTAGATTGAACTATATGCCTTAGTCAGATAAAACTTTACACTGTTGGGGAATGCTATGGTCCTACGATGAACTGAAAGGATTGTAAAGCTGCTGATTTCTATACATTTTGGATTACATAATTTTGCTAGGTGCCGTGTTTGGCATTGCTATCAAAGACCACATTCAAATATTTAAAGATTTTGACTTGCTTGACTGTAAGGCTTTTTATTTATTTATTTTCTATCCTGCCTTTATTATTTTTATAAATAACTCAAGGCAGTGAACATACCTAATACTCCTTCCTCCTTCTATTTTCCCCACAACAGCAACCCTGTGAGGTGAGTTGGGCTGAGAGAGAGTGACTGGCCCAAGGTCACCCAGCTGGCTTTCATGCCTAAGGTGGGACTAGAACTCTCAGTCTCCTGGTTTCTAGCCCAGAGCCTTAACCACTAGACCAAACTAGCTCTGTCAAGCATGCACTCTAGGTTACCTTGTAAAAATTAAGAACACCTAATTAGTTTAATTATTAAACTAATAATTATTGTTTTTATGCTTCACGCAGTTTCCACATCCTCTTTCTTTATGTGTACTTTGTTGGGACATAATCTCAAGGGATTCCTTAGAACAGTAAGCAGCTAGGGCTTCACTTCACATATTCAACTCGACTCCATAAATTCAAGCAACCTTCATTCATATCTAGTAGCAGGGGAATCCATGTGTGTGCATGTCAAAAAAAGTCAATATGGCAGTCACAATCATATGACTGAAGCCCTGACCCTTTTATATGCATGCAACCATCTTTAAGAATGAGTAATGTTTCAATGGTACTGTTGTGACCACCATCTTAACTTTCCTTTTTAGTCCATACAGTTACATATCTAGTACATTCTCATCTTTCTCTTAATTTCACAGATACACAGCATATCTATTTTTCTTTCTTTTCTTTATGTTCTTTACCATGTATTCTTTTACATTCCAAACTGTAATCTTCCATATCCAATGATCCACGTGCCTTGAGCTAATAACGTGTCTCCCTCCCTCCCTCCTTCATTCTCTCTCTTTTTGTGCCTTTGAGTCAGTGCTGACTCCTGGCAACTGCCTGGACAAGTCTCTGCAGTTTTTTTAGCAAGTTTTTTTTTTTTCAGAAGTGGTCTGTCATTGCCTCCTTCCTAAGGCTGACAGAGAGTTACTGGCCCAAGGTCATCCAGCTGGCTTTGTGCGTAAGGCAGGACTCACTAGAACTCATGGTCTCCCAGTTTCTAGCCTGGGGCCCTAACCACTACACCAAACTGTCTCTCCTCTTTCTCTATATGTGCCCTTTTACTCTCATCTCCCACCATTTTGCATGACATCATTAAGCAAATTGCAACATTTGCATCAAGTAATGTCATTTGTGTAATTATGTCTTCACACAAATGACATGAATGATGCTATTTTCATCATCAGCTTTGTTATGATGATATACATTTCAATTTACTGGACTCTGGGAAATAATGGAGACACTGTTCCCTCACTTAATCTTGTTAAAACAAGCTGGGCTTCTTGTGTGTGTGGTTGTGTTCCACTTTGTTCTGCTGCTTTCCAACTCCATTTTCTAGAAAAAAAGAACTCCCACTACTGCTTGTTTATTCTATCCATATTTGCTGCAGCTTTTGCAGACCCAATTTTTCAGAATCCCCCTTACATAGATTCCAGTTCAGTGCAGTAATTCCAGCAGTCTTTATTTGATACAGCGAAGGATATAAGCTCTAATACATTTCTCTTTGTCATCACCTAATATGTCATTTTCTTACATGTACAGTACCTTCAGCCTCAGTTTCTAGGGTCTAAAATCTGTATAGAGCTGACAGTAATTTTTAAGTCCTGAATTGGATCCATATTTAGCCAGGTTTCACATATAACCTATTATGTGACTTGTTTGATTTTGATTTACTATGTTATAGGAATCCATCCATTATGTTTCAAAAGGTTTGATGCTTTAGTGTAAAGTGTAAACCTAGCTAATTGTACAAATAGTCCTCAGGTTACTATGGCAATTGGGACCAGGATTGCTATCGCTAAGCGATGTGGTCGTAAAGCGCAACGTCACGTGACTGCATTGCTTAGCAGTCCCAGTTGCTGTGGTAACCCCAGGACATGCAAGTCATTGAGCAGGGAGAGACAGGAATTCCAAGTGAGGAGTGCTGGGGGGTACACAAGTGCTGTTGGGCAGTGCGCAGGTGCCCTGGGCAGGGAGGTACTATGGAGTGCGGGCAGGTGGTGCTATGGGATACGAGTGCGGGCAGGAGCGACTTGCAGGAGCAACTTACTGGAGCAACTTGTGACCTTTCCTGCCAGCTTGCCCATTGATTTTGCTTGTGGGAAGCTGGCAGGGAAGGTTGCAAATGGTGATCACATAACGCGGCTTGCTGCAATATCATAATTGCAAGCCAGGCACCCGAGTGCCCAGATCCGAATCACGTGACCATGGGGACAATGCAACAGCCAGAACTTCGAGGACTGGTAATAAATCCATTTTTTCAGTGCCGCCGTAACATTGAATGGTCACTAAATGAACAGATGTAAGCAGAGGACTACCTGTAAATAGTTAGGGTTTTAGCAAGATGTATGAACTCATCTATGGTACAAAAGTACCCCAGACAGATTTCAATGAATTAACCTATGTACAAATCTAAATAATAAATCTAGCTCAAAGACCAATGTGTTTGCAAGCCATAAGTTAGCAATAACCCTGGTACTCAGTTTAACAACACATCAAAGTAGAATTCTGAAATTTATAAAAGAGAGAAATCATTTCCATGCAAAAGAAGGGAGTACATGGAAATCTATAGCTTATTCTCAAATTTACAAATCACATTTCACATTATTCATACTGAGGCATCATTGCTTTCTTGTCATCTCATGCATCCTTCTCTAATAGCCATGTAAAAAATTGTAGCATCAACAATTAATACATATTTAAGAAACAGGATGCAGTGACTAGATATTCAGCAAATAACACATTCCTAAAATAAACAAACAAGATCTTAAACTTGGACAAATTGGAAATTACAGGCATTCTGAATGTAATTTTCAAATACAAATAAACTTAGCACCATAACCATCACTTCTAGTGATGGTTTTTTCCTAATATAATGAGATTTTTTTTCAAGCTTTTTTTCTAATATAATGATATTGAAAGCTGTGTATTCTAAAATCACAGATTGATATAGCTGTATATTACAAAAGCAAAGGCTGGTAAACAAGCAAAAAAGAGTATTATTAAGTAAGTGCCAGAAGTCAGTATTTGATTATGTCAGTCTGTAATAAATAAATAAAATTATTATTAGGAAAAGGGTAAAATCCTTACCATTAAGATACATTCACTGAGAAAAAACAGCAACTCTTCTGTTTCCCAAGCCCCATTATGATTAAGCATTCAAGCTTGGGAGGCACTGAAAGACCATCCTCCTTTTATACAATTACAAAAGGCTTCATTAAAAAAACAAAAACAAAAGCATTGCTCACCATTCTGCTGGCATTGTTCTTTTCACTTCTGAAGCAGGTTTAACAGTCCCTTATAAATGCCCTTTTATTGCAGCTTTTCCACCAAGATCCTGTAGAATTTCTCAGCAACAGCTCTGGATTATTTTCAATTTTTTAAACCAGGCATTTAGATTAACAAAGATTCCTGTTCTACGGAATTAGTAATTCCTTACAGGTTTCTCAATATAATACTTCAAATAAAATTTTATTTAAAAAGAAATGTGAAAAATGGCTCAAGTTTCATAATTCCATCTCTCTCAGCAAATCTGCTGTCTGTCACTGCGACACATCACTACTTCTGCAGAGCTCCCAAAATCTTCCGCATCACAAACCATTCCATTGAAAGATGGGTCAATACTGCCTTTAAAAAAAATATGTTCATCTTTGGTTTTCATTTCACTGCTCTTTCAATAAGAACACGGAAATTACAGGGTGGGGAGCAAAACCAAACCAAAACACTACCCTTAATTAGCAATCTAAAAAACAGCAAAGAAACCACAAACACTTACATTTGCAACTGTTCACGAGATCTATGCACTGATCCAGTGATTAATAATTACAAAAAGAGAGAAAAACCCTGTCGAGGTTACTTTTTACAAGCTCAGGTCCAGGGAAAAGGAGGTCGCCAACCGAAAGCGTCTCATTGCTACATACTTCCTCCCTCCCCCTACCTGCTGCTTTTCCCTTTACATACACCATACAGCTGCCCGAGTTAATAACCATGTTAGGAGGTTTTCTCCATAAAGAGGATGTAAAAAAAGCGACAGCAAAAAATAGCCAGTGTGTTAATCTGCCAGCACTAAGCCTTTAGTGAGATGCCACATTTTGCCTCTTTGAGCACTAGAACAAATGAAAGCACAATGCTGTATTATTTAAATGAAAGGGTCATGCTGTTACATCTTACAAACATACCTGAGATTGAATGGAAATGTTAAAAAATAAATTAAGCATTATATTAATCGAGAGCAAAACCGTTCACAAATAAATTTCCAAGCATAAATATGCTTCCTAAACATGCATTTTAAATCATGAATGCAAAAGAACCACAAACAGAGAAGAATCTTCTGTCCAGAATCCGTTTTCTTATTTGCTAGCTTTTTAGAAAAAGAAGCGTAAAACAAGGAGCTTTCGTTTACCGATAAAATGTCTCCATGTAAGAATTATTCTTAAACTGCTGGAACTTAACAGCTGGTGTGCTCGGTATCAGATTTCTCCCGGAATGTGGCGTTTCCCCACCAAAGCGCCCCATGTAGGCCCCAGCAAAGAGGATCCCGAAGTCATTTACATGACAGGGAAGCCAAACCACACTCCTTGCATGGAAAACAGCATGCATGCAAACAGCACGCCCCCCCCCCGCCGCAGCAGCGGTCACGTGATCCCTTTCATTTCCCTTCCCTCCAAGGCACCTGTCTCAGCAGGGAGCAGTTTCTGTGGAAACTGCAGAGAGCTAAATTTCCCCCCCAACTGTTGCCATGGAAACATTGCATAATCTATATGGCCCAGATTAGGCGTCTCCTCTGAAACAGATATGACATTTGCATCCTAAGATTTAAAGGAAATAACAAATCATGAAAACTGGCCATGCTTTTTCTATTACAGGCTGAGGAAATGTAATTGTAACCAAAAGCCACATAAGGAACTACATCAATAAGCATTTCAGTCTAATGGACCTTCTCAGAGAATTTCCAAATGAGATTCTTCTCTGAATATACAGTATATACCACTGCCCATTCTTGGCTCAGAATGCTTTTAAAACAAATACATAAATGGGAAAGATTTGACATTACACTCTCACTTCAGTGATTTCATAAAAAGGAAATAAAGAAATCTCCTTTACTAATTAAACAGTGCAATACAAAAACAGTCTGGGCAAACTGTGGCCCTCCAGATGTTATGGGATGACAATTTCCATCATCCCTAATCAGCATTGATGAGGGAAGGCTTTAGTTCAAAGACATTTGGAGGCCTGTATATTGTCCACCCTGCTTTAAATACTAGACTTCGTTAGCACTTTATTTCTACTTACTTTAATTAATTCATTAATTAATTTCTCCTATACAGGTAATTTTCCTCACAGAGTTTGAGTCATGATTACAGTGACCATGCATCCTTTATTATAAAGGACAGTCCTTTATTTCAGAAACCTGTCCTTCTGATTTATTTAATTTAATTATTATCTTGTTTTTGCTCTTGAATTTTCCTTTGTAAAGCAAAGTTATAAACATAGAACATTTTTTTTTTTATCCTTATGTACCTCTTTCAGATTTGCCCCCTTTTCAGGGTTGTCCTTTATTTTTTCCAAGAAAATATGGTCACTGTACTCATGATGAATACTATACATGTTGCAATCTTGGGAAGTGATTTTACAGTGCACTGTCTTCTTCTGTTACGCTGTTTCAATTTCCCAACCTAGCCTGCAGCCTGTGCACTTCCTGTCAGTCTCTACCCCAGTGTCTCTCAACCTTGGGAAGGTTAAGATGTGTGGACTTCAACTCCTAGAATTCCCCAGCCAGCCATCTCAAAGTTGGGAATCACTGCTGTATTCCAAACAACCTGATTATCCTGCAACAAGATTATCCTGCATAGCTTTTTCAAGGTCACCAAATTTCAAGGAGGGGCTGCAACTTTTTCCCATGGTAGTGTTGGAAGGATTCAAGCAACCCGCTCTCTTTCTTTAGCAAACTGCCATTTTTGAACCACGTCTTCCCCTGATAGATGCTTCCTGCCAAAAACACTTCCCCAAAATCAGGTAAGAAGCTGGAAACTCCAGGGCAAAAGACTAAGATAGGAGAGAAACGATTTAAACATAAAGGGTCACAGTAGAGTAATAGGAGAATACCAACATGAGCCATAAAGGAACCTCCTGATAACCTGATTAAATTCCCCACAAGCCAATCAGGTCAGGAAACTGAGGGGATGAAGGCAGAGAGGCAACACCTTAGCATAGGAAAAGGAAAGGGGCTTCCCCTCAGAATAACAATGCTGAACCCAACGGGCAAAAGCCACAGCCCTGCAGAGAGCTTAATTGACTAAAGAGCAAGAAACCACAGAACAATAGGGGGCGCAACCACAAGAATGCCTCTGACCTTGGTCAATTACCCACTCTCAGAATATCTAGAGATCACCCCCTTTCCAGAAACCAACTAAGCACTAAACTAAACTAATCTGGCTAAGACAAAACATCATCTTTTGTGCTCTTTTCACTAACAATAAGACCCGCGCCCCTATATAAGGGGTTGGTGGGGGTGTCCTGTTCAGACTATGAGGCGGCCAGATAGGTTTACTATTAAAAAAACCCTCTTTATTAAAAGCAACTATTTACAATAATAAAGTCCTGGTGGTTAATAAGGCAAGACTGTTGAATCAAGACCACCCAGCCAATAATGGAAAAACAGGCAAGGCTGCAGGATCAGACTGTGGCAGATCAGCAGGGCAGAATTCAACTATCTCGCTGAATGAAGCTGCTGGACTTGATGAAGCTGGAGTGCGTGGAAAGGCAGGAACTGGAGGCAAGAGTCTACGGACTGGCACACAAAGGAAACTGGGCTGACGTGTGGAGGCTAGGCGAGACCAAACTGGAACCACTGGGCAAGGCTTGGCTCTGGAGGCTGGGCTAGACTGGACTGGATATTCTAGGCAAGGCTGGGAACTGAAAGCAAGACTGGACTGGACTGGAGACTCTAGGCAAGGCTGAGAGCTTGAAGCAAGTCTGGACTGAACTGGAACTCCTAGGCAAGGCGGGGAACTCAAAGCACTACTATACTGGACTGAGGGTTTCGGGCAAGGCTGAGAGCTTGAAGCAAGGCTGGGCTGGGCTGGAGATCCTGGGCAAGGCTGAGAGCTTGAAGCAAGTCTGGACTGAACTGGAACTCCTAGGCAAGGCGGGGAACTCAAAGCACTACTATACTGGACTGAGGGTTTCGGGCAAGGCTGAGAGCTTGAAGCAAGGCTGGGCTGGGCTGGAGATCCTGGGCAAGGCTGAGAGCTTGAAGCAAGTCTGAACTGAACTGGAACTCCTAGGCAAGGCGGGGAACTCAAAGCACTACTATACTGGACTGAGGGTTTCGGGCAAGGCTGAGAGCTTGAAGCAAGGCTGGGCTGGGCTGGAGATCCTGGGCAAGGCTGAGAACTTGAAGCATGACTGGACTGGACTGGACTGGATATTCTGGGCAAGGCTGAGAGCTAGGAGCAAAGCTGGGTGCACGTCTGGATTGCGCTGAGATGTGGCGGCGAGGTCCGGAGCTGGACGCGAAGCTGTACTCTACAGGAACGGCAAGGCAAGGATCCTCGGAAGCAGCTTGTGCAGAAGGCAGGTCTTTGAAGGTAGGAAACATTAGTGCTGATTCCACTCTGGCTACAGGCGACGCTTCCAACACAGGTAAGGACCCTTTTGCAAGGGCTGTGAGCTTGAAGGATCGGTTGTCTCCAGCAGCTTGCTCTTCGCGCATCTGCCTTTTATGCCAATTCTTTGCACACCTGTTTCCTTCTGCAGCCAATCAGGCTGCCTTTTCCTTCACGCGCTTTTCTGCATGCCTTTCCTGCGCACTGATTGGCGGATTCAAAATCTCCTCTGAAGTTTGGCCAATCAACGTCTTGAACTTTTCCTGCTCTGCTGAGTCACTTCTGAGTTTTGTTTTCCCAAGTTCTGCCTGGTAAGTTTCAGTTTCCTCTTCTGACTCAGAATAGGTTTCATTTTCTGAGTCAGAAGCCGGCTGAAACCTCACAGGGGGAATACAACTGTGGCCACCTCTGACAGCTGACTTACCTGTATTTTGCAATCTCAGAGTATAAAGCAATCACCTCTGTTCAAGCAACTGCCTGCGTATCTTCATTCCTGGCTCAAAATGGACCCTGGTAAGATTTTCTTCCAACAGTAGCTTACAAACATTTTAAAAATCTGTATATAAAAATTTAATCTAAAGACACAGAGCAATGTGCATAATACATAATGACAGAATCAGTGAAGCAAGCAAGTTAAAATGGTAGCTGTTTTTCCACAAGGCACTGCCTATAAACTAACCAATCAGAGTTTAGATGGCATAGTGAGAGAACATGGCCTGGGCAGGAAGGCAAAGTATAAATAATATAGACAATGGACAGCAGAGATAATTGCTCTTTTAAAAAAAGTTAACATTCTCTAGAAATAAATTGTTGTCAAGTGAGTTTCTCTGAGAAGGTTATTGCAAAACTAAAAATATCACTTCTAGCTTAACTCCTTTCAAATAGTGAAAGCATTGTGTTCTAGATAAACCTTATAAAAATATTTTTGCTGTAAACCAGGGTCCATTTTGTGTATTATTCACACAAAGAATAATCCATACACTGGCTGAAGAACCCAAAATTAATTATTTCTATGGGCCTATAATTGACACCTGCTCATTAGATTTTTCTCTTTCTTTTTGCAAATATTGATGCTCAGCAAGTTATATGACCTTAGGGATTTCAAAGCCCATTAGGATGCTTTTCAGAAACACATGGAAAAAACAAATAAAGGCTAAATCCAGTTGCATGATAATGCTAGAAATTTTGAGTTTAAAAAAAAGTCCTCTAATAGTATCACTCAGTCTCTACCACAAACATATCCCTATTTTGGCATCCCTTTGTGACATTTCCTTCACAAAGGGATTGAGCATCCTTACTTAAGGAGAGATTCTATGATTTTAGTACTGTAATCCAAAAGCAGATTAACTACAGGAGCCACACCATGAGTTTTAGAATGATGCCCTGTTACAATAGATTAGTTTCTGAAGCTTCTTGGGAAAAAAATAAGCACATGACTATTATTTAAATGTATAGTAATCAAATGCACCACTTAATGATATGATCCTATGTGCCACAGCCTCAGGCTAGTATAGAACTTGATTCTTATCTCATGTAACTTCTGTAGCATAAGGAATTTAAAAAAAAACAGTGCAAGCAAACAGCAGTCTAATATAACTACTTCATTAAGCTGTTGATTTGACTTGATTGTGATTTAATATTAACCTCCTAACAGCAGACCTAAAACAGTCTGCAATATCTAATTTCTTCCTAGCCCTTTCCTAATACGCATAACAATACAAAAAAGTAGGGCTGCAAAACTCCAATGATCACTAGCAAAGAGTTTATATATCTATTTGATATAATTCATGTGAAATTGGGTGCCTGGATCAAGCTGGGAGTTCCCATTCCACTGTTGTTCAACCAGGTTCCTGCCTGAGTTCTCTGACCTTGCCTGGGTGTGTATTCCCCAAATCTCTATGCACTGGGAGATTTTAGTGTTGTGCCTTGAAGAGAGGAGAAAGGAGAAGCTTTGGAGTTTATTCCTACCATAATGGTCATGTCCCAAGGCATAATGATGCCAATTCATGTGAAAAACTATATGCTAGATCTGGTTTTCACCTCAGAACAACTTATATGTGATCTGAAGGTGGAGAACATTAACATCAATCTGTTGTCATGGCCAAAGTGACTATCTGGTCACTCTCAGGCTCATGCTCATAACTGACCTTTGTAGAGAGGATAGAACTATTAAATTGGTCTGCCCCTGAGCACTATATAAATTCACTTGGTTTCCAGCAGGTACTTGGGAAGAATTTCCCAGGAGCCTTCCGACAGCACTGTGGTGCACCTGGTTGATCTCTGGAATATAAAGTAATTAGTATATAAAGTAATTAGTCAAATTAAAATATAGATGATACTTGATTGTTTCCACATGCAGAAAGTTTAATATTTGGGTACTATAACTGAAAAGGCTGTTGCTTCACTAATAAAACCTAGACATTATCCAGTGACTGTATCACAAGCAGGATGCCTCCAAGGATCTCAAAGGCCGTGCAGATTATGAGGGCTGAAAAACAGCTTAGGCACCTGGTCCCATTATCAGCAGCACAAGTGAGAAGAGACATCTGTTTTGGTTTGGGGTAACTAGGTTGTTGAATTCTATCTCCAGAGAGTCACATGTAACTTTTTTATGCTCTATCTTCTGATAAGTTACGCAAAACTTTTCTGACAGATGAAGTTAGAAAAGTTTTGGGCTTGGAAAATTCATGCTACAGTTCTGAGTATCTTTTTGAACACATTTGGCATTTGGGTAAACGTACATAGGGCTGCTCTTATCAGTAATTCTGTTTTAGCATTATTATGCAGTGACTATTTTCAATTTCATTTACAGGTACACCTTGTTTAGAGACCACAGTTGGGACTGGAAACTGGATCATTAAGCAAAGCAGTTGCTAAGTGAAAGCATGACTGTGCTTATGGTCTTACTTCAGCTTTCCTTTGCTTTACAGACCTGCGAAGGTTGTAAATGCAGAATTGGTCACCAAGTTAGTTTTTCATCACTGTCATAATTGCAAACAGTTGCTAAATGATGCAGTTGCTAAACAAGGACTATGGGGCTGCGGTGGCTCAGTAGTTATGATGCTGAGTCAGAGGACCATTAAGGTCAGCAGTTTGGCAGTTCGAAACCCGAGAGCATGAGCTGCGTGACAGAGTGAGCTCCTATCAACTTGTCCAAGGTCCTGCTAACCTAGCAGTTCGAAAGCATGCAAATGCAAGTAGATAAATAGGTACCACTTCGATGGGAAAATAACAGGGACATGAAAGGAGCCCCCTCAGGCATTCCCCCAGGCAACGGTGACGTCACCAGCAAATCCTTTCAATACAGAAGTGCCTTGGTAGGTGCTTCTCACACACACACACACACACACACACACCAAGGACTACCTATAATTGGCTGACTTAAATCAGAATGAGTTTGGTAGCACCTTTTTAATTAATAAATTTTACCAAGGCATACACTTTCATTAGCTTCAGCTTATTTCATCAGGTGCATGCGGCAGCTCATGAAAGCTTGCCTTTTAATAAAATGTGTTAGTCAAAGATGCTATCAGACTTCTTATGACTTTTTTGCCACCACAGATTAACACTGCTCTCCTCTTACATTGGCTAAATTAAATATTTGTTATTGTTATAGCTTCTTTGAGGCAATAATTACCACTTACTATCTTTCTTAAATATTCACCTACTTTAATCAAAAGCTTTTTTTTTTGCAGCCAATATATGACTAGTCTTGAAATATGTATAATTAAACCTTATCTAGGAATTTAATTATTTTAAATTATGCCAACAACTTCTACAGGAGCTTACTGAATGAAAGGCCTGTGGAAGTTCTCCATTCCTTGGCAAAAAATGAAAAGATTTTAATTGGTCTTCATATAGGACCATTGTCAGACTATACCACTAATTTATATTTGTCTTAGTCTCCTTATCCCTGTTAGGACAATACATTTTGTATTTTCCTCACATACCAATTAACTAGCCTAATGAATTCCAGTGGTGGGAAAAATGCTATAACAGCTAAGATAAATATAGGTTTTATAGGAACAAATTAAGAGCGTAATACTACTGAAATGTTCTTGTAACTTAGCAATTAAAAAGGCATGTGTATAAGAAATTGGCATTTAAAACAACATTTAAGTCCTTGGTGCTCTATGAGCTTGGTTGTTTGCAGATGTTTCATTACCCAACTAGGTAACATTCATCAGTTGGCACTGATGGCACTGATGATGTTACTTAGTTGGGTAATGAAATGTCTGCAAGAAAACAACCAAGCTCAGAGAGCACCAAGGACTCCACAGTTCAACCCTGAACTGCATATATTCTCTTCTATTGGATATTAGAATATGTCTGATATAGCATTCACTACATAATAATGCTATAAACTTCAGCATATCTGCATTTTAACAAAAGAAAATCGGGGCCACTTGGAGGGATGATTTAACTTACATCCCTTTATTTGTAACACATCATATATTCCAAGACTCCTCAACCTCCATAAGCGGATTTTGTGGAAGTTGAAAGAGGAATGGGGAGAACTTTGTGCCATGAACACGAATTCCATAAATGTTCACAGAATAGAAATTAGGAACCAAACTTTTTTCTCATTTGTTGTTTATTTGTTCAGTTGCTTCCGACTCTTTGTGACTTCATGGACCAGCCCATGCCAGAGCTTCCTGTCAGTCGTCAACACCCCCAGCTCCCCCAGGGACGAGTCCGTCACCTCTAGAATATCATCCATCCACCTTGCCCTTGGTTGGCCCCTCTTCCTTTTGCCCTCCACTCTCCCCAGCATCAGCATCTTCTCCAGGGTGTCCTGTCTTCTCATTATGTGGCCAAAGTATTTCAGATTGGCCTTTAATATCATTCCCTCAAGTGAGCAGTCTGTATTCATTTCCTGGAGGATGGACTGGTTTATGGCAACCAGCTTGATTGATAACTGGCAAATAGAGGGAGAAAATGTAGAAGCAGTGAAAGACTTTGTATTCCTAGGTGCGAAGATTACTGCAGATGCTGACTGCAGTCAGGAAATCAGAAGATGCTTAATCCTTGGGAGAAGGATTGCAGCTTGCAGTCCAAGCAGCTCTCAGAATTCTCCTCCAACACCACAGTTCAAAAGCATCGATCTTCCTTCGCTCAGCCTTCCTTATGGTCCAGCTCTCGCAGCCATATGTTACTACGGGGAACACCATTGCTTTAACTATGCGGACCTTTCTCAGTGTGATGTCTCTGCTCTTAACTATTTTATCAAGATTGGTCATTGCTCTTCTCCCAAGGATTAAGCATCTTCTGATTTCCTGACTGCAGTCAGCATCTGCAGTAATCTTCGCACCTAGGAATACAAAGTCTTTCACTGCTTCTACATTTTCTCCCTCTATTTGCCAGTTATCAATCAAGCTGGTTGCCATAATCTTGGTTTTTTTGAGGTTTAGCTGCAAGCCAGCTTTTGCACTTTCTTCTTTCACCTTCATCATAAGGCTCCTCAGTTCCTCTTTGCTTTCAGCCATCAAAGTGGTATCATCTGCATATCTGAGATTGTTAATGTTTCTTCCAGAGATTTTAACTCCAGCCTTGGATTCCTCAAGCCCAGCATGTCGCATGATGTGTTCTGCGTACAGGTTGAATAGGTAGGGTGAGAGTATACAGCCCTGCCGTACTCCTTTCCCAATCTTAAACCAGTCTGTTGTTCCGTGGTCTGTTCTTACTGTTGCTGCTTGGTCGTTATACAGATTCTTCAGGAGGCAGACAAGATGACTTGGTATCCCCATACCACTAAGAATTTGCCACAATTTGTTATGGTCCACACAGTCAAAGGCTTTAGAATAGTCAATAAAACAGAAATAGATGTTTTTCTGAAACTCCCTGGCTTTTTCCATTATCCAGCGGATATTGGCAATTTGGTCCCTAGTTCCTCTGCCTTTTCTAAAGCCAGCTTGTACATCTGGCAATTCTCGCTCCATGAATGGCTGAAGTCTACCTTTCAGGATCTTGAGCATTGCCTTACTGGCATGTGAAATGAGTGCCACTGTTCGATACTTTGAACATTCTTTAGTGTTTCCCTTTTTTGGTATGGGGATATAAGTTGATTTTTTCCAATCTGATGGCCATTCTTGTGTTTTCCAAATTTGCTGGCATATAGCATGCATTACCTTGACAGCATCATCTCGCAAGATTTTGAACAGTTCAGCTGGGATGCCATCGTCTCCTGCTGCCTTGTTATTAGAAATGCTTCTTAAGGCCCATTCAACCTCACTCTTCAGGATGTCTGGCTCTAGCTCACTGACCACACCATCAAAGCTATCCCCAATATTGTTATCCTTCCTATAAAGGTCTTCTGTATATTCTTGCCACCTTTTCTTGATCTCTTCTTCTTCTGTTAGGTCCTTGCCATCTTTGTTTTTGATCATACCCATTTTGGCCTGGAATTTACCTCCAATGTTTCTAATTTTCTGGAAGAGGTCTCTTGTCCTTCCTATTCTATTGTCTTGTTCCACTTCTGCACATTGCTTGTTTAAAAATAATTCCTTATCTCTTCTGGCTAACCTCTGGAATTTTGCATTTAATTGGGCATATCTCCCCCTATCACTGTTGCCTTTTGCTTTCCTTCTTTCTTGGGCTACTTCTAGTGTCTCAGCAGACAGTCATTTTGCCTTCTTGGTTTTCTCTTTCTTTGGGATGTATTTTGTTGCCGCCTCCTGAACAATGTTGCGGACTTCTGTCCATAGTTCTTCCGGGACCCTATCTACTAAGTCCAATCCCTTAAATCTATTCTTCACCTCCACTGCATATTCCTTAGGAATATTAGTGAGCTCCTATCTAGCTGATCTGTGGGTCTTCCCTAATCTCTTTAGTCTGATCCTAAATTGTGCAAGAAGAAGTTCGTGATCTGAACTACAGTCAGCTCGAGGTCTTGTTTTTACCGACTGTATAGATGTCCGCCACCTTTGGCTGCAAAGGATGTAGTCAATCTGATTTCGGTGTTGTCCATCTGGTGAAGTCCATGTATAAAGCCATCTCTTAGGTTGCTGGAAGAGGGTGTTTGTTATGCAGAGTGAGTTGTCTTGGCAAAATTCTATCAGCCTGTGTCCTGCTTCGTTTTGTTCTCCCAGGCCATGCTTACCTGTAATTCCAGGTGTCATTTGACTGCCCACCTTAGCATTCTAGTCTCCCGTGATGAAAATAACATCTCTTTTAGGTGTGTTGTCCAGTAGGTGCTGCAGATCCTCATAGAACTGCTCTACTTCAGCTTCTTCAGCATCTGTGGTTGGGGCGTATATTTGGATCACTGTGATGTTAGATGGCTTGCCCTGAATTCGAATTGAGATCATTCTGTCGTTTTTTGGATTGTATCCAAGCACTGCTTTAGCCACTTTACTATTAATTATGAAGGCTACTCCATTTCTTCTGTGGTCCTCTTGTCCACAGTAGTAGATCTGGTGGTCATTTAATGTGAAGTGGCCCATTCCAGTCCATTTCAGTTCACTGACGCCCAAAATGTCTATCTTTAATCTTGACATCTCACCAATAACCACATCCAGTTTGCCCTGGCTCATAGATCTTACATTCCAGGTTCCAATGGTGTGTTGATCCTTAGAACATCGGATTCACCGTTCACCACCAGCACCGTTGGCCGCTAGCCGTCCTTTCGGCTTTGAGCTAGCTGCGTCATCACGTCTGAGGCTAGTTGAACTCATCCTTTGTTCCTTCCCAGTAGCATTTTGACCATCTTCCGACCTGGGGGTCTCATCTTCTGATGGTATACCGACATATCTCTGGTTGTACTGATCCATTTAGTTTTCATGGCGAGAATACTGGGGTGGGTTGCCATTACCTTCCCCAGGGATCACGTTTAGTCTGACCTCTCTGTCATGACCTTCCTGTCTTGGGTGTCCCTTCACGGTTTAGCTCATGGCATCATTGAGGTGCTCAAGCTCCAGCACCATGACAAGGTAACGATCCTTTGCTGAAGATTTTTTCTCATACACATGCACATAACCAATTTTAAGCAAAACGTATTACAAAATAGTTAATTAATTATTTTAGTTTATCTCCAATTTTATTTCTATTCAAATTATTATTATTATTATTATTATTATCATCATCATCATCATCATCATCATCTTTGAAAATCCATTCTTCCTTCACATATTTGTTTTGGGATTCCTTCTTTCTATATTTGATGAAAGTGTCTCAAAGCACATCTTTCACCCTGGTTTCTTTTGTATTCAAACTATGTTCATTCAGTATTTACTGTATTCATTCTTCACCCAATTTCTTCTTATTTTAAACTACTCCTCCCCCTGCTCCTGAAATAACCCATTCAAAATGCATTCTACTTGCTGTTATGCTTTTCCTGATATACCCAGCTTTCATTTCCATATAGCAATGTTAGCCAGTTTTGCTTTTTAAACAAATTTTCATTCCTTGGAACAGGCCACATCCTACCCATTACCCTTCTATCAGCATCTGCACATCTTAACACTTCTTTATCCATTTCCTCATACTGTATTTAATAAGCATTCTTCCAAGGTATACACATTCATCTACCTACTGTTATTTTTCACCATTTACATGTAACTTGCAATTGTTTACTCCAATCTCTCCTGTCAGACACAATAATTTTTGTCTTTTATGCATTAACTTTCAGTTCTATACTCCTCATTACACCATGATATTTGGTTCTCAGCCAACAACATGGTACGATCTGCATGCAAAATTGCATGCATCTTCATATCTCCAATCAATATATCTCTAACATTACAAGCATGCCTTACACATTTGTCCATAAATACGTTTAAAAAACCAAGGGGGCATTTACACATCCTTATCTGACTCTCTGCTCATTGTGGAGCCATTCATTAAGCATTCAATTGTTTTCCTGCATTTTCACTGATTTATTGATTGCATTTGTTAACACTGTCCAACTCCAAGAAGATTCTGGGCAGCTTACACTATGTCCAGTACATTTCTTAATAGTAAAACTAAAAAGCCACATGGCTGCCCAGACTAAAACAATACTCCCCAACATGCTTCACAGACACCCTAATCCTGGACCATCAATCCATTGCATGCCCCTTTTATTATATTCAGCAACCAAAATTAACTACATCTCCTTATAAAACTTTCTACATTCATATATTTCCTATACCTTAGATAAAAAAAATGACCAATCATATCACAAGATATGGAAAAGCAAAACCGCAGCCTAGATTGCAGAGCTCAGCAGAATGAAAGGCGTCACAGCTTGAGAAATAACTGTAAAATGTACACTGATTTGAAGCTTCACTCCCACTTTACTGCTGTCTCAGAAGATCACCTCAGTCACAATGACAATCCTGAATGAATGAGCAGTTCTGTGTGTCAGGACATAAATCTAGAATCTTACTTTTTTTCTCGGTGTTTTCTCTGATCAAAAAACTAAAGCAAGCTGTCCTCCTTTAGCAAAAGGATATTTATGGAGGGGAACAACATATAACCAAGAGTCTACCTAAACTATTTTTTCTGAATATAATTAACAATCAGGATTTTTTTTAAGACTTAAAATGGACTCTACCTTGTCCTAATTTTCACTGGGCTTGTATTCTCATATTTCTCAGCTTTGCAGGGTTTCCATACAGTTGGCAGCTATGCAGCACAAATTAGATGGGTAATACATCATGGCAAGTCTTGGTTTGCCTGTCCGCTTAGCCTGATTTATATCTGAAAACTTTAAAATCTGCTTTTTATGGAAAGAATCAGAAACAACAAACCAGCAAAAGCCATCAGGGAAGAAAGCATCCTGTGTTCTTCCTTCTGAATGCTGAGGGTAGTTTTGTCTATTCACCAGCATGGGATATAATGTGGATGCCAAGTGAGGTCAAAGACATCTGTTTCTTGGTAGAATTTAACCTTAATCTTTGGAAGAAACCAATTTTAGTTTTCAGAGTAGAAGAGATAACAGTTGGTGTTACAATACAATAACATATTATAAAACAAAACAAAAAAACAAGAAATGACCACTGTTAACTTACTTTCTGGGACATTTTTGTACAGTACATATGTATTTGTACTGATCTCTGCAATTAAGTTCATACATTCTCATTCTCCATATAACATCTCAATCTTTCCACATTATGTTCTTTTCCCTTGAAATTAGATAGGTACTCACTAGACAGAAAGCTTTTGTTTGGGTGGCACCTCAACTTTAAAATCCTCTCTGTTGGGAAATTTGCCTCACATCATCAGTCAGAACATCCAATGAAAAGTAGGGTTGTGTGGATCAGTATCATACAGTCTACATATATAGGGTCTGATGGATATATCCTTGATAGTATCCTGGGACACTGGGGCTTAGTGGTTAAAGTGGCATTGGGGAACTTGGCTTGGGTGATCTGAGTATCACCAGCTCTTTTGATTTGTGTAAGGATAAAATAAGAAGGCCACTTAGGAAAAAGTGGAATATAAATGCTATAAAAGAACAAACCTCAGCTTCTAGGAATGTCATGCATAGAGACGGATAAGACAATATGGTCTATATGGCTTTACAAACTCTACTTTGCCTACCTTTGCTGTTTGCTATTAGTCAATCAACAATAAACTCTCTCATGTCTACCATTTAATCCAGCACATATCTTATTTATAAGTGACAGGCAGATTTTTTTCTTTTTACTGTACCAGGGTTTTTTTTCTACTATTATCATTCAGCTTCTTAAAATTATTTCAAAGACAAAGAAAATGTGAAGAGATTCCTTGTATTCTAGTATTTATTTAGTAACTTGGTGGTGAAAAGACATGCCTGAGTCTTCTGTCCTTCACTGGATAATAATTTATGCAACAGTTTGGATTTCCAGAGGAAGAAATGGCTCCAAAAAACAGAGCTGGCAACCACAGTGGAATGAATAGCCAGCGAATAGACTGGCTCTTCAATAACTCCTCTCCAGACAAGGATAGGAATTAAGATTGCCCACGGGTGCTCCAGACATCTGCTCCTCATGAGCAGACTGCAACCTAGTGGTCTCTGGTGGGTTTAGAGCTCTGGGAAATGAGGGAATAGCTATCTTGCTCAAACTGTGGTTGGCGTCTTTGAAAGGACACTTAGTTCGCGTACTTCCTTTTCTAATCATTTTCAGAAATTGCTCAGTTATTAGGAATGTTTGGATTGACAAGTTTTACAGTACTGAGTGTTTTTCCTTCAATCTTTAGTGAAAGGAAGTTTTAACTACAAGTTTAAGAACTTAAAAAAATGTTTTTGGAATAAACAGCAAAAGGGTGATTAGAATTTTGATTTTAGAAAGTTACAAATGGGCTAAGGGTCCAGAATTTAAAAAAAACAACACAATAAGATTTTAAAAAGTGGACACTAGAGCGAACTAAATATTACAATTAAAGGAGAAGAACAAATACATTCAACTTACAATTACAGAATAATGCAAAAATATTCTAACATTCGATAAATTGAAGGATATTTTTGAACAATGGTCTCAGAAGTTAACTTTAATAGTGTCAACAGAGATATCTGCCTATGGAGAGACAGTATCTAAAAGATGTTATGGAAGAGGAACAAGTTCTATCTGACAAGTTCTGTCTGAGTTGAAAGTGGATTTACAAATGACAGGCTACAAGAATGACATGGAAAAAGATGTTACACTGGACATACAAAAGAAACCAGCTGATAGCTTAATAATTAAAAGGATATACAAACAATAAACCAGGAGAGTGATTTGGATAATTTTCCTATATTGAATTTACAAAAGAGGCTTGTTAAAGTTTTGAAGAATTTTGTGAGAAGGAACAAAGAAAAAATGAAAATAAATCAAGTTATATTATTTGAAAGGATTAAGGATTAAGATTGTTAGAAGTAAAATGAAGGAATATAAAGTTGGTTTATTTGATCAAGGTTAAAATAGATTTATTGTTATTTCTGGTAACCCTTAATGAACTTTTACTGACACCAGGACTGAAATAATGATGCTTTATGGATGGGATATGGGAAGAAGAGATCATTTGTTGTATTTTAAGAGGAGGTGGTACATTACTAAAATAGTTTATCCTTGTGATGAAGGTGGGAAGTCATTTATTTATATATTTTTATTTTTTTCTACTATATACTTTTCTTTATTTTCTATTTCTATTTCTATTTCTTCTTTTTCCCCCTTTCTTTTATGCATCTTCTTTCTTTTTATTCCTTTTTTTAGTTTGTATTAGTTTTTTATTGTTGAAATTATAATTTTTAATAAAATTACTACAAAAAAAATAATTTATGCAATAGTTTGCAGCCTGCCTCACTTCCTACACTTCACTTAAATCGAAGGGATGCATTATAAGGGAATTCTTCCCAGTGGGTTCTTTCAGTCTTCTCCTTAAAAAATTGTTGGAAATTTTCTCATTCCTCTGAATAATCATCCATTCAATGTCTCATCCATTTGTATCGAGTTCTGTTATTAGCATCCCCTCTTGTAGTGAAAGACCCTGGTAAACCTGTTCGTACAATTTCTCTGTCTTAAAAGTGTTTGTTAAGACATATACTTTGCTCATGTTTCTATCCTGCATTTTTTCCAAAAACTTTATATGGCAGACAAAGAAGACTCTATTTTCTTTGAAACCTCCTGAGGCAGCATCTGGCCCAAATATAGGACATTCAAATTAAGAAAAAGCTTTTTATCTCTGCATATGTGTACTTGTGTATGTGTGTGTGGGGTGGGGAATCCCCATCACTACACACACTGTCAGCGTGCAGAGATAATGGTTCCTTGAGATGGTTATTGTTTCCCTACAATACTTCAAAATGTTTTCTTCCAATAAAGGTCCTAATGTGAAATTCTGCCTTGAGAATCAATACCATATCATGGTACCTTTAGAGGATTCGTTAAGGAAAGCATATAACGATTTGCAAATTATAGAGAAACATTAACTTGTACTGATAAATTACATTATTGCTTTTCACAATGTAACTGCTTTGTTGGTTTAGGATGCTCTTGGAGCTGAAAAAAAGAAGAAACAATTAATGTTCATGACTATTTTGATGTCAGACAAACCAGGACAACAGTATTGGATGAGTAAGTATTAAAATGAATTAATGTAGATCTGCAAGCTGTCCTTTCCATGCCTTAGTTATTTAACAGATCTTTTTAGCCCTTTAAGTTATTTGAAAAGAAGTAGGACAGGAAGGACTGGAGTGCTGTGGTCCATGGGGTCATGAAGAGTCAGACATGACTTAAGGACTGAACAACAAGGACAAAGGATTTGAATTAGCAGCTTCTGGTGCCCCCTGGTGGAAGCTAAATTTGGGTTTTTGTGTTAATTATTCCAAACAAGATTTTAATCTTGATTTTGCAAGGAGGCCAGATGTCATTATCTTCCATTTATGTTACCCCACTTCTTCATAAAGATCCACAAAGTCTTGACACTTGAACCATGCTATCCCCTTCTGAAATTGTAATAATGCTTGCATGTTTGGAGAGAAGAAATCTCACATTTCACTCTCTTCTCATTACTTTTGCAAATATGTCAGTGCCCAAATGACCAAATATGTCAAGATCTACTCAGGCATGAATAGACTTTGACTGTTTTGCAGACTTCCATTACCTAATGGCTACAAACATATTTAGCACTATTCAGTTTGCATGCTGATGACATTTGCGGGAGCACAGAGATAAAGAAGGGTATTTCATAGTTTATGAAAAAGCAATTCCATTCAAGCAACTGAATATATTTGTGTTGGGAACTGTGTGCAATGCCTAGTTAATGGAGAGAATGCTGTACAGTATATTATCATAACTGAATAAAGAAACAATATGTGAGATAGCATGATTTATTAATCTTATCTGCACAGTTATCTGTGGTCTCCATTGTTACATTATATTCTTCAAGCTAGAACGCAGAAACTAAAAGCCACTCAACAAGTGACAGCAAATAATTAGCAAGCAATACAGTATTCCATATCAGTTAAACCCAGATTTAATAATGTTTAAAGTAGACCCATTGAAATATAGTTAGTGAAAACTATGAGACAAGCAAATATGTCTAGTTGAAGAGCTGTAACTGACATTAGATCATGATTTGTCTAACAATTTATTATATAAACATGTCTATGCATGTAAATATAGAAATAAATCATGAACTCTTGCAACAAATTTGAAAGCAGCTATATAATTATTGTATGGACAGAAGTTAATGAACTCCTTTGAAGCAGCAATTTGTGTTATATTCCTGATATATGAATCATACAATTAGGGCTATCAAATCCTGAATGCAAAAATTCAGAGATATAAAAATATTTAAAGGATACAGAAACCCCCACTGGATTCTTGCAGCCTAGATGTTTTGAAGAAGCTGGCATTTATTAAAGTTCTACCCATATTATAGAGAGTAATGGTATGTTCCTTGTAATATTGAAGATATTATTACATCCCAACATGAGTGGAACTTTTTCCAGAACTGGCAGACCCCATAGAATTATGTTTCGCAACCTTGGCAACTTTAAGATGTGTGGACTTCAACTCACACATTGCTGGCTGGGGAATTCTGGGAGTTGAAGTCCACACATCTTAAAGTTGCCAGGGTTGAGAAACACTGCCAAAGATACATTCATATAAAACACCCCTAACCCAGCTTGCAATCACACAACTGCCAAGGGGGGCCCACTTCAATCATCAGAGGTGAGAAAAGGGTCCTGCTTTTCCATCCCCTTGCTACTATACAAGTCCCACAGAGCAGTTCAAGAAATCAAACAGACTAACTGAATGGTGTTAAAATAAATAAATGTATTTAGAAAGCTAGGGATATAATGTCATTGATATTTACCCCACGTTTTCCCCATATTATAGACAGTCATGTTCCTTGCAATATGATAAGTGCCATATGGTTTCAGGTCAGAGTTGATACTAAACAGTCAGTTCACTTTTTGTGTCATTGCCTCTTCATAAATGAACAGAGATATGGTTGGTCTAATATAATCAAACATCTATATCAAGGACTTTTGAATGGAAATACCTATCTCCATATTCACCAAAAAGCAAATAAAAGCCTTTTTTGACTTGTGTGAGAACTGCATGTGCAAAGCTAAAACTGGAAGCAGCGATTTTACTAGTGCATAGGTAATTCCTGTGCTACCTAAAACCATGCAAATTAAGAGGCATGCAGTGTGTGGTAGAATATGAAACAAAGGATTTGTTTCCTCTAAAGGGCTTGTTAAGCTTGTCTTAAGGAAGATTGGTAACATTTTGTTACACTCCTAGCAGCTGCAGGCAAAGTGTACATAATCCAAGTTCCACTGATTTATATTTGAATGAAGAGACATCATGGAAATTAATTTACTGTCCGCATTTATAAGAATAGAATATAGCCCTTCCTTGCCTTGAGGAGGAGGGTCTAGACCTCAAATTACACATAAAAATAAATATTTTTATTTTGAGAGTGATTGCTAAAAGCTAAACTACAAGACCACACCAGAAGTAGGTATAACCACTAATGATAAGAGAGTCTCATGCTTCACTGCAAGCAACCTTCATGGGTGTGCAAATAGCAAAAAGTCGAACAAAGCAGGCTGTGTACACAACTGGCTGAAATACTGCTTTCATCAGTATTTTAATGCACTGTGTGACAAGTTAAAGAGAAAAATAAATCTTATTAATCCTTATTGGAGATTGTGAGGGTTTTTTTATCATCTTGAAAAAATCTGTTCTATGGATTGAACTCATGCCTGCCAACCTTGACTATTGATCTGATATCATCATATTCCATTTCTTAAATAAGCAAGATAAAGTTTGATTCAAAGAAAATCACAAGTTCTGCAGCATATTGATTGACGATGTGCCCTCAAGATGGTGTCAACCCTACCACGCACTTAGATAAATTTTTTCCATGTCGATCTGCCTCTAGTGGGGCCCTTCAGACCTTTCAACAGTGTACTCATTGCCACTGTAACTGAGTCTATCCACCTTGCTGCTTGTCATCCTCTTCTTTTATTTCTTTCTACCTTTTCCAGCATTACAGCCTTCTCCAAAAAACTAGTCATTGCATAATGTGTCCAAAGTAGGATATTTTAAGCCTAGTCATTTGTGCCACGAGTGAAAAGTCTGGGTTGATTTGTTCAGTGATCCATTTGTTCATTTTCTTGGCTGTCCATGGTATTCTCAGGAGTCTTCTCCAACAACAAAGTTCAAAAGCATGAATTCATTTTCTTTCCTGCTGCTTCAAAATCTGTCACTTCCACAGAGTGTCACAGGAAATAGCATTGCTTCACTATTTTGATCTTTGTAAGTATAGACACACCTCAGCATCTGAATATCTTTTCCAAGGCCTTTGTGCTGCTCCACCAAGTGCTAGTCTGTGGCGTATTTCTTGACTTTTTTTTTCCTTTACCATTGAACTCCAGCATCAGCAAGAGATAATTCAAGGAGCTTTTGCATGCCTCCCATTAATTTTTTAAGAGAACAACTCAGGCCAAACAGATGGACTGTGTAATCAAATATATATACTGCACGTACAAAGCCTTAGTTCACACAACATACTAAAGCATAATATAGTTTGTTTGTGTTGTGATTGTAGACTGCTTGCCAGGCTGCAGGCTCAATTAAAAAAAAAATCTCCATGAGGGAAAGATGTACTAGGTCATATTCAAAGGTAGTTTATCCCAGGCTGCCCCTCCTTTCTCCCTTGCTGGAGATTTTAAAAAAGGCTTGGTTGTTTTAAAATAAGGAGCATAAATTGCTTGGCTGAAGCTATGATTTTTACCATTTTCCATGACAGCTTTTTATTGTTTGCTGCATGGTACACAGACTCCTTTTCTTATGCCTTATTGCTCTGTGCAAGTTAAGGAATTGTGTAATGTCAGCTGTTATTCCATACTTATGGATGGATTCAAATATATTTTCTTTACTTAGAAATTTATTTGAAATTTGTAATAATGCTGGGTGTTCCGTCTCTCTACTACCTCTCTAGAGAAACTCAAAGAGAATTTTATTTATAGCAGATGATCACCATTTTATAGTCTGACAGGAGTATTGCTTTTCTTTTGGATTTCTTTTTTTAATTTAATTTGGGCAGCTCTGCAATTTATCTCTTTTAAGTCAATTGCATTTTAGTTAAGTTAAAAATAGATATTTTTTTTTGTTTTCTGTTTTTCTCTTTTAAAAGAAAATAAACGTTGAATGTCTTTCTCTTGCAAAATTGGCCTATCTCCCAAGAATGGGAAGGAGAGTTACATCTACACTCCATGGCCAGGAGGTGGCACTATAGAAATTATTTTTGCTGTTATAATCTGAGTTTTTAATCTCCAGAAAGGCAGCATGTATTGTGAGAGAGCTTCTCTGACCTAGGTGTTAGGGGAGGATGTCAAGTATGCAATCTCTGGAAAATAGGAACTACCAGCAGCTATCTAAGAGCAAAACTAGGGTGTGAAAACACAGAGGTTCTTGAAGAGTTGGTTTGAGACCACCTTCTATTCTATTCACCTTCTGTAATTTACCTATCTGCTACAGTTTGGTTTTAGCAACTTGTGTGAACCCAACCAATTTTAAGGAAAGAAATTGGATATTCACTAAATGTTCAGTAGATATCACAGGCTGGATTTACATTTTGTCCTAAGACATAAATCATGGATGATAAATCACAAAGCCTAAATTCACTCAACATCCAAAGCCAAAAACGAAACATACCAAATTATAGCTCAGCAGGCCATTGTTTAATATTTAAAATATTAGCAAAAATAATCTAGTCCCAGGAAATAGGTAAATACTTAAACTGGATGTCCACTCAAATTAAGAATTGTCCCGAATTCCGAAGAAGCATTGTCAACAGACTGTGTCTGGAACTTTTGGGAGCTACAGACCAATATAACAACAGGTGGTGGTGGAGAGAGATCATTCTAGATAGGAACTGGGGAAAAAAAACACAACCTCACAAGTCTAATGGTTTTAGTGCAGCTGAAACATTAATTGACTCATGTAATGCAATGGCTTATCAAAAGATAACTGGATTTCCCTTGAATTAAATTCAAAGCCCATAAATGTACGCAAACATGTTCTGAACTATATGTTCAGAATTTAACTTCTTGGCACTTAACCAGAAGTTTATCTTGTTCAAGGTTATGGAATTCCTTTCTAATTCCATACAGATTGCTCAAGTTTAGCATTTATCATATCTGAAAATACATATCAGCAAATTATTTCTGCCTCATGTGCCTCAAAGGTATTGGCAAATTCTTTCCACCTCATGTGCCTCAGATAGGTATCTGCAAATTATTCCAGCCTCTGAATTCCTCAGAAAGAAAATGAAAAAGCACATTTATCCAGCTGCCATTCAAGACAGCATGGCAGAATTTTTTAGACTATAGTGTTACAAAATAGAATAAATGCAAATATTCTTTCATAAAAAGAAAGATTATTTGGTGACATAAACTAACTCGTAAAAAGTTATTTTTAAAATTAAAAAAATGCATTCAAGGTTTTACAAAAACTGGGGGGGAAAACAAAGAGAGGTTCTAAAGATTGTGTAGCATTTTCAAAATCATATGCTCGACAAAAATTTTTATCTCAGAGTATCTGCCTAAATGTGAGAATTATATCAGAGATAAAAGCAGTAACATTTTAAGGTTTTGCTGGCCTTTTAATAATTTACTTGTAATAAATGTGTGTGTGTGTGTGTGTGAACCCCTTTTAAAGCAAATAAAACCAATCATGTTGCACATTTCTTAAAAACAAATACATATGAAATGGAGGCAGCTAACAAAGCAAGCCAACCATTTTGAACACAGAGTTCATATTTGTTTGAAACTACTTCAGAAGGCAGTGGCTTTCATGGATTTCAAAAAGTCTTTTTCCCAGACTCTCTTTTTCTGGAGACTAAACAAGGATCCATTATGTTGTATCACACATGTGAATTAAAGTATGTTTTGTATGTATAACAAACAGAAAATATGGAAGTAAAGATGACTTTTTAAAAAACTTCATATTTAAAATATTAACAAAAATAATCTAGTCCCAGGAAATAGGTAAATACTTAAACTGGATGTCCACTCAAATTAAGAATTATCCCCAGTTGTAATGGAGGTAAAGTGAAAAGCCTCTGCTGCCTGCATTATTTCACAGACTGGATTCACACACCATATTGAATTATTTTCTTTAACTATATTCCATGCTTTTCAACCCAGAATTGACTGGACTTAAGTAAACAAACAACATTATTGTTTAAGTGCAATGTGTGAACCAAGCCTATGACTTACTGAATGAGCCACAATTGCTTACATTTGCATGCCCTACTAGACCATGAATGGTGGTGTATAAGCCATAATGATTATACCATACCATATTAATTCAAAACCAAACCACGTTATGCAGACTACAGACTGCGAATACAAGCAATTCTATTAATATCCACACTGCAACTTCCCCAGCAGCCCCAGATTATACACTGAAATTTGATTGCAAAACCACTTTTTTGAAAGTGCAAATATCTCATTTTTTGTAGAATTAGAGCTAAAATGTTTCCACACTAGTGATTGGTATCATCACAGCATCACCCAGGCATCTCTGAAGTAAATAAAACCTGACTTATTTTTTAAATTTTTGTTTGTTTTAATTACTTTGATTTTGGCACAATAATAGTTGGAGAACTCTAGAAGAAGTTACAAATCACTAGTGCAGAAATGACCTAACACTCTTCAAGGCTTAAAGCACCCAGAACTCTTCTTAGCTTTTCCAAAGGGCAGGAAAATTTAGCTCTGCCTCATCTGATGGCATCATCAAAATACTGGCCATATCCCATGCAGTCTCAGAAATCAAAAATGAAAAAGAAAATAAAAATAAAAATGAGATCATTGCTCCTAGCTCCAATAAGATTACCTGTGATTTATGGTTTAGTATGATATGAGAACCCAGCCACTGAGTTGCAAGGGTGTTTGGAAAACAGCCTGTAGATCAGGATGCTTTTTTTCATGTTATCAGATGGCTGGCTTGAGGTAGCTGTTCTATTCCTAACCGTTCTCACCCTCAGGACATTTCTTCTAATCTTGTGGCAACATCTGCTTTCTTCCCTTGTCTATAGATCAGCAGAAAATAATTCTGTCCTGTACGGCTGCCTTGATGCTGTGCGTCTTTGGCTCAAGGAAGCCAAGCTACTCCATGACAGATACTTCACCGTCTGAAAGGGATGGACAGCAATTGTTTGAGAGTCCGAATACAACCCCCATCTGCATTTCTGGAGAATCCTTCTCGTGCATGGCACAACCTGATCAGTGCTTATCCAGGAGTAAAATGAAAGGGACTTAACATCATGGTGCATGTCCAGAGTCACCTCAGCAGACATTAAATACCTTTTCTGTCTTACCTGTCTTTGGCAATATATATTGGCAAATATGGGAATCCCAGTATACGAATAAAAGGAAAGCTGCAGCTGAGTGTTGTGGTGGGAGTGAGTGTCAGGGGAAGGATGAATTCTTCTGCCAGACCTCCACCCTGCCCTTCCTCAGAGACAGAGGCTGCCAAGAGAGATGTGCTGGTTCCACAGAGAGGAGGGAAAACAAGCTAAGGTATAGAAAGCGATCAAGCACCTTCCTCCTGCTGCCATGATCCAAAGCGGCTTTTTGGGGGGGAAGGGGAAGTAAAGAGCCACAGAGAATTGCCCACCCATGTAGGTAATGTCCAATGCAACCCTTGATGGTGGCTGAGTCTTGTTACTTGAGAGTCATCCTTACGAGACTCATCCTACTCTAGGGCAATGGGCATATTTACAATCGTGACTATTTCTGCATATTTATGCAGAGCTACGCCATCTTCTGCCACAGATGCATCAGTCAACAAAACATTTAGGAGCTGGGAACTGGCACGTGGGCACCCTGGGTGTCAATTCCTCAGCCAAGTGCAGGATAGCTATCATTAGAGACCTTGACAACAGGCCAAAGGGAACAGTTATATAACTAACTCAGAAAGTTAAAACGAACTTTAGGACAAAAACGAACAAGTAAAAGCCATTTTTACTTCAAAGAACACTTGCCCTGGCTTAGTTACCAGGCTAAACGTTTTATTGTCTCACTGTTGGCAATCAGAGCCTCCATGTAACTGATGTAAAAATATACACACACAAATGATTGATAGATAAATAGCAGCACTAATTAAAAGTAAAGGCAAGAAGTTGAGAAGCAATTTTTTTAAAGACCTGATACTACATACTGTAAATGCTTGCAGAATGGTTACTTATTAGCTACATCTTGGCTTCAAAAAGAGATTATCATAATCTTGCTTTTATTTTTGGTGAAATGAAGCTGTGTCCTTGCCCATCAGAATTATAAGCAAGGTGGAAGATATGATGGGATAATCAAAAATATTCTTGACAACTATCTGTCCTCCCGAAATGCATCTTCCATTCTGCTTTCTCATGCCTCCCACTCATTTATATGTTCCCATTTCTTTTTTATTTCTTTTAGCTCCCTAATACTTTTCTTGTGGGGTATTTTAAGATGTTTCTCACTTTAGGGACCAGCTAAAAGACATGTCCAGTTATTTTTTTCCCATAGGGTACTTCCTGGCATTAGACACTCAAAGGCATTATGGAGCAATTCCTTCACAAACATAAATTTTTCATGGAGGGAAAATGACAGAAGAAATAGTTGTAAAAGACAGACAAAGGGACAAAGCATCTCAATCTTTTGTGGGAATTCCCTGAATAAGGCAGGATGATTGTACAATTAACAACCTTGCTGGAATCATTTTTATTCCAAGGTTAACAAGTGAATTCAGATATGAACTTCAGATGTTTTTCTCTACAAATTATCAGCTGAGCCAGCGCAGTAGTGCAACACATCTGGAAAGTAAATGGCTGGGGACGGCCATTCAGAGCAGAAATATTCTTGGCCTGCAGTGAATGTCACTGGAATTGGAAACAAATTATACAAAAGAAAAACATTGTTCTAAGCCTCTCCATACACAAACAAACTTAAAGCTGTCATCAATGGAAATAAAGGTAGAATTGCAAGTTCAGTTTGCAACTTGCAAATTGCAATCCAACTATTTCTAGGCATTTCTAGAATATAATCTTCGTACGGAACATCATAGATGTACAAGGTCAACACAATATTTGCCTTGGGTTGTGATCAATGTTTTATATTTCAAAAGAAATTGCAGGTGCAGGAATCAGGGTTAGACAACACTAAATCCATCCAGGGCGCACAAATATTTAAAAACCCCGTTATTCAAAGTCAGGCAAAAAGCTTGCCATCAAATGTTTCTGTTCTGCTCCCTAATCACCTTTAGTTTATTCATCTGTGCTGCTAAAAAGATACTTGTATCTTTCAGACTTTTCAATTAAAAACAAAAAAACATTTTCCACTGCAATGGAAGTGAAAAGTATTGCTATCTGCCAGGAGCAAGTTCTCCATGCCAAGTACACTTAATAATACACCAGACCGCCTGAGTGATGCCGTGGACGTCCTGACCCAGTGCCTGGAGTCTGTAAGGGCCTGGATGGGGTGCAATGGGCTTCGACTCAACCCAAGCAAGACTGAGTGGCTTTGGGTTTGTGGGTCTTCTGGTGGTAAGGTTTTTCCATCTTTGGTCCTGGATGGGGTTGCACTGCCCCAGACAGACCCAGTGCGCAATCTGGGGGTCCTCATAGACTCACAGCTCCTGCTGGAAGAGCAGGTGGCAGCCGTGGCTAGGAGGGCCTTTGCACAGCTTCGGGTTGTGCACAAGCTGCACCCATTCCTGGACCGAGGAGCTTTGCTCACAGTCACTCATGCCCTCTTGACCTCCCGTCTGGACTACTGTAATGTGCTCTACATTGGGCTGCCCTTGAAGAGCATTTGGAAGCTTCACCTGGTGCAGAATGCAGCTTCATGGATAGTAAATGGTGTTGGGTACTTGACACATGTAACACCACTGCTACATGAGCTGCATTGGTTGCCGGTGTGCTTCCATGTGCAATTCAAGGTGCTGGTTGTCACCTTTAAAGCCCTTCATGGCTTGGGACCGGGTTATCTAAGGGACTATCTTCTCCCAGTTGTTTCTACCTGTCCAATTCAATCTGGCAGGTTGGGTATGCTACGGGTCCCGTCAGCCAAGGAATATCGGTTGGCAGGAACTAGAAGGTGTGCCTTCTCTTCCATAGCACCTGCCCTCATTTTCTTGAAAAAATATTACGTTTCACAGAAGGAAACAATCTGTAAAACACAATATTTAAGTCTGACACTAGAATTTAATGATAAAGCAATCACTGTAGTTTGAACAGGAATATATTGGACAGAAAATGGGATAATAATTAAATATATATTTTTCCTAAAACTCTGTGGAGTCTGTTTAAATTTTCTGCCAGTTCTAACAATTCTATTACAAACAGTAACATTTAAATCTATCCATCCTATATCCTGGGACTGACTTCTATAACCACTTATATTCCCCCAAATCCTGGGTCTTGTAACATTAATATAGGTAAGTAAAGGGACAAGGATTCTTGCTCAAGCCTACAAATTTTGAAACACAGTTAAAGGGTTCGTGGGAAAAGTGATACCACCACAACACTGTAAGGACTGTCAGGACCAAGCCTGCCTCTGACTCGGATTTAGTTTCACTTTTGGAGTCAGAGGAGGAATTGGAAACTTATCATGCTGGATTTGGAGAAACAAAACTCCAGCATGACTCAGCACAGTGGGAAGAATCCATGACGCTGATTGGGAGAGATCCGGAGGAGGATTTGAATATGCCAATCAGCGTTCACCAGAGACGTGCTGAAAAATGTGTGATTGGCTGCAGGAGGCTCCAAGCGTGCCAAAGAACGGGATAAAAGGCAGCTGCGCAGAGAGACAGCTGCCAGAGACAACTGATCCTAGAAGCCTGCAGTGTCCGCAGAAGAGTTCCTACCAGCATCGGAGACAGCATCTGTTGCCAAAAGGGAGCGCCTTTGTTTTGCTCCAAAGAGAACTTGCATCTTGCTCCTGCTGCCATTGAGGATCCTTTGCTCACCGAGCCCAGCAGTCTCAGTCTTGGTCCCAGCCCTGAGACTCTGTGATCTTCTAAGCAGCTTCTTCGAGCCTTGAAACTCCAGTGCCAGCTTGTGTCCTTGCTCCAGTCCAACTGTGTTTTGTGTGCTCAGCCATGTTCAGGTTCTGCAACTTTATCTGGTCTGGGATCTGTGTTCCAGTCTAGTTCGGGGCTCCCAGCCAGGTCCAGTTTTATTCCCAGTTTCCAGTCTTGCTCCAAATCTCCAATCCAGAGAACCCAGCCTAGTTCAGGGCTTCCAGCCAAGTCCAGTCTTGCTCTCAGTTTCCAGTCTTGTTCCAAATCTCTAGTTCAGAGAAAACAGCCCAATTCAAGGCTGCCAGCCAAGTCCAGTCTTGTTCCCAGCTTCCAACCTTGCTCCAAGTCCTAAGTCCAAAGAATCCAGCCTAGTTCAGAGCTTTCAACCAAGTCCAGCTTTGTTCCAAGCTCCATGCCTTATTCCAAGTCTCCTACCCAGAGAATTCAGCCTAGTCCAGGGCTTCCAGCCAAGTCAAGCTGGGTTCTGAGTTCCCAGCCTTGCTCCGAGCCTCCTGTCCAGAGAATCTAGCCCAGTCCAGGACTTCCAGCCAAGTCCAGCCCAGTTTCAAGTTCCAAGCCTTGCTCCGAGTTTCCTGCCCAGAAAATTCAGCCTAGTCCGGGGCTTCCAGTTGCATTCAGACCAGTTCCAAGTTCCAAGCTTTGCTCTAAGTTGTCATTCCTAGAGATCCAGTCTAGTCCGGGGCTTCCAGCTGAGTCCAGCCTTGCTCAAGTACCAAGCCTTGTTCCCCAGTCTCTGTTCCAGAGTAATTCCGGTAGTCCAGCAGCCACAGCTGAGTTCAGCCTTGCTTCAAGTTCGAGTCCTGTTCCCAATCTTCAGTGCATTCTTGTTTGTTGACTGCAGTCTCACATCCAGGTCCACTGAGTCAGCCATCTGGTGTCGTGTTGTTCCAGGTCAAATGCCAGACCATGTACCCAAAGCAGCGTACCTGGAGCAAGCCCAAGAAGAATGAGAGGAGCAGTGAGGAACGACAAGGGAGAGCCTGGCAGCCCCGATGACAGTGACCCAACTGCACCTATTGCAGTAGCAATAGGAAGGCAGCTGCCCTCTGTTGGTGAGAATGCAACAAATCTAGCTGAAGCAGAAAGACCCACAACCTGGGGAGGGATCACACCAGATCCCTGGAAAACGAGACCCCAAACCCCCACCCTGCCTGGACTGAACGACCCATGGAACCCTGGAACACAAGGGCCCAGAACTCCAAGGGGCCGATGACCCATGGAAGAGGGAGGAGTCCTTTGGGGACAGAGGCCTGAGCATCAAATGTAATGGGGACCCCAAACAACTAGCATGTTTTTTTAACACACGTAAGGGGGTTCATGGAAGAATTTGAAGGGGCCTTCTGGTCAGAGAGAGCCAAAGTGAGATACGTATCAGGATGTTTCAGAGCAGAGGCCTCAGAATGGCTAGAAGAACTACATGAGGTGGCAGCCCCAGAACTACAGGACCTCCAGAGCTTTATGTGAGCACTGAAAGAAAGGTTTGAGGACCCACTAATGGTTATGCAAAACATAAGGCAAGGAAGCAAGTTGGTGTCAGAGTATGCCATGGAGTTTAAAGCCCTGTTGGGGTTAGGGACTGGCCAGAGTCCCTAAAAATAGAACATTTCAAAGTGGGCCTATGCCCTGAGATATTAGAATGGTCCCTGGCACGAGGGAACCCTAAACATTAAGGGATTGGATATGCCTGGCAGGAAAGTGGAAGAAGTATGAACCCAAGTGAGACACCAGCAAAGGTCATATACTGCAGGGAAGTGCCCAACAGCCATAAGGAGCCCCATAGAGCGGAAGGTGGCAGACCGACCATGGGACGAGGAGAGTGAGTGAAGAGCAAGGAAGGGCTTATGCTTCAAGGGAGGGAAAGAAGGGCACTAGGCAGCCAACTGCACACACCCCTGGGCAAGGAAAACCCAAAGGCTTTGTGGGCAGTACAAAAGCCCCAACCCGAAAGGTCAAAGCAGCAGCAGCAGCAGCAGCCGCCACCAAAAAGAGGCACCATGAGACCTACAGAAATCTGGAGGACTCAACAGAAGAAGAATCACTGGTGTTGGGAAATGAAGAGAGTCTGCTCTAAACAGCGCTGAAGGGCAGGCATGGGAGAATGGGCACAAGAACCCCATGGTGAGTGGGAAATGTCCAGTAATGCTGGTGAGTGTACGGCTGACACCACTGAGGGGTGGGGGCCACACAAAATTAACAGGACTACAAGCACAACATACCATGTTTGTCAAATTCTTTTCCCAGAAACAAAGCACTCTGTAATTTTGTTGCAAATTACAGAGGCCTAAAAATTAGAAAGTTCTAATAAAAACTGTTCTGAAGCTAATCATAATATATTAAGTGATTTATTATGAGAACAGTAATAGTTAAGAGCAGAGACATCACACTGACAACAAAGGCCCGCATAGTTAAAGCAATGGTGTTCCCCGTAGTAACATATGGCTGCGAGAGCTGGACCATAAGGAAGGCTGAGAGAAGGAAGATCGATGCTTTGGAATTGTGGTGTTGGAGGAAAATTCTGAGAGTGCCTTGGACTGCAAGAAGATCAAACCAGTCCATCCTCGAGGAAATAAAGCCAGACTGCTCACCTGAGGGAATGATATTCCCTCAGGAATATCATTCCCTCAGGCAAAACTGAAATACTTTGGCCACATAATGAGAAGACAGGACACCCTGGAGAAGATACTGATGCTAGGGAGAGTGGAGGGCAAAAGGAAGAGGGGCCGACCAAGGGCAAGATGGATGGATGATATTCTAGAGGTGACGGACTCGTCCCTGGGGGAGCTGGGGGTGTTGATGACCAACAGGAAGCTCTGGAGTGGGCTGGTCCATGAAGTCACGAAGAGTCAGAAGCGACTAAACAAATAAACAACAACAATTTACACCATATAACAAACTGACTTTTTCAGGCTATCCAGGACAGTTTAGACATACTTAGAAAGGTATCTGCCCTTGCTTGGGAAACTTTCAACTATCTTGAAGAGGAGCTTCTCATCACCATATGGGGCATCCCACAACTATTTGTAAAATATAAGGGAAGATACTCCAATCTTTGTTGGAACTGATTAAAATATACTGACCACTTTATAAATACTGTCAACACTGGTGAGATATAGATAGAGATAGAGATATGAAAAGATATGAAGAGATAGTACTTGGCCTGTTGAAAATCCTAGGTGTAGCCCCCAGTAACCTTAAATGTTTGTAGCAGTTTAGAACTTTCATTGCAACAGAAGAAGTCACTATATTTGGTTTTAATTAAATGTCAATTTTATTGGAACCAAATGTAGGTTTTATCCTGGATTTACCCATTACTTTTTGGAGTACCATCTTTGGCCCACCATTCAAAGGCTAAGCGTGGCTTTTGGCACAGAAAAAGGTGTATACCTCGCCATAAAGTGGACACATGATTAAAACATTGCAATAATGCAATTCTTACATACCTGTTCACATCTGACTGAAGCAACATTTCCACATAACAGTTGAATGATTTGCTGGTGCCGTAATGTAAGTAATTTGCTATATGGCTATAGAGTGGCAAGCAAGACTCTCCCTGTTCGTAGCCATTTCATTTGTGCAAAATAGACAGTAGGATTATTTTCTTTATTAACTTTAGTTCACCTTGTAAGAGAACCAGAGAGCAATAAGTTACTCCATTTGGCTATGTTTTTTTAAAAATGAAATTCAATATGCTTCTGTATAACTGGAAAGGACATACATAACGCAATTTACTTTTTTATGCAATCTATGCATGTTTCGTCAGCAATGGAACTTGTTATGCTGATTTGTTCTCACTAAGAGGCCACAGGCTTGTACCTTCTGCCTTCTAACAAACAGCATGTAAAATCCTTATCCTAAGCTTGCTCCAGTGTAAGTATGGATCATTGGTCACAATGATATCCTTCACCCACCACCAGCCCACTGGGAAAGCAACCTCTGCCTATATCCATCTGCTGCACATCAAAAGCCATGTTTTCTTACTTGTGCTAGCTCAAATGTGCTGTGCGGTTCATCTGCTGTGCTTTGTTTCATTGTATGCAAACACCTACCTGCAGTTGGCTACTATGCGTTGTAGCAGGAATGCCCCTTCCCCTCTGGTCACTGGCTTGTGCCTTCCACAGCCACTTTTTTTTTACAAGCTCACTCGTGGAGTAGTGAAAAGCTGGGTTTGGGGTGTTTGGGTTTTTGGAAGTTCAGTGATTAAACTGAAGCAATGGAACTGTGCTGCTGTTGTTGTCTTACAAGTTCACTGATGAAACAATGAAAAGAGTTTTAAAAAGAGGTAAAATTAACAACAGTTATGCCACTTTCTCCTTGTAGCCCAAATGGCACAACAGTGATGACTTTTCCTTGTTCAGTTCAGAAGGGATAAAGAAGCAGAGGAACCCACAACTGGGGCCATGAAAAACATGGTCCAGGCAGAACATCAGTCCATTATCACAGTCAAAGAATTGGAAAGAGTTGAAATCAGAAAGGGATTTAAGCTGGCTTTGTTTCCAGCCAGTTGTACATGGGAATCCAGCAGCTTAAGGCTACAATGTGGGAAAGCTCTAAAAATGGAGGATCTATATTTATTTATTAATCAAATTTATCACTGCCCATCTCCCAAAAGGAACTCTGGGGGGTTTACAATAAAAGATAGATAGAAATATAAAACTATAAAACCCTATAATACAAATACAATAAATATAATAAAAACCTTGATGGTTAAAAGTATATGGATAGCCTTTCATCATCACTTGATTCCTGTAATCTCTGATTGCCAGCCAACAATGCAGCTCCCACACCACAGAAACCACTTCTAGAACAAAGGAAGTGTCTCATGAACAGACTGAAAAATAGCATCTCTTGAGGCACTGCAGCGTTAGAAGCTCTCTTCCCCAATCTTATGACCTCAAAATATGTTGGACTACCATTATCTCCAGATAGGACAGTTAAACTGGCTGGGATGATAGGCACCATAGTCCAGCGTAATTAGAAAGCAACAAGTTGGGGAAAGTTCTTAAAGATATAGAAATAGTCTCTGGGTTGAGGGCCAGCACTCGTATTTAATCTGGAAAACAAATGCAAGCAACCTGTAACCTAACTGTGGTAGAGATCCAAATCTAAATATTCCACATAGCAGAAACTCTTTCTTGTCATTTTAAGAACAGGGGAGAGCAAAGTTTTCAATGCCATGTGGATAATTAAATCTCTTCTCATTAGTACCTTGTCATGAGAGAATAATGCCAGTTGGTGGCACCACAAACCAGTTTTCATGAAACGAGTCTGAACTTGCAGTTTAAAATTTAAAAAAAACAGCTGCAGCAACTACAGTACATGTTTAAACATGAAGCTTATGTTCAGGTCAAATATGATGGCTAAATCACATGGTGAATTGGCTATGAATCTTGCCAATGTGGTCAGGGCCAAATAAGATTCAAACATGCATAGAATCCAACTACATTAATGAGTTTTCCTTACTCAAAAATAAACATGGGCCAACTTGCCCTTGCCCTTCATTAGGACTTAAAATGGACTGCTAGAAATTTAACAATTTGTATCACTGCAATCCCACTTAAAAGTTTTAGTAGAAAAAAGTTTCTACCAATGTATGTAAGAGTTTGTATTTTCCTTGCAAATTGTAGGTGTGGTGGGGCTGAGTTGAATGTTGCATTCCGTATCAGGAACATCAGTGGTTGAAGGAAGGAGCAGGCAAGGCTGCTAATCCTTCTGGTATACTTTTTTCCTTCCATCTACCAGCATGCCCTAATAAAATTAAGTCAAAGTATCATACAAGAACATTTAGTGAAATTGTCCTCCTTAGCATAACTGTGCAGCCCACAAATTTTGAGGGATGATTCTTGATGAGCTTCGTTATATAGGTATACAACTTCTATTTGGTCATTGTGAAACATATCCTTGGAAGAAGAGATATTATGAAAGTTTAAGACAGAGGCAGGGAACCTCCACCATAGGCTACATGTGAACTTCCAGGAGTCACATGGTTGTCTGGATTTGTCCAAGCACTTTACTCAGTCTTGTTACTATAAAACCAACTGAACGAATTCTGAACAAATTAAGTGAAAATGTACTTTTGTTAGTTACATGTTGAAGAAAAATTAAAGTCTTATCCCTAATTTGCTTCTCTAGTTTGCCTAATTATTTTCAATAAAAAAACTAAATGTAGTTGAAGGAAAAATATTACTATACTAGTGCTATGTATTAAAATCAGGGACACAAATTAAATCAGTCTTCCCTAAAATATAAAAAAGGAGAAAGTTATGCTGGGTCCTGCAGGAAGTGATGGGAAATTGTGAATGGTTAGAAAAGCTGCTATAAATGTATGTGTTACTGACTTCTTATGTAGGAGAAAATAGATATACTTGTATATGGAAAATAGTACTGGGTTTTATTTAAGAAGTATTAAGGTAAGTAAAATGTTTATTTATGGCAAGTGAAATTGATTTTATGTTCACATATTTGGAAGACAAATGATGTTGCTGAGAAATTATTAGATAGTTGATATTTTCATACCTTTGCTACTGTTCATAAATGGTATTGCACTGCCTTGTCAGTCTCTAATTGCAAATCACTGGGTGACAGCATTAATTGTTATTGCAAAACACTTGAGACAAACCCAGTTTCTACACATGAAAAATGTAAATGTCAGCATATAATGCTCATGAAAAAAATTACAGAATAGATACATATCTTCTTAGAAATAAATCCAGCTGCTTTCAATGGAACTTACTCCTAAATATATGAGCAAATGATTGTTGTTTTCAGAAAATAACGACATTCTCCAGTTTCAGGAACTATGGTTCAGTTTGTTTAGTTTTGGAATCCAAATAAGAGAAATCAAAATAGAAGGTAAGGAAAACATTTTTGAATTGGTGTAATTTTTTCTTGTTTTTCTCTCTCTTTTGCAATGATATTTTCTATCATTTTCCCTTGTATCTTATTGAATTTCTTCTGTGCCATTTATTTTTAATAGAGACTAATGAACTAATATGTTTGTGTACCATATAGATATAACAAACTAGCTGTAAGTGTCTCACAGTGTAATTGCTAATAGTAATCTCTGAACTACAAGAACTCACTTCTGCCACTTATGTAGTACATGAGTGTCAGCAAGTTTCTACATTCTAGCTTCAGCCATACTTGGAACCTGTAGTAGGAAGGTAATAATTGTCATCTCTGTTTTATGTAAGGTATATTCTACTTGCAGGCTTGGAAATCTGGGAGTTACAATCCCAATCATATAAAGGAACCTAGGTTGAGAAAGACTACTGTAACCCTAACGAAATAATGTATGCCACGCTCTAGGCATGCTACTTTATGACATAAATGCTAAGGAATTTCCATTAATAAATCACAAGGTTGCAGACTTAACCCTACTCTAAATTACATTTATGTACATGGCAACAGTTGTAGAAGACTGTAAATATACACTACTTGCAGGAAGCAATTTATGACTGTTTGTCCTCTGGACAATTTACAGCATCTGTCAGGAAATCATGGATCAATTAATGATCTAAAAAATCTAGTTATACTACCCCTTGTCCCGTCTTATCACCTCCCAGGATAGATGTAATCATTTGCCTATCTTGAGCAAGTGTCCCTTAGAGACACTTACCCGTTGCAATAGAAAGTTGGCAAAGACACCATTGTTTCTAAATGACTCATAGCAAAAAAAAAGAAAAAGGCTGTGCAATAGGAAGTAAGACATTCTGGTCTCAATCTCTTCAGCTGTATTTTTCAAAAATTATTTTGCTCCCTTTTCCTTTCTTAGAAATTACACATGGCCACCTCCCACAAATCACCATTTAATGTGATTATCTCTGAACTCTTTAAGAGGAAATAGGTAAACAATGAGATGCAGTGTCAAGCATTGTGGCAGCAGCCATTTTATGCTAGCAAAATGTTTATGAATAAGGATTCCATGCATCACAAAGGTGTGTATGTATGTTCCATATACCTCCTAGTTGGTGGAATGTGGGCAACACTATGTTGGCTTGCAAGGTAGTTTCTAGATTACAGATTCTAGTTTGCATAGAATAGTGTGCTTAAGATAAAAATGAACATTGGTTGCCCTTGTGGCATTTTGGCCAAAATATGCCCAAACTGACATACTTAGGACAATTTCACTGGGCAGCCTAAGCTACTTGCCTCCAATTCTGCTCCCATTTGTACCTGAAGCTGACTTTAACAAATTCCAGTCTGCATTGCAGTGATTTAGCAATGGGGCTAGACTGGGGCTCAGTCTAGATTATGGTCACCATAAACTTTGATTAGTCATTCTCTTGCTTTTTTTTCTTCCCTTCTACAGTATGCAGAAAAAGAAAGCCTTGCTGTCTGTTTGTTGTGTCGGTGAATCTACCAGTACTGTACTTGCTTTTTAATTTTAGGGATGGTTCCTTCCTCACTTAACTCTATCCTTTTCCTTTGCTTTCCCAGTTAATTGGACACATGGATACCTTCACGTCCCCCTCATGTTCTCTCATTTGACACTAAGCAGACTCTTTCTTTCTTTTCCCCCATTGCAGTAGCATTGTGCTTTGATAGGGAGGATCTTGTTCATTTGTTCCTTCATTTTACTGTAGGCCCATAAAAACTTTGTGGCAATGAAGAATTCGTGATTCAAGTTCACAGAAGCAAAGGAATAGCAATTATATAGAGAGGAAATCATTGCAGTACATAAGGTGAAAAAGAAAGGAGATTGTTTCATCAGGCTGGGCAAAAATCAAAAGGATGCTCACTGGGAAGATATGGAAAACATGGTAACCAGAAGACTCTACTGGATGCCATTTTGGAGTTATTAGATCAACTAGAAAAAAAAGAGGAAGCTGTTGGTCAGTTGAGAAGATAGCAGCTTGTGATGACTGGAACACTCGAGCATTCACTCGATTACAACTCATAAGCTTTTGCTTATAAATCTATTTAATGAAGCAAAGCGTTCAGTACAGATAAAAAGTTGCAAATGGAATTTCCCGTGCATTTCTACATTTTAATACCACAGTAACTTCATATTCTGCCCCCCCACACTGCCCTCCTAAGTATGTGCCCCTCCTTCTTGTGCCAGCATCTGGCTATAATGGTTCTTCCTAATGACCTCGGTACGAGGAGCAGCTAGCCCAAACAAGATGATTCCCACTCCAACCATGCTTCCCCTCCCTGCTGGTCAACTCACAGGTTGACATGGGTTGCAAGAAGATGGATGTGAGCCTGATAAGGTGTTCTGTGAACATTTGATCGGGGAGCCTGACACAGCCCAGGATAGTCATCATTCACTGGAAGAGAGGGAAAATGCCGTAGGCAATCAGAGCTCGGATGTTGCTAGACTGGGATTTAGTGCAGTAGATTAAACACTTGGAAGGCCTTCAGACAGCTCTGGACAATGAAAAACGCAAAGCGTCAAAACACAGGCAGTGGGTATGAATGAAAGATGAAATCATTCATTCCTGCTCTCAAGAAATAGTGGATGGCCTGTACTGGCAATGGGGCAAGCAGAAACTGTGGATCTGGTCTTAATAGGGAATGCTGCATGTGTCACTGGTATGACTATGGCTACTAATCTACTATGACTTCTTATTTTCCCCCAAAGCTTATATGTTAGCCTTGATTTAACAAGTAGATGGCAGAAATCTATGGTCCCATCTGGTGATGACCATGTATATGGAAGATTATGACTTGGAATGTAATAGAAATAAATGGTAAAGACTATGAATTAACAAACAAAATGAAGGAAATAATATAATGTATGTTGTAACTGTGAAACTAAGCAAAAGGAAAAAGATGTACTAAATTTGAATGAAGCTGGTCTGATCTTGTGGAGTGAAGTTGATGAATACATAAAAGTGAAATGTAGATTTAATTACAAAAGAAAGTGATAAAATGTCAGAAACTATGAACTGGTATTATCTAGACTGTTATGGGTGTGTATAAAAGTAGGAATCAATAGGTTGGTGATAATTGTATTCTTAATACAATTCCAGTATTAAGTGGAAGTATTTCTTCCAGTAACAATGGAAGAACAAGATAAGAAATTTCAGAAAAAAATGTTCAACATTTTGAGTGAATGTACTCTAGGAGAATTTTTTTTTTTTGGGTTAAGTGACATGAATGAATAGGTAGGAACAAAATTAGAGAGTACAGAAAAAGTAATTAGGTTATTTGGAAGCTCAGAAATAAAGGGAAAAAATTAAAATTTATAGTTTAAAAATGAGTCTATTTATACATATGCACAGCTAGTTAATCAAATGAATGAATACAACTATATGATTGATTTGATTGTTTAGGATGAAAGAGTAAGAGAATTATTTAAAGATATCAAGATAGAAGGTGCAAAATGTGGGATAGCCCATTTTTGGGGTGGATGGTGGGCAAAAAATGAATGTGATAAGAACAGCATATAATGGAAGTGAAACAGATATTAGATTAAGTGGTACACTCATGGATTGGTTTAGCATTCAGCTGGGAATAAGTAAGTATGGAAAAAATGTAGAATGTCATCTTGATTGTTTACTATATTTATAGATAAATATACTGTAGAAGGCATGTAGAGATCTATTCGTTTGGAGTGTAAATACTGTACATGTGTATTTTTGTATACAGACAGTGCCATGTTTTCCAGTGAATATTATCAGATTCTGTGATGCAATGAGGGATATGGATATGAAAACCAATGTATCCAAGATATTTGTGTTGGGGGAAATGGAGAGGAAATTGATTGCTAGTTAACTGGTGAAAAACTAGAGCAGATTAATTTATACCTTGGAAGAATGTTTAATAAAACTGTCAAATTGGATGGAGAAATTTTGAGACATGCAAATGCTGATATAAAGATAGTAGAATTAGGGTTAAGGTAAGAAGAAAAAGGAAGAAAAGGAGGAAAAAATGGCATGTTGAAAACCAATGATATCAGTCACATGAGGGGAAAAAAACCCTCTAATCAGGAGAATCATTTCTTTTTGGAAAAGGCATTTAATTGCACAGTATTGAAGACATTGAGATAACTTTTTTGTTGTTTATTCATTCAGTCACTTCCAACTTTTCGTGACTTCATGGACCAGCCCACGCCAGAGCTTCCTGTCGGTCGTCAACACCCCCAGCTCCCCCAGGGACGAGTCCGTCACCTCTAGAATATCATCCATCCACCTTGCCCTTGGTCGGCCCCTCTTCCCTTTGCCTTCCACTCTCCCTAGCATCAGCATCTTCTCCAGGGTGTCCTGTCTTTTCATTATGTGGCCAGAGTACTTCAGTTTTGCCTTTAATATCATTCCCTCAAGTGAGCAGTCTGGCTTTACTTCCTGGAGGATGGACTGGTTTGATCTTCTTGCAGTCCAAGGCACTCTCAGAATTTTCCTCCAACACCACAGTTCAAAAGCATCGATCTTCCTTCTCTCAGCCTTCCTTATGGTCCAGCTCTCGCAGCCATATGTTACTACGGGGAACACCATTGCTTTAACTATGCGGGCCTTTGTTGTCAGTGTGATGTCTCTGCTCTTAACTATTTTATTGAGATTTGTCATTGCTCTTCTGCCAAGGATTAAGCGTCTTCTGATTTCCTGACTGCAGTCAGCATCTGCAGTAATCTTCGCACCTAGGAATACAAAGTCTTTCACTGCTTCTACATTTTCTCCCTCTATTTGCCAGTTATCAATCAAGCTGGTTGCCATAATCTTGGTTTTTTTGAGGTTTAGCTGCAAGCCAGCTTTTGCACTTTCTTCTTTCACCTTCATCATAAGGCTCCTCAGTTCCTCTTCACTTTCAGCCATCAAAGTGGTATCATCTGCATATCTGAGATTGTTAATGTTTCTTCCAGCGATTTTAATCCCAGCCTTGGTTTCCTCAAGCCCAGCATGTTGCATGATGTGTTCTGTGTACAAGTTGAATAGGTAGGGTGAGAGTATACAACCCTGCCGTACTCCTTTCCCAATCTTAAACCAGTCCGTTGTTCCGTGGTCTGTTCTTACTGTTGCTACTTGGTCGTTATACGGATTTCTCAGGAGGCAGACAAGATGACTTGGTATCCCCATACCACTAAGAACTTGCCACAATTTGTTATGTCCACACAGTCAAAGGCTTTAAAATAGTCAATAAAACAGAAACAGATGTTTTTCTGAAACTCCTGGCTTTTTCCGTTATCCAGCAGATATTGGCAATTTGGTCCTAGTTCCTCTGCCTTTTCTAAACCCAGCTTGTACATCTGGCAATTCTCGCTCCATGAACTGCTGAAGTCTACCTTGCAGCATCTTGAGCATTACCTTACTGGCATGCGAAAGGAGTGCCACTGTTCGATAGTTTGAACATTCTTTAGTGTTTCCCTTTTTTGGTATGGGGATTTAAGTTGATTTTTTTCCAGTCTGATGGCCATTCCTGTGTTTTCCAAATTTGCTGGCATATGGCATGCATTACCTTGACAACAACATCTCGCAAGATTTTGAACAGTTCAGCTGGGATGCCATCGTCTCCTGCTGCCTTGTTATTAGAAATGCTTCTTAAGGCCCATTCAACCTCACTCTTCAGGACGTCTGGCTCTAGCTCACTGACCACACCATCACAGCTATCCCTGATATTGTTATCCTTCCTATACAGGTCTTCTGTATATTCTTGCCACCTTTTCTTGATCTCTTCTTCTTCTGTTAGGTCCTTGCCATCTTTGTTTTTGATCATACCCATTTTGGCCTGGAATTTACCTCCGATGTTTCTAATTTTCTGGAAGAGGTCTCTTGTCCTTCCTATTCTATTGTCTTCTTCCACTTCCGCACATTGCTTGTTTAAAAATAATTCCTTATCTCTTCTGGCTAACCTCTGGAATTTTGCATTTAATTGGGCATATTTCCCCCTATCACTGTTGCCTTTTGCTTTCCTTCTTTCTTGGGCTACTTCTAGTGTCTCAGCAGACAGCCATTTTGCCTTCTTGGTTTTCTCTTTCTTTGGGATGTATTTTGTTGCCGCCTCCTGAACAATGCTGCCAACTTCTGTCCAGAGTTCTTCCGGGACCCTATCTACTATGTCCAGTCCCTTAAATCTATTCTTCACCTCGAGATAACATATTTACCTATATCTTGATGTTTGATTCTTTAAAACAATATTGCAAGAAGGAATAGCAATAGTAAGAATAAGCTGCCCTACTCAGAAATGTTATACATCTTTTTTCATTCCATATTTATAATGCAGTAATAATTCATAATGATCATTGAGATTTCAGAGTTTCCCAACTATCTGACACAGAAAATGTTTACCAGGAGCAGTTTTTAGAACTTTAGCAAATCATGCCTTATAGCAATAAAGCATGCAACTAAAGCTAATAATAGGTGATACTGTGCTGAAAATTCTTCTCTATTTATCTGATTTTTTTTCCATCCTTGGTAGAAAAAGGTTAAGTCAGTTTCTGAATACTGTTTTCAGTACAGTATTACTTTTTATTTGTTTAATAGCAACCTTTACAGCCACAAAGCAAGGTTTGCTAAAGCTCTAAAGTGTTATCACACCTACCTTAGTTATAAAATGGCTGAAGTGTGCATTCTGCTTCATCATCACTCCAGTGTGTTCAGTCTTTTGGTTTCTCATAGTTCAGTGAAATTCTAAGTCATCATGAAAAATTCTTCCTATTGGGAAGGAAATACAGACAGCCAGGGAAGCTATAGTGCTATGTAAAGATGTACAATAGGAATTTTTTTTTGATAAGAATACTCTTTGCCATGTCCAGAAAAAATGTGAATAGAATGTAGAAACCTCTTTTGTAAAACAGACTAAGGAAATTTGACAGTGATATGGTTTATATAACGCACTTGGCTATGGTTTGCTTAGCTATGTCTTGTTAAACAATTGGCTGGTTCATTTGTTTACTAAGCCACATTTGCACTGAATCAAAATGAATTAACCATTTTGTAGCTGTATACACTTGATACACTTATACACTGTAAACTGAAACATAGTTTTCTCAAATAACCCATCCTTCAGGGTTTGTATAATACACTAAACCATAAACTAAACACACAGGCTCGGTTCTTCCATAATATGGCAGCTAAAATGGGGTTGATTTGTGGTCACAGGTGTTGTGGAAAGTCATCCTATGGTTTGGAACTATGTGCAAACCTTGCTAATCCTGAGAATCACCAATCACACCTTGAACCACCTCAACTGCAAATAGAAGTAGCAGCTCACTGGATGAAAAGTGACTATGCTGTTGGGGGTCATGTGCAATCAGGAACTTTTGCCATACACTGCAGTGCCAAGTATTCCAGCTCTAGACTGTACATAGAACAACTCATCCTTGTTCTACCTTAAACAAGATTATGTTTAATCTTGTGTTATCTTTAAAAAACAAGGCAGATTACAGCCTCTTCTCCCAGACAGTAATTAAATTTTTATGTTGAACGAACAGCTGGTGAAAATAGGCTAGGACATGTCATGGGCACTTTTCACCAATTGTTTGAGGGAAATCTCTGACTGGAAAAGCTGGGATCTAACATAGATTACGTGACATATGGGAATTAGCTAACCCTGAACTGACTTTCCCTGTGTTGGAGCTAAGCCAATAAGAGGTTTTAGTTATACTAGCTCTCTTAGCAGGTCACTTAACCAACACTGAAAAGGGCAATAAGATCTCATTTGATTAGAAGAATAATTTTCTGATTGTCCTGCTAGTTTCAAATAGCAGGTAAAGTTCCTCAGCCTCACCTAAACCTTGACCTTTTCCTTTGCAGATAAAAATCAAGGAGCCTTGATGATCAATCCACACAGTCATCTTCAATTTTCTACAGCTGCTTCAGCAGTGACTGGAGAGGCCAATCAAGAACAAACTAGCATGCCCCTTCAAAGGCTTAGAAGTGATCCTTATGGAATAAGAACAGCCCACGTTTTATTCTATTGCACTGAAGTGTTCCTGGAAGAATTAGACTGTAGCAGCTTTGCTAATGTCAAAGAAATCAAAAGTTCTCTGACACCTTGCAGATGTGGAGGTTGTGATCCATGAAGCAGTCAACCCTTATCCCAGATGCAGCACAGTAAACAGTCCGTTTCTGCCTTGATCCTTGCCCTAGCATGTTTTCCTTTATTGTCTTTTCACACAGTGCCCTTCCTAATCAGCTGAAGAAACATCCTGCTTACACATGTGCTTGTAATCTAGACTTTAAGAGCAGCAAATGCTTTATTTATATCTTTATTGTGACTTTACAAATTGTGCTCAGAGATTAATAATGGCTTATTGAAATCATAACTGATTAGGTTTATGCAACACACTAAACTAGAAATTGTGGTTCACAATCCAGTGCTGGTTTTCCCAATATGCATTTTATGTTTCTCAAATTGCATTTTAATTTTAAGCATACGCAAGTCTTGATCTGGTGTTCAGGAATCTTGGGTGATCTTAAAAAGAAACCAGCTTAATAAATCATTTAGACTAAGTTATTGGGAAACTCATAGGTCTTTAGATGTTACAGAATTATAACATGATGTGAGTTGTAGCTCAACAGCACTGTGGGATGGGTGTGTGTATCAAAAATTCTCCCTTCTTAGGGGCTCAGAGTTGTATGCAGTTCCCCAAACTCTTCCCCAGTGCTGCTCTACCGAATTATAAGGTGGAACTTATTAACTGCATAGACTTAATTAAAGTTTAAATGAATGTAAATTAAATAAAATCAATCTTAGTTTTTGCCCTGGCCCACCTATTTCTTTCACATAGTTCTGTGGATATAGTTGCCAGCATAGCATTCAATACTATGAGCCTGAAAAATGTTCCTACCCAGTTCTAGACCAAAAGGCATCCCAAGCAAGGAGTATTTGAGGTGGATCCCTTTTATATGTTCAGATTTTTAACAGCTGTTTTTTTTTTTAAAAAATGGTGCAACTAAGTTGTAAAATATCTGCAGTGTGCACACATGAAATGCTTGCATGTGCATCTTAAATCCCTAAGGATTTTGCTGGGACATTTTCCCTCTGGCGCCAAGACTGTAGATTGCTGATTCAGGGGACCTTGATTTTACATTTCTGGGGCATATCTGCAGCAATCATCAAAGGTCTTGCTTGTATAAGTGAGTCAGGCCTAAGGGTGAATAGGAAATGAGGAAAGAATCAGTAAAAGGAAAAAAAGGCTATGACAAGGGATAGGTAAAACATGAGGAAAGTGCCTATTCCCTCAGAAATGTAAAGGAGGCAGGGAAGCAAGCAAAGTTATCTAAAAAGAAATAACACAGATAAAAACAAAATGACTGGATGGACCAGACAACTGTGTTAGGGAAATAAAAAGCATGAACTCCAATGAACAAAACACTTGTATTTCCCACAGAAACTTGTCAAGCAGCTCACTATTGTTTGTTTTCACATAAAAGAGAAGCTGATGGGCAAGACTTGCTCGGTCTTGCCTAAACATTGTCTTCCAAGAGCGCTGTCATTGAGAGTGATGCCTACAAACCCAATGTTTTCCCTCCGGTTGTATGAGATCCACACATCTCTCTTTTTTTGTGAAGAGTTCTCCACCTAGACGATTTACAAAAACAATGCTTTAAGCATATCACAAATCAAGACAAAGGCACAACCCACCATAACTAGTGACCTAATGTAAACCTTTTTGGAGTAAGGGGCAGGCTTGGAAAATATGTCTGTGGATGGATGAAATAGCTATGAATAATACAGTGTAGTGCTAACAACATAAAGGTCCCAGGCAAACCAACGCTATCATTTGCTTCAGGCCCTACAGATCATTCCCTCCCATGTGCACATAAGAGTCCTGGAATGTGGAACAGAGCTTCTATATTAGATGCAGTTCTTCACAGGGTCATTAGACACCACCCAAAAAGTCCGTACTGAGAATATTCTTTGAAAGACTGCACTTCTTGTGTATTACTTTTATAAAACAGATTGGCTAGGCTCACATATTCCACAAGCAAAAATGGAGTTAGTTTGGTTTTGGTTTAGCAGGGTACATGAACCCAGCCATTGCGGATTGTATCTGTAATGGTTTATACCTCAGCATGTTGTACAGGTTCACCAATTAGATTCATTCAATAAACCATAGTTAAAAGCATAGTTCATATCTTTAATGAGAGATTCAGCAGTTGGGATATCCAGACTTCATGTATTCCCCCAAAGCTTTGAATGTATCCTCCAGACCTTTTCCTAAAGTCTCCAGTGAACAGGAGTGTCTGCAGGGGCAGCAACCAGTGCAAATCAGGAAATGTGTCGCAACATCACAATGTAGCTCCTTTTGTACTTGTGAGGTTGTGCACAGTATATATGGAGTAGAGTTGGCACTGTTTTTCATTCTGATTAATCTTGGCCTGCACTGGATAGCTGAGTCAATTTATTTTCCCCTCAGCTGTAGCATAGCTCAGACAAGGATACACTAAAGTTGTTGGGCTTTTGGTGGCCTTGCCTCCTCACTGGTTGGAAAAGTTGCCTTATCCCTGAACTTTACATCCTCCAAGGGAAATGCCATCCTGACCACTTTGCAGCTCTCCCAGAGTAGCATAGACAGAATGAACCAAAAAGTGAAATAGATAATTTGGTCAATTTCTCTCTTCTTTTCAGCACAGAATAAACCAGATTTCTCAAACCCTTTTGCCTGAGTCAGAATGAGCAGATTTTTCTTGCTACAAAATCTGCAGCAGTCTAGAGGGGGACAATAACTTTCAATTCTTGTTCTCAGCATTTCAGGTTGGCAGAGTGAATAAAATAAAAATTGCCTTTAAGCTTGTCCTGAGGAATTTTGGAAGCGCAATAGCATCAGTATGGAAATCTCCAAAGTCTCGGAACCGGAAAGCAAATAAAAGGTTTGCCATGTTTCAGATACTGCCTATTTCAAGTCCACAGTAATGATTCTGGATTCTAGACATATCCTATCAATAATATATGGGCTTGTTAAAGAGAGCATAAGTGTTATTGTAGAGAATTTTTTTAGTACATGCAAGAAGCACAAGATGCACAGGTGGCTTCATACAGTCTACAGATCAAAAGCTTTCACATGAATGGATGACATTACACACTATTATTGTGCAGAAGTTTTACATTCTTAGCAATTCAGACAGATTCACCATACTAATAAATTAAATTAAAGTATTTAAAGCAAAACAAAAACCACTTAAATAACTGTGTAATCCTACTCATAATTCCTTAGTTCTACCAAACATACTGAAAGGATTCACTCTTTCTGCTAAACCATAATAAGATCCATTTGGTTTGGCCTTAGCTTGTTTGTGAGGCCAGCCTTTGCAAATTACTTTCAATTCACAAAGGTAAATTGGTGATTTTATATGGTGGTTTCAAAGGAGAAGAAAGAGTGTCTGGACATAAAGTTAGGTGCTATACAACTAGAAATTTTGGAAGGTTGAAGTGACAAAATGTTAGATGCATGCAGTTATGAATAAATATTAAAAAATAATCTCCACAAATAGAACTGTCATCTACAGCAGACTCCACTGCTGAACTTTGGCTGCAAACAATGAAATTCAATGATGATTTCATTTTTAAAAACAAAGTAAAAGCACAGATTTAAAAGAAAATATTAGGTATACACACAAATTGATCTATTAGTCCCAAGGAAGTAGACAGGGTCCTTGGGTGCGTGAGCTTGGCCACTGTACATTAGACTCACATAGACTCTTGGTTGGCTCAGGTCGTCAGGGAGATAACATGTGGCTGGGTTCAGGTGGTGGTGAATTCATCCTTGAGAGACGGGGTGGTCCTGCCAACACTTAAGGAAGCAGGGATCCACCCTGTCCTTAAGAAGCCACCTCTGGACCCAACCATGTTAGACAATATTTGCCTAACCTCCCCTTTCTAGGGAAGCTGAGAAGGTGGTTGAACTACAGCTTTGGAAGAACTGGTGGGAATCTGGACCTGTTCCAGTTGGGTTTCAGCCCTGGGGATGGGACTGAAATGGCATTGATTACACTTGTGGATGACCTCTGGTAGGAGTGGAATGGGGGTGGTGCATCCATCTTTATTCTCCTTGATCTCTCAGCAGTTTTTGATACCATCAATCATGTTATCCTTCTGGATTAGCTCAGGGGATTGAGAATGGGGGCACTATGCTGCAAAGTACTAAGTGGTATTTATGGGGGTCTTATTCCTACCAGAATTGCCTATACAAGTAGTAAATCCATAAAATGTTTCTCCTGGAATATTGTATATATAAAATGGTATGTCAGGTCAGGTGTCTTTTTAGTATAATACTAGACTAAAGTGCCTGTTCTATAATCCAATTTGCAGAGTTTAATTTTTGCCAGAGCTGAGCATCCACATCTGCTTTATATGTTAGCAGTTTAATCTGGAAACATATTAAGATAGACTCTAAAAAAAAAAAGACATGCAAAATACATATTCCTTTCCCATTAAGTAACTACAAAGAGTTCCCATGAATCAAGAAGAAAAGACTTTGAGATCAAAGCAACATATTTCCAGGAAAGCCTGAGATCTAGTTACCTTCCTTTTTCTAGAAGGTGAGCACCATATTGTCCTGGATTGAACAGCTTCTACTATTTCATATCTCCAGAGTTATAAGCTGAACACAGGCACATTTCTGAAAGCGATTTGCAGATAAAAAAAAGCTCATGATCAAGTTAGTTTTTGTGTCTGAACTTTAATATTGCTGACCATTTTGGTCTATGATCCTGGAAGTTACCCTAGTTCCAATGCATTGTTTAAAGACTACATAACCTTTCCCTTTTTTCCTCTGCCTCTATTTTTATCTATTTCCTCTGTTGCCTTACAAATTCAGTTAGACTCCAAATTTTCTGCCCAGGGCCCATTCTCTTATTCTGTAGAGAGACATCATTGGCTCTTCCAGAAAACTCAGCCAAAGTCTGCTAAGAAGATATATTTTTAATTATATGTGGCATTTCAGGATCCAAAAAGCAGACCCTGCGATAGTGGGAAAATGCTAGGAAAGAGAAGAAAATTTATTTAGATTTACCCCATCCTATCACTTCATGGCACTCAGGGTGACTAGGGATTCTAGTCATTAGCCATTCTAACAATAAATATGGATAAACAGTTCAAATCATCATAATGCTCATACAAGTAGTCCCATTTCAGACCTCCCAAAGGTAGAGGAGAATCCAAAACATACAATGTCCCCAACAAAATTTTCAGAATTTGGTGATGCAGTTTTCCACTCAAAATACATGAGAGGATGTGTATGTTAAGGAAAAGTGTGCATTAAAATGCAAACATTATGAAAAAGTATGCAAAAATGGATTTTATAAAATTGGCAATGGAAAATCGCTAGCAGGAAATTCTATCCCAGCATTCTTTTTTCTGACATGAACATCTGCCTTATTCCAAAAGGTGGGACAGAAACTAGTAGTAATAAGGTTCTAATAAGGTAGTAAATAATCCTGTTATAAATCTGAAAAATTGAGAGTTCTGAATAGTAAGCTGTAACAGCTTAATACCTCACATAAACACATCTCAAAGAAATAATACATAGTGGTTGATTCTTTCCAATAGTGTATTACATTTTCATTATGCTTATATGATATTTAACAAATGGCTGAACGTAAATGAATTATCTATGGCCTGAATTTAACGCTATAAACAAACACATTAATTACACAATATATTAAGCCTATAACTGTATGTTATTCTTGCTCCACTAATACTTTGTTTGCAGTTAGTTACCAACCATTTTTATGAAACTACAGTTTAAGAACATTTCAAAAAAGACGTCAATGTTGATTATGGAATAAGCTTTCAGGATTAAATCTTACTACATCAAATGCATGAGTTTAATAGGTCAAATCTGAAGTATGAAAAAAAGGTAAGAATGACATAATTGGCTCAAGAGATCCAGAAAATGTACTTCAAAGGGGTTTGCTTATTTAAATTCTCTGTTTGTTATATGATAGCTCTTCAAAGTACAAAGTTATTTCATTTGGTCATTACTGGTCAGATGCAGCCTTTAAAAATTCTAGAAATTTTTGATTTAATTAAACATTCATAAATAATCACAGGAATAGTTTCAAGTACTGCTAAGGTACCCACCTATGAACCAAAATATACAGTATGGAATGCTAAAAAATCAGAGTTTTTAGATATAAAACATACATACATTTTACTGCAGTTTTAACCTGAAATGGCAACCTTTAACGTGGGAACACACTTTTGGCATTCTAGTTCAATGTAATGACTGATTCTCTAATACCACCTGGTATTGTCAGTGTTTTACACTCTGACAAAATGAAAAAGTGTTAATAAACCAATTGCACACATATGATTGTGATAAAGTTACAAGGAAGACTATGAACTGGAGCTAGACAAATAGGCAAGCTTAACTTTGTATCTGGACAGATCCTTTCATGCAAACAAGGACAGTCGGTGCAGAAAAGGTGTACTGGATGTAAAATCTGGCTTTCATAGTATTTCCAAAGAAAGTTCCTCTGTCAGTGTCCACAGAACATTCCTGGAGAGGAATTATTTTAAAAAAATCAACCCTGTTTTACTGTAATTGAGATGCAATATGGCCATACCAGTTCAGCCCAAGCTACCTGAGGCTGCAATTCTATGCACATTCACTGAGGAGCAAGCACTACTAAAACTTGGGGGCATTTCCAAGAAAATAAGCATACTTTTGAACTGCTAATTATTCTAAAGGTGGTATTTATTTTGCCAAGAACAAATGTCAGAAGAATTGTGTGCCCAGAGCTTCTGTTCACCTTTCCCACAACAGAATTCACAAATTGCCATAGCCATGATTCAGATTTCATGTAAGCATAATGTTTCTGTTTTCAGAACTAAGAGAAATAGCCATCATTGTTTCTCCCTGAATGCTACGTGTAATCTACCTCTCAGTGGTGCATTCAGTCCACAGTCTCCATCCTGAGACTGACTTTGAAAGGTAGATCTTATGGTTAAAACATCTAACCGAATTGTTGGATAGTCTTGTTTCTTCCATATCCCCTGACTTTTATAATACCTTTCTAGATGAAGAGTTGTAGAGAACTCAAAGGTTTGCACACTGGTTTGTGCTATTTTGATTGTTCCAAATGGAATTATTCATCAGTTCTTAAAAATGGAAATAACTAAGCTGAGCAACATTGCCGAAGCAGATTTTTTTTATTAGATTTCTGTTCTTTCATCTGAAAGATCAAGATAGCTTATGCGAAGATCTCTACCTATTTTTTCTTCATTCAGTCCTATGAGGTAAATTGGGCTGAGAGAGATTCCTTGATCCAAAAGGACAAAGTGAATCTTCCTAGTTCCATTCCAGCATTTTAACTGAGTTGGCCCCAAATTCCCATCAGCAACTAGTGAAAAAAGGCTCAGTGAAAAGAAGTGAATCTCCCACTCACAATCAGGAGAGCTCTTCCTCTGTTCCCATGACTACTCCAAAGGTGGGAGTAGACATAGATGTAGTGATGGTGGTGGTGGTAGTGAGACTACTATGGAGAACTGGCAGTGGTAAAGACAGTTCCACAGCTCATTTATACACAACATTCTTTACACATAAAACCAATTCAGTACATGTGTGCATGTGTGTATTTTTATAAATAATTTTTAGTATAACACACTATACATGTTTATTACATTTCAAGTAAATAACTCTTCCTTATGTGGAATAAGCATAAAGAAAACCATTAGAAAACTCAAAAATAGCACACGTTTGTTTTACTCCAAGTATAAAATAATTCATGTTATTTTCTTGCTTGAATATACATAGCTTACTAGATCTCAAATATAGTGTTTGCCTATTACTACATTCTGAACTTATGATTTGTTTCTAGGATAAAAGTGAGATAATTATGAACAATTTCAGTCATGAGAATTTTTTTTCAGAGCAAAACTTGAATGTTTTTGGTTTTGCAAAAGCAAGTAGTTTCATATTAAGCTTACTGTATAAAGCCAGTGAAAAACCTGCAGCAGTCTGCAGATGAGCGGAAATGGCAATGCTCCCTTACAGTGATGTGGGAGTGGGGTGAATAAATGGGAAGTCACCCCCCTCATCTTTTGCTGCTGAAGTAGACACTGCATGTGCTGTCTCCCCACTCAAAGTAACAATGTAAGCTTTCATTAAGTTGCAGGTGTTTGAAGCTTTAGAGAAAAGGAGTACTGTGAATAAGCAAGACAACAGTGGCTGAATGTTTAAGGACCCTCCAGCCCTACTTACAATGACAAGCTGCTGGGAATATTGCTCTTCGCTTGAATTATCATTGAAAGCGGCCTCTCTACTTAGATGAATAGAGGCAAAAATGAAGAATGACGTAGGATGCTCTAAGTTAAACTGCAGTGAACTTTGCCCTCCTAGTTTCAGGACATGGGTTGCTGTTTAATGGGTTTCTCAAAAATAATCCAGTCCATAAGCCATGGTTCATGAAACGCATTTGCTGGGTTTGCACAATATCTTAAGCCTAGGCTGACCATATGTCCCGTTTTGAAGGGGCAGTCCTTTTTTTTAACATTTCCAGACTGTCCCATCGTTTTAATATAAATGTCCATTTTGTCCTGTTTTCTTAAAAACCTTACTTAAAAATTTGAAAGTTCCCACGAACCTATCAGAATGCAGTCTGACTTTGAGTGGAAGGACAGGGAGCTCAGCAGAAATGGCAGAAAAAAAGCCATAGAGCTCAACCCGGCAGGAAACCTAAAAAGAAAAAAACAGGATCAGCCTATAAGCAATGATCAAAGGGCGAGCCAGTTGGCTCCTGCCTTGAAACGGTGGGAAGAAAAGAATGTAAAAGCACAGCCAGAGGAGGAACAGCTTGTCGGGGACTCTCTGGACCAACCTTGCCTCTCACAAATGAAGGAATCCGAAGATTCCCAGCCCGAGAAAACCAGAGAAGTTCCTGCCTGCCGATCCAGCCTGTCACCCAGCCCTGCCCCGTTTTGCCATTCCAATGTCCCGTTTTTAACCCATCTCGTTTTGCCATCCCAATGTCCTGTTTTTGTCTCAAGGAAATATGGTCAGCCTACTTAAACCTGACTTAAGCAAAACACATTCTGGCTTAGTTGAGCGTGTCCATACATTCTAATAGATGAACTCAGACACTGTGTCCTAGCAGAAGCAAAAGAACAGTTTTCTTTTTTGGACTCTACACAGGGATTCACAAAAATGCCATATTTACATTTGAGCTATGCAGAGATAAGAAACTAAAATAAGGATGTCAGTTTCTCCCACCCCTGAGGGTCTTCGGACATTGTAAGTTAGCCATACTTTAAGGCTAAATTAAAAAAGCAACAGAAAACACCAAAACAGCAATCTTAAATACACCCAAATAGACCTATAAATTTTGTGTGAGCTGCCTGTGCATTACCTTGCAAAATATGGACATAAGAAGGGCATAGAAACGGAAGTTCTGTCACAGCCCTTCCAAATCTACTTTAAAAACTAAATTCCTGCCTTTTGAAGATTACCTCCTAATTGTGTTTTAATTAACGTATACTTACTTGCTCTTCCTCTGCTTGCCATACAGATATTGCTTTATAGCTAGTGTACATCTTTTACCCTTTAATGTCTACAAGCTATTAGACTTGGCCCATAATAAAGAATATTTCAGCAGCCAGGCATAATAGATGGTTATATATAGCTAGAGGGCCATTGCCTGGCTATCTAAGATTGTTTTGCCAAAAATATACATTAACAGTTGATGATTCTATCTAAATTGTTGAATCAATCCAATTCAGATTGTTGCTTTGATCTGGACTTCCATTTTGATTACCAAATTTATCTGATCTAATTCAGAAATTTCAAAACATACTGTATTTCTATGCATACAAAAAATATCAAATTGTCAGATTAATTCAGAAGCAACCAATTCATTTTAACGATTCAGTCCACGTTGACAATCCAATTTAGAAAGTTGATTTTATGTAGGGATTAAATCAAATTACCTTGATTTAATAGGTCAAGGTAATTTGATTTGCATAGGCCCAATAGCAAACAAGATAAAGAATATGGGGCAGCACAGAACTCTGTTTTACTGAAAATCCATCTAGTTTAGAACTGGTCACAATGAGATCCTCACCTACCTTCTTTAGAGGGCTTCCTTTGCTCTATTGGAAAAGGCTAGTGATAGGGATTTTTGTTAGGAAAAGCATATACTCCGCCATCGAGGTACAGTCTTTTCTTATGAATTGAGCCCTTCAGTTCATGGTCAGCAAAATAATGGAGAGCTTTGACCTAAAACTGTAATTCCCAGTCAACATGACAATGAATGGGAATACTGGAAGCTTCAGAGTCAACACATCTAGAATAAAGTTATGGAAGCTTGTGAAAGGTGAAAGGTTCCCTGTGCAAGCACCGAGTCATGTCTGACCCTTTGGGGGGATGCCACTTTTGTGATGTTTTCTTGGCAGACTATAGCGGGATGGTTTGCCATTGCCTTCCCCAGTCGTCACCTTCCCCAGCAAGCTGGGTACTCATTTTGCTGACCTCGGAAGGATGGAAGGCTGAGTCGATCTGAGCCAGCTACCTGAGAGAAATCCAGCTTCCGCTGGGATTGAACTCGGGTCATGGGGAGTTTTCGGTTGCAATACTGCCGCCTACCACTCTACGCCACACAAGGCTGCTCTATGGAAGCTTACTATAGAAAATTATATATGGATTCTAGTTATTAGAAAATATATCAGCCTTTGCAAAACAGAGCAGAAGTTAGGCAAAGATTAGCCCTTAATTATTTGTACTTGGTTGTCTAGATACCATAATAATAATAATTTATATAATAATGAGAACCAGTTTGGTGTAGTGGTTAAGGCATCAGGCTAGAAACTGGGAGACTGAGAGTTCTAGTCCCACCTTAGGCACAAAGCCAGCTGGGTGACCTTGGGCCAGTCACTCTCTCTCAGCCCTAGGAATGAGGCAATGGCAAACCACTTCTGAAAAACTTGCCAAGAAAACTGCAGGGACATGTCCAGGCAGTCACTGAGACTCGGACACAACTGATCGGATACACGGTGCTTGTGTGTGTGTGTGTGTGTAATTTACATGCTGCCTGATTCCCAGCAACTCTGGCTGTTTCTCAAAAGCCTCATACTTTTGAGTGGGAATTTTAAAATGCTAGCAATAGAACTCTTACTTTTTCTACTATTTTAGACCTGCCTTTGCTGCAGAAAAAGCTAAAAGAAGTCTTCAGCTGCTGGCAAAGATACAAAGCCAAGACATCATTTATTAAATTGCCCATATCCATGGAGTTGCTCAACTTGAGCAAATTAGAAGGCTTATTAGAATATGTTGGCAATGGGCTTTAATTTTGTATTTTTAATTTTTTGTGACTGCATATGCTCTAAAGGCCTTCTGTCTAATTCATTACCAAAGCTTGCTGAGACAGCACAAAGAGTGCTTGTAAGAAAGCTACAACTGTTGTAATCTGCACCTGAAGGAACTTGCATACAAGTAAACCCACAAAGCAATTAATGCCAGTCTTTCTTGCTGCTTCAAACTCATCCAATTTTATTCTTAGCAGCCAATTATTCACAAGCTACATACATATGGAGAAGTAAAAAAAGCAACCCTACTAAAATTAATGAAAATGATTTAAAAGTGGTCAGCAGAGATGTGCATTATCTGGGCAACAGTAAACGCTTAAAGTTTTTTGGCCAAGAAATAAATCTATTTTAAATTTTAATTGTAGCTATTGGCAGCAAATTCATTAATTCCTGTTTAATGGCTAATTCGGAAATTGACTAAGGATGCCACATTTTTTTTCTTAGAGTATCTTTAAGTTATTTTGTTTTTTGTTTTTTTCATTACACTATCTCCACGTGGCGCTGCGGGTTAAACCGCTGAGCTGTCGATCGGAAGGTCGGCGGTTCGAAACCGCGCAGCGGGGTGAGCTCCCGTTGTTAATCCCAGCTCCTGCTCACCTAGCAGTTCGAAAACATGCAAATGTGAGTAGATCAATAGGTACCGCTTCGACGGGAAGGTAACGGCGTTCCGAGTCGTCATGCCGGCCACATGACCCGGAAGTGTCTATGACAACGCCGGCTCCAAGGCTTAGAAACGGAAATGAGCACCGCCCCCTAGAGTCGGACACGACTGGACTTTACGTCAAGGGAAACCTTTACCTTTACCTATCTCCACGTTAGAAAAAGGGTCCAGTTATTAATTTTTGCTTAATCCCTTGCTTTAACCTAGTTAAAGTTTCCATCGTCAGGTGAATCCCACATGGTTGCAGCATCCCGCAGTCACATGATCGCCATTTGCAACCTCATGCTGCTTCCCCATTGACTTTGCTTGTCGGCAGCTGGCATTGAAGGTCACAAATAGTGATCACTTGACTGCAGGACACTGTGATGTTGTAACTGTGAGCCAGTCACCAAGTGCCCAAATTGCAATCATGTGACCGTGGGAATGCTGAGATGGCTGCAACTATGAGATCTCATCATAAGTACCCTTCATTCATTTCAAAAAATTTCATTGGGCTTATTTGTTAACCTCAATCATGTTTTGGAATGGAAATAATATGAATATGTAAACTTGAGAGTTATTATTTAGTAAACATGCAATCTGAACTAATGCTAGGCACTAATTATTTGGAATTTTTCATCACTGAAAGTGGCTAGACAGATCTGGGCCTTAGTGGGTAGAGAATTTAAATTTGATTTTTTTCTCACGAGAAACTGGAAATCAAGAGTCTGGTAGCACTTTTTTTGACTAACAAATTTTATTATTTTGTTTAATTAATTAATTTTATTTATCATCAGATGCATGAAGTGAGCTACAGCTCACAAAAGCCGATGCCTTTTAATAAAATTTGTCAGAAAATGTGCTACCTAACATCCTGGTTTTTGGCTACCATAGACTAACATGGCTTTCCTTCTACAGTGACACTCAGAGTAATTCTTATTTGAAAATGCTAGTAACACATTTTTCCTGAAAACATGCTCATAACAGAATGATTACCCTCAGTCAGCTATTAAGTGATATTTTTAAAACTTTCAAGAGTCTGTAAAAGAAATACAGACTTATCTAAAATGAATAAATGGCTATATATATATTTGAAACAATTACTATCTAGGTTGTTCAGTCCTGATGCCCTTGCAGCCCTGAAAACACCACAGGTTTAAAAGTTGTTGGGGATGGACTTTATGGAAACTAAATCCACAATTTATTATTACAAATTTTTCAAAAATATTTTAAAAACTTAATCTAACTTATCTAATTATCTCTCTTTATATTGATTTCTATTTATTGATTTCTATTATATTTCTATTTATTATATTAATATAAATAATTTATATATATCGAAGCAAATATTTGTAGCTCAGGGTTGAACTGTGGAGTCCTTGGTGCTCTCTGAGCCTTGTTGTTTTCTTGCAGATGTTTCCTTGCCAGACTAGGCAACATCTTCAGTGCAAAGAGGGAGTGGGCCTTGCTCTCAGTTTATATACTGTGGTTTGCCCTGCTTGTGTTGGTTGGGGTGTTGTTCTCTCCTTGGGAGTTCTTTGATTGGGCTGTTGTTTGCTGCTTGGTTGATTGCCTGAGTTAATAGTTCCTTGATTAGGTCTATTGTGCTGTTTGATGGTTGATCTGGTGTTAACCCTAGTGTTGATTTTTGCATATCTGGGTGTTGATTGCTGGCAAGGGAGTGTACTGGTCTTTTGGCTTTTCTATTGTCTCTTTTGAATGGTATGTAAATGTTGTTTACCTCTATGTGTCTGTTAATGGCTGCTCTGTCTGAGTGCCAGGCTTCCAGGAATTCTCTGGCGTTTTGGATTTGGGTTAGTTTAGGATGTTCACAGTTTCCCAGTTGAAACTATGGTTGAGTCTGTCCATGTGTTGTGAGATTAAGGAGTTCTCATCATGTCTTCTGACTGCTAGTTGGTGTTTGTGGATGTGCTCTGCTAGTCTTCTGCCTGTTTGTCCCACATAGTGGCTGTTACAGTCTTTGCATTGTATGTTGTAAATAACTTGTTTTTTTCTTTTTGGGCTATTGGGTCTTTTGGCTTGCTTAATATGTTTTGAAGAGTTTTAGTTGGTTTATGTGCTACGGTGATGCCATGTGGTTGTAACAGTCTGTTGGTGGTTTCTGAGATGTTTCTGATGTATGGCAGTGTTATCCTTTTCATAGTTTCCATCAGTTCGGTTGTAATGGGTTGGGTGGTGAGGCACTTTTTGATAAAGTTGGTGTATTTGGCTAGGTCTGGCGTGTTGCGCAGAACTGCACCATAGATTCTTTCACTAGTGCCGGGTCTATGGATGTAAAGAGAGCTGTAATGTCAAATGATACCATGATTTCATCTTCTTCTATTTTTATGTTTTTGATATTCTGGAGGCACTGTAGTGGGGAGTTGATCGAACGTTCACTGCTCTGTGAGGTGTCTGAGTTGCTTTGTAAGCTCTTTAGCTATGTTGTATGTGGGTGCCCCTGGTAATGATACAATGGGATGAAGTGGTATGCCCGGCTTGTGTATCTTGGGGTGCCCGTACAAACGTGGGAGGATGGGTCCACTGCTTTTCATCCACGCAACATGCCAGACCTAGCCAAATACACCAAGAGAGAAATGTCCAGGATAATGGACCTCATCAACCTCTGCCTTACAACCAACTTTCAGTTTGATGGAGAAATATACCAACAGATCAAAGGAACACCCATGGGATCACCAGTTTTGGGACTTATAGCAGAGATCGTAATGCAGCATCTGGAAAGGATAGCACTCCCACACATGCAGCCCAAAGTATGGATCTGGTATGTAGATGACACTTTTGTCATAATACAAAAGAAACAACTGGAAGAAACCCACAAAACTATCAATAACATCTTTAATGGAATAAAATTCACAAGGGAGGAAGAAAATAACAACTCACCACCATTTCTGGACATCCTCATCAGTAGAGGAAATGATGGTAAGTTAGAAACACAAGTCTGCAGGAAAGCTACCCACACCAACCAGGTGCTCCACTACCAAAGTAACAATCCAACCTCCCACAAGAGAAGCTATGTAAGAACATTATTCAGATGAGCACTTAGACACTGCAGCAACCCAGAACACCAGAAAAAAGAAAAAGAACATCTGAACAGCATTTTCCAACAAAATGGATACCCACGCAACTTTATCAAAAAGTGCTTCACCACCGAACCCACTACAACCCAACTGATGGAAACTATGAAAAGGATAACACTGTGATACATCAGAAACATCTCAGAAACCACCAACAGACTGTTACAACCACATGGCATCACCGTAGCACATAAACCAACTAAAACTCTTCAAAACATATTAAGCAAGCCAAAAGACCCAATAGCCCAAAAAGAAAAAACAAGTTATTTACAACATACAATGCAAAGACTGTAACAGCCACTATGTGGGACAAACAGGCAGAAGACTAGCAGAGCACATCCACAAACACCAACTAGCAGTCAGAAGACATGATGAGAACTCCTTAATCTCACAACACATGGACAGACTCAACCATAGTTTCAACTGGGAAACTGTGAACATCCTAAACTAACCCAAATCCAAAACGCCAGAGAATTCCTGGAAGCCTGGCACTCAGACAGAGCAGCCATTAACAGACACATAGAGGTAAACAACATTTACATACCATTCAAAAGAGACAATAGAAAAGCCAAAAGACCAGTACACTCCCTTGCCAGCAATCAACACCCAGATATGCAAAAATCAACACTAGGGTTAACACCAGATCAACCATCAAACAGCACAATAGACCTAATCAAGGAACTATTAACTCAGGCAATCAACCAAGCAGCAAACAACAGCCCAATCAAAGAACTCCCAAGGAGAGAACAACACCCCAACCAACACAAGCAGGGCAAACCACAGTATATAAACTGAGAGCAAGGCCCACTCCCTCTTTGCACTGAAGATGTTGCCTAGTCTGGCAAGGAAACATCTGCAAGAAAACAACAAGGCTCAGAGAGCACCAAGGACTCCACAATTTATATATATTTATATAATATATACTATATATTATATTTAGATATTTATACATATTTATATTTATTATATTTATATATATTATTTATGTATTTATATTATTTATTTTATTAGTAAAGGTAAAGGTTTCTCTTGACATTAAGTCCAGTCGTGTCTGACTCTAGGGGGCGGTGCTCATCTCTGTTTCAAAGCCGAAGACCCGGCGTTTGTCCATAGACACTTCCGTGGTCATGCTGCCAGCATGACTACACGGAACACCGTTACCTGCCCGCCGAAGCGGTACCTATTAATCTACTCACATTTGCGTGTTTTCGAACTGCTAGGTTGGCAGGAGCTGGGACTAGCAACGGGAGCTCACCCCATCACGCGGATTCGAATTGCTGATCTTCCCATCGGCAAGCTCAGCAGCTTAGTGGTTTAACCCGCAGCGCCACCGCATCCCTTATTTATTTTATTACTTATTTACAATAAACAAAACCTATTTTTCCCCTACATCCTTAGGATATTTCTTATTAATTGGCATAATATATAATTTACTCCAATTAACCGTATACAATTAATTTTATTGTATCTACATATTTACATACAAACTGTACACAAATCTGAGTTTCTGCAACCTTTGAATGAAAACTTGATTTAAACCATTTGAAAAGCCTTTTCTGCACCTGTAAAGTTAGCACTGCAGATTCATGTGTATCCACATATAAAACTATTATATCAACCAGGAGTCCTATATTGTCTCAAGTTTGGGACCATTTCATGAATTCAGACTGAGCAGGATGAATTATCCTGAGTAATACATTCTGAAGTCTTCTTGCCTATCTAACTGTTAAAATCTCAGCATCAATATTTAACAGAGATATTGGATAATAAATTGTGCACTGAAAAGAATGTTACTGGCCTTCAAAATTACAGTAATATAAGCATCATAGTGTAAAACTGGTAGAACTTGATTTTCATAAGATGTCATGACATCCTGTTTCATAACAAGTATGTGAGCTACTTTCTCTTAAATTTTTAGGATAGGAATGATAATTGGCAACAGTCTAGATAAATTAAAAGTATGTACCCAAGAATCATATTAAGCTATTTAAATCTACTGGTTAGTATAAAGCATAATTTTGGTAGAGGATAGAAGGTGGGAATGCATTTTCAATTTTTTGGTAAATGGGAAAAGAAAATGCATTGTGTGATTTTATTTACTTACTCCATATTGCTTCAGTTCTTTGTACTTGCTCTTTATTTTTTTTGTAAGATTTTTATTAAGATTCAAGGAAAGATAAAAGCTACAGAAAAAAAACTACAAAGAAAAAAATGAAAACACTAAAAAAGTGTAGAAACACAAAATATTTTTTTTCCAAATTACAAGAAGAGGTGACTTCCAACTTTTAACAGCAACAATTTTCCATAATCAATCCCTTACTCTATATTAAACCAAAATCACATTATTTCTATAAATCATTCCATTGGCACATTATAAAAATCACTAAATACAGTTGCTCCCTCCCCTTATATTAAAAGAAAAAATATATAAACCTCCTAATCAACCCCCTAAAGATAACATTTATTTAATTATTTCCTTCCTACTACTATTCTATACATTCCTATCTACTATAATAAAGTTCAAACTAAAAAACATACAAATTGTCTTCCACTGTACTTAATACAACAATTTTAATAATCTTAATCATATTAAACCCAAAACCAGACATTTCTTATTTTTTTATTATATCATAATAATCTTAATCCAAATTGTTCAAGATAAATGAATCAGCCAGACCCTAAAAGCAATCCAGATAAATGTTCTTAAACCCTTACCCCACTTCAACATAAACCAGAGTATTTACATATCCCCACAATGCATACAGAACTTTTTTCTTAAAGAAATCAAACAGCCCAACTGCCCCACTCAAAAACTCCAACTTCTCTTCAGGAGATCTCCTATACATAATAACTCCTTCTTTTTCATGGCGTTCCACCAGAAGATCAATTTCACTTATGGCTTGCAACTCAATCTCTCCCTTTAATTTCTTCAACTCAACTATCCTGTCATGAGTACTGATGGTGAGCAGGAGGGGGCCCCTATCCAGGGGGGAAAATGCATGCGTAGTACTGAGGAGTTAAGCAGCCATTCAAAGAGACACAGATCAGACCCGCCTTAACTTTTGGGGTTTATCTGTCTGGGTTTTTCCCACGCTTCTTCAGTTTGTTAGGATTTTCTGTCTAATGTAGCAGTAATAAACACTAGAGACCTATTCCTTGTCTCAGTGTGGTTCCTGGCTGTTAGGACATATCCGATCTTCATCCAGCATTTCAACAGAAGTCCCAATCTCACTCTTAGAAGAGACATTTCTGTTGCTGTTGAATTCCTCAAGTTCATCCATGACATCCCCAACCAAATGATACATTTTAGACCTCATATTTTTCACAATGTCCTGAATATCTTGCATAAAAACTTGGTAGGAATCAGAAAGAATCTGTTTAAAATCTTGGTGGAAGTCAGAGAAAGTCTGCTTAAACTCCTCCATGTCTCATGCAGTAGATTATGGCACCCCCTAGGAGCTTAACCAACAAAAGTTGAAGATATGAAAGAACGTGTTTACGTAAGTGAAAGTGAGATATGCAGACAGTTCCCCGGGGAAAGTAGAAGCAGGAAACTGAAAGTTCAAAACAGCTGATTCAATGTGTAGGAAAATGCTAATATCTTCAAATTTAGTACAAAAATAATAACAGGGAGATAATTGTTTACTCTCAATCCTCCTTAATATTTGGATGGAAAACAAAGTCTAAAACTTAAAAAAAAAAAATTTTTAAATTGATCCCCAAAATAACAATAAGCACCAAGAGAACCTGCTTTTCCTTGCTGTAGATAGCCTCTCTTAGGGTATGCGTACTTAAAAGAAAAATAAATTGGGTGATTTAGAAATGGGGTGGCGGTCTTAGTGCCCCTTTAAGGCTACAGTGCAGCTTGGAAATGGTGACCACCCCAGCCTCCCAGCTGCTCTTACCAGTTGAACATGAACACTGTTGGTAATCTTCTGGCTGCAAGCAGCTGTCCAGAGGACAATTGGGGTGATTCCAGGTGTTTTCCTTTTTCTAGAAAAACACTTCTGGGCTTCAGGAAAAACCTGCCTGAGTCCCAAAAAACTGCTGTGTTGTCAGTTCTGCCCGCTGAGCCTGCAGGCACAGCTGTTCACTCCGCCATATCCCCACCGGAAGTCACACTTTCTTTTTGAAATACAGATATAAATATTTTAAAAAAGCAGTTGTAACAGATAAAGAATACAGAATAGGATTGTTTCCTGCTAAAAATGGGAACCTAGATTTCTGACTGCTAAACCTTATTTAAAGAATGTTTAGGTCGAATCAAGCCAAACTCAGAAAGGTGAATACAACAGCATTCCCAACTTTGTGGAATCCTTGTATTAGACTTCAACTGTCAAACTGTCAAATTTAATACATCTAGGAGGCACCAAGGAACGGAAGGCTGGAATATAGAGATAAGGCAGTTTTCCACCATACTTTTGCAGCTGCAACTATTTTCTATAACTTGATGGGTGTGCATGCCACTTAAGACAAAAATGATAAGATCCTGGCCTAAGGATCTTTCAGTCTAGTAAAGACATGCAGCACAAGTGTAAACATTAAACCACAAAGTGGGAGTTGTACTAGTTAGGAGATAACCTTGAAAATTTATCTTTGAGTCATCAAAGAGCTGGAAGGAATCCATCAACGGAATCTTTGAGCTATTACACATTTTAAATAGGCAAGATGAAATCATGAATAATGAGTTCCTCCACAGTCTCTGCTGAAACAGGAGTAATGGTGCAGGAGCAATTCCAAATCATTGTGCTGGTGCGTCTCAAGAAGCCAGGTTCTCCTGATTCAGCTCAAATGTTTCCCTTTTTTTACAATTCACAAGAACCAGGCAGTCCTTTGCAAAAGCAAAAGCAATTTCATCCATTATAATCCAGCCTAAGCCAACCACCACTATTCTCGTAGTGAATCTACATGAAACGCTCTTTCACCTATCCTCTTCCACTGAGCTATGTTTTGTGAATTATCTTTCACTGGGAACATAGGAATTTCCATCTGAAACCAGTAATTTGATTTCCTAAAGCTACTATTCTGGCATAGATAGTCAAGAACATATAAGGTATTATCAGGCAGATGGAAAGTAGACAACGTTCCGCAAATGGATTAAGATTTTACATTTCTCCTGGATCACGAACATTTTCCATACCAATATTGAGCTGAGAGGATGTTTTGTCGGGTGCCTGGGGGGAAGAGTATTTTTGTTTTTAGTCATGTTTTTATGGATTGTTATGAGCCACCTAGAGTCATTGTATGAGATAGGCAGCCATATAAGCCTTTTAAATAAATGAATGACCAAGGCCACCTTGCAAGGCCATTTTGTTTCTATGAAAATCTGTGACAGAATAGAATGAGTTCTGTATCTGTTGTTTCCCCTGGGTCCCTGGTCTCATCTATTTGTTGACTATGCTCTCAGTGGAATTTGAAAAGGGACAAAGAACCAAGCAGCTTATAGATATCTGTTTCAATGTTTTTCCTCTGAGAATTTCCATAATATCTAAGTTATCTATTAATGCCTGTTCCACAGAGTCAAGTTGCCCATGTTAAGGAAAAGCTATAGCTCTTTATTATAAGTCATTCTATGGTAGTCCTCGACTTGTGACCTTTCATTTAGCGACTGTTCAAAGTTACAGTGGCACTGAAAAAAGTAAATTGTGACTGGTTCTTGCACTTATGACCGTTGCAGTATCCCTGTGGTCATGTGATCAAAATTCAGGCGTTTGGCAACTGGCATGTATTTACAACAGTTGCCGCATCATGGGGTCACATGATTGCCACTTGTCACCTTCCCAGCCAGCTTCTGACAAGCAAAATCAATGGGAGAAGCCAGATCTGCTTAACAACCATGTGATTCACTTAACAACTGCAGTGATTCACTTAACGGCCTTGGCAAAAGAGGTCGTAAAATCAGGTGTGACTCACATAATGACTGCCTTGCTTAGCAATGGGAGTTCCGGTCCCAATTGTGATCGTGACTCGAGGAGTACCTGTAATGAAAAGGAATATAAAACATTAAATGTGTTTATTTTTCTTTCACCACAGATTGTTCCAAATTTTTTTTTGCCAGTAATAAAATCACCAATGACAGTAAATAAATGCATCAACTTGAAACTAAGTCAGCAGTCAATGCTAAAAACTTTCCTGACTATTTTCAGTTTGAGCTATTGGGTCAACTAGTGTTTGTTTGTTTGTTTGTTTTTTTGCATGAGGGCAAATAGTGTATTGTTCAGCTCTACTTACTGTCTTTAAAAAACAAACAAACAGACTCTAACTTTGGTTGATATGAAAAAGTAAAGTCAGATCTGATTAGTACTAGGACAGGAGACTATTACCAGGGCCTTAGGCGACACAGGAAAATTGCAAGACTAGAAGGCGGCAATGGGACACCTTCCATAATGGAATGACCAGAAGTCAAGCTCAGTAGGGAGACTTTACCTTTGAAGTATACGTAGCCTAATCAGGGTCATGAACACCAGGTACAGGAAGGAAGCCACCTAATTGTTGCCCTAGAACCATCTCAGACAAGGTCTTAACAAAACCCCCCTCCATAAGTGCAAATGGATTAAAATGCTGTGTGCGCACACACACATGCACACCCACCCACCCACATCCATACAGGGAGCACATGTAAACAGAGATGTGGGCAGAAGGACAAGACTCTTCTCCTTGGGTGTGGTGATTCTAATCCATATTGGGTTACCAACCGCTTGCCTGAAGAATCAAAAGTGGAATTGGAGTTGCTTGCTATCCCATTTGTCAGTTATGGATTGTGAGTGTTATGTACTGGTTCCCATAGTTACATAGTGAGTCACTTTAACATTGATCATAAATGAAACTATAATTATGAAATCTCTGTTATCATACAAATATTCTTCCAGGAAGAAGTGGGCTTTTATCAGTGTATTGGTATAACTTATGATATGAAAGGTTGAAAAGGGTCACCTCAGATTGTGGTAAGAAAGTATACAATCAGCTCTTTCATTACATTTATGAAATTGTCAAAGCATCACAGGTAAATCAAGGCAGAAAGGGAAAATCACCCATTTGTTCCAGAGAAATAGTATTCTATATAAACAGCACAGTGAGGTGAAAATACACACTATGTTCACACAACACACATCAAAAACCATGATTTGCAAATCACAGTGGCCAAACTATAACCAAACAAACCACATAATAATTTAGCATGTTGTATGAGCTAGGCTATCATGTTAAGCCATGTTATATTTTGGCATATTGCATTATGTGATCAAAGCAATTTTCCTTTGTTGTTGTTTATTCATTTAGTCGCTTCCAACTCTTCGTGACTTCATGGACCAGCCCACGCCAGAGCTTCCTGTCGGTCGTCAACACCCCCAGCTCCCCCAGGGACGAGTCCGTCACCTCTAGAATATCATCCATCCATCTTGCCTTTGGTCGGACCCTCTTCCTTTTGCCTTCCACTCTCCCTAGCATCAGCATCTTCTCCAGGGTGTCCTCTCTTCTCATTATGCGGCCAAAGTATTTCAGTTTTGCCTTTAATATCATTCCCTCAAGTGAGCAGTCTGGCTTTATTTCCTGGAGGATGGACTGGTTTGATCTTCTTGCAGTCCAAGGCACTCTCAGAATTTTCCTCCAACACCACAGTTCAAAAGCATCGATCTTCCTTCTCTCAGCCTTCCTTATGGTCCAGCTCTCGCAGCCATATGTTACTACGGGGAACACCATTGCTTTAACTATGCGGGCCTTTGTTGTCAGTGTGATGTCTCTGCTCTTAACTATTTTATCGAGATTGGTCATTGCTCTTCTCCCAAGGATTAAGCGTCTTCTGATTTCCTGACTGCAGTCAGCATCTGCAGTAATCTTTGCACCTAGGAATACAAAGTCTTTCACTGCTTCTACATTTTCTCCCTCTATTTGCCAGTTATCAATCAAGCTGGTTGCCATAATCTTGGTTTTTTTGAGGTTTAGCTGCAAACTAGCTTTTGCACTTTCTTCTTTCACCTTCATCATAAGGCTTCTCAGTTCCTCTTCACTTTCAGCCATCAAAGTGGTATCATCTGCATATCTGAGATTGTTAATGTTTCTTCCAGAGATTTTAACTCCAGCCTTGGATTCCTCAAGGCCAGCTTGTCGCATGATGTGTTCTGCATAAAAGTTGAATAGGTAGGGTGAGAGTATACAGCCCTGCCGTACTCCTTTCCCAATCTTAAACCAGTCCATCGTTCCGTGGTCTGTTCTTACTGTTGCTACTTGGTCGTTATACAGATTCTTCAGGAGGCATACAAGATGACTTGGTATCCCTATACCACTAAGACCTTGCCACAATTTGTTATGGTCCACACAGTCAAAGGCTTTAGAATAGTCAATAAAACAGAAATAGATGTTTTTCTGAAACTCCCTGGCTTTTTCCATTATCCAGCGGATATTGGCAATTTGGTCTCTAGTTCCTCTGCCTTTTCTAAACCCAGCTTGTACATCTGGCAATTCTCGCTCCATGAACTGCTGAAGTCTACCTTGCAGGATCTTGAGCATTACCTTACTGGCATGCGAAATGAGTGCCACTGTTCGATAGTTTGAACATTCTTTAGTGTTTCCCTTTTTTGCTATGGGGATATAAGTTGATTTTTTCCAATCTGATGGCCATTCCTGTGTTTTCCAAATTTGCTGGCATATAGCATGCATTACCTTGACAGCATCATCTTGCAAGATTTTGAACAGTTCAGCTGGGATGCCATCGTCTCCTGCTGCCTTGTTATTAGAAATGCTTCTTAAGGCCCACTCAACCTCACTCTTCAGGATGTCTGGCTCTAGCTCACTGACCACACCGTCAAAGCTATCCCCAATATTGTTATCCTTCCTATACAGGTCTTCTGTATATTCTTGCCACCTTTTCTTGATCTCTTCTTCTTCTGTTAGGTCCTTGCCATCTTTGTTTTTGATCATACCCATTTTTGCCTGGAATTTACCTCCGATGTTTCTAATTTTCTGGAAGAGGTCTCTCGTCCTTCCTATTCTATTGTCTTCTTCCACTTCCGCGCATTGCTTGTTTAAAAATAATTCCTTATCTCTTCTGGCTAAGCTCTGGAATTTTGCATTTAATTGGGCATATCTCCCCCTATCACTGTTGCCTTTTGCTTTCCTTCTTTCTTGGGCTACTTCTAGTGTCTCAGCAGACAGCCATTTTGCCTTCTTGGTTTTCTCTTTCTTTGGGATGTATTTTGTTGCCGCCTCCTGAACAATGCTGCCAACTTCTGTCCAGAGTTCTTCCGGGACCCTATCTACTAAGTCCAGTCCCTTAAATCTATTCTTCACCTCCACTGCATATTCCTTAGGAATATTAGTGAGCTCATATCTAGCTGATCTGTGGGGCTTCCCTAATCTCTTTAGTCTGATCCTAAATTGTGCAAGAAGAAGTTCGTGATCGGAACTACAGTCAGCTCCAGGCCTTGTTTTTACCGACTGTACAGATGTCCGCCACCTTTGGCTGCAAAGGATGTAGTCAATCTGATTTCGGTGTTGTCCATCTGGGGAAGTCCATGTATAAAGCCGTCTCTTAGGTTGTTGGAAGAGAGTGTTTGTTATGCAGAGTGAATTGTCTTGGCAAAATTCTATCAGCCTATGTCCTGCTTCATTTTGTTCTCCCAGGCCATACTTACCTGTAATTCCAGGTGTCATCTGACTGCCCACCTTAGCATTCCAGTCTCCTGTGATGAAAATAACATCTCTTTTAGGCGTGTTGTCCAGTAGGTGCTGCAGATCCTCATAGAACTGCTCTACTTCAGCTTCTTCAGCATTTGTGGTTGGGGCGTATATTTGGATCACTGTGATGTTAGATGGCTTGCCCTGAATTCGAATTGAGATCATTCTGTTGTTTTTTGGGTTGTATCCAAGCACTGCTTTAGCCACTTTACTATTAATTATGAAGGCTACTCCATTTCTTCTGTGGTCCTCTTGTCCACAGTAGTAGATCTGGTGGTCATTTGATTTGAAGTGGCCCATTCCAGTCCATTTCAGTTCACTGACGCCCAGAATGTCTATCTTTAATCTTGACATCTCACCAATAACCACATCCAATTTGCCCTGGCTCATAGATCTTACATTCCAGGTTCCAATGGTGTGTTGATCCTTAGAACATCGGATTCGCCGTTCACCACCAGCACCGTCGGCCGCTAGCCGTCCTTTCGGCTTTGAGCTAGCTGCGTCATCACGTCTGGGGCTAGTTGAGCTCATCCTCTGTTCCTCCCCAGTAGCATTTTGACCATCTTCCGACCTGGGGGTCTCATCTTCCGATGGTATACCGACATATCTCTGGTTGTACTGATCCATTTAGTTTTCACGGCAAGAATACTGGGGTGGGTTGCCATTACCTTCCCCAGGGATCGCATTTGGTCTGACCTCTCTGTCATGGCCTTCCCGTCTTGGGTGGCCCTTCACGGTTTAGCTCATGGCATCATTGAGGTGCTCAAGCTCCAGCACCACGACAAGGTAACGATCCTTTGCTGAAGAATTTTCCTTTAATTGTGGTTTATGATTTATGATTTTGCAAATGTAGCCACTTACTGTTTTCTCTCTTGCTCACTCTCTCTCACACACACATACGCTTTCTTCAAACTAATTTTTTTTTTCCTTCAGTCTGAGTACAAGTCACTTAAGAATAAAGTTAACAGTATGCAGTAACATATTGTGTAATGTACAAGAAGTGGAAGCATGTCAAGAACTGACACGAAGCTAGGAGATCTTGATTAAACAATGACATTCATTTTGCGTCATGGTCTCTCTGTCAGTCTCCTGTGCAAACAAAATGTCTCATTGTAATCTCTCCTGCTTGTTTCTCAGCTGCAGGCAAGGCAGTCCGTAGCAAGTTTCTCTGGCATACAAACCATAATTTTAGGTTTGAAGGAAAAGAAATGTGCAGCAGCAGAAGTCAAAGTGCTTAAAAAGGCATGTGGATACATATGTTTGTGTGTGTTTGAGTGTATGCACATATTTAAAACAGAAGTCAGAGTTTCATACATATGTATGTATGTATTAATACATAAGACAAAAGTAACATTGCAGCATGTACTTCTCAAGAATTTATAACTCAGGTATAGAGTATCAGAAATCCTGATTGTGTAGAAAGCACTGCAATTATATACACATTTACATGGGAATAAATCCCACTAAACTTCTGAGTAAACTTGCATCAGATTATGCCTGCATAGGATACATACAGTATTAGTTCGTTAACACACTAATAATGTGTTTGGCTGAAGAAAAATATATTCTGTGACACCAGCCATTGTGATTTGTAAACCTTAATTTATGGATTGTGGTTTATTTTATTTATTTATTTATTTTTTATCCTGCCTTTATTACTTTTATAAATAACTCAATAACTTTAGTCATGGTTTATTCAGTAAACCATGACTAAAGAAACCATTGCTTAGTATAATGAAGGAACTCAATCACAGCCTATGCTAATTTTTATTTCCATATTTTCTATGAAGCCTTTAAATTAGAATCTGCAGCTGGTCAAATGCTTCCTGTCATATATAATGCAAATGTATTCAGTTTGATCTAGTGGTTAAGACAACAGGCTAGAAACCAGGAGACTGAGAGTTCCAGTCCCGCCTTAGGCATGAAAGCTGGCTGGGTGACCTTGGGCCAGTCGCGCTCTCTCAGCACAACATACCTCACAGGGTGGTTGTTGTGGGGAAAATAGGAGGAGGAAGGAGGATTAGGTATGTTCCCTGCCTTGAGTTATTAATAAAAATAATAAAGGCAGGATAGAAAATACATAAAATATAAAATATATAAGTAGTAAGCTGAAACCTCAAGACCTGCTAAATGCATGAAATAGCTAGGCTCTTAGCATGTGTTCATTGTTCTAGCAAAATTAAGAGATATCAGATAAATCTACATTAAAATGGATAAAGGGTGCATATAATATTACTGTACTTACTAATTCTTTAGACGCCATCAGTGTGCACAGATAATGAAGGGACGGGCACCGAATTCTAATCAACATAAGGAGATAGAAATGCAGGAATCATGCTTCAGAACATCAATTGTTGGGGAACAATACAGTAGCAGATATATGCTCTTTAGGAAAATAGTCTGGTGCTCAGTACTACATTTCTTTATTTTATTACCTTTCTATCCAAATCCACCCACTTTATATCCCTGGCAAAATTTGCCTCCCCTTCCCTACCAAGGCTCTTGTCATGGTCTCCTAAAGGTAAAGCCTCCACTGAGTGATCACATGAATACATCCACGTTATTTTCTTGGCAACAGTGCAGAGGTGTTGTGTCACTGCCTCCTCCCAGAATGATTTTCAACTTCCCAATCTAATCTATGGCTCTGGGATTTCCTGATAAGTTCCATCGAAGTACTAACTCAGACCAACCCTGTACCTAATTGGAAGGCTTACATCATTCATGGGCCCATTGCCTGATTAAAATACAGGAAGGTTTAGGAGGTGAGTAAGGCTGCTGAAAGCTTTATGTGAATTAGCTTGATCATGGCTAGGAAACCTCACATTCAATACTGAAAAACCAAAATTTGAGCAAGCACATATTCACATATTTAGCCCCTTATCCCCAACCTGATTTTTTTTTTTGTCCAGGCATTTCTGTATTTCTAAAGTTGAGCTTCATTTGGGTGTGTGCTAACAATTGTCACTGTAAAACCTGGAAACTATTTTTCTTGCAAACAAAGTTGGAATTCTTGGGTTGGTAAAGTGTACATACTTTTTAAAAAGATACTTTGCAGTTCAATTCATTGGACCACGCACCACATATTATCCAACTTGATACATTCAATTTTCTCCAGGAACCCAGCCTGGATTTAAATGTTTTGAATCTTCAGGATGTCCCAGTCAATACTCTGCACTTAATAGTGATGCAGAAGAAATGTTTCACCTCATACACATACTTGTCTGCCATTGCCCAATTCCCACTGGTTTCATTTCTTACCCAAGCCCGCTTTCTCTCACAAAGGGGCCTAGCCTGGCTTTAGTCAAAATGAAGAATGCATTCCATCTAGATTACACGCAAAATTTGCCTTTTGGAATACCGCTTACTTAGGTGCTCACCCAGCTCTACATGTGATCAGGCACATGTTCCATCACTGAGTAGTAATTATATCATCTTTCAGGAAATAGTACAAGTCTTCTCAAGAAGCAGTGAGTCACTCTGAATATGCCTGGTGTGGTTCTAGCAAAGAAAACCACCCTATTACTCATCACACTGTTGAATAAACACATGGATATAAAATTGTGTTGGCAGTGAAATGAGCTAGTGCAGAATGTTTACCAGAGTCAAGGCATTCCAAAATAGCAATTAGTGCAGTGTGCTGATCAGTCCGTGTCTCCTTTGCTATTCCATTCCTGAGCTTCCAGTACTGCTTATCCCAGAACGATGGCAAAGAGAGTAGTAAACAGATTGAGTCAGAAGCCACATAACACCATCTCACCCCAGCACGCTGGCTGGGGAATTCTGGGAGTTGAAGTCTACACACCTTTAAGATTGGGAAATGCTGATCTAGCCTAATACACGATTGCAAGAAGTCTAAACTGGTGCCAGATCTGGCAGGCACCATATTGGGGACATTTGCGGCCTTGTAACAACTAGGCCTTTGTTTCTGCTCACCAAAATTTAACTACTGTAGTTCTGTGATCAAAAAGGCAAGACTATTAATAACTTTCCTTTTCTAGATAAATTAGAATATATTAGAATCTGAATGTTAGTGTGGGGGATTAGTACTGAGAAGCTAGATTTAAACTGACAAGATAAGTTTCAAGTCCTTCACCTAAGGCTAACCAGGATAGTTTAAAGCTACATGTATTCACCCATAACGGGAAAGACAATATGGTTTATTTAAAAGATAATAATTCATTCATCCTTTGGACTGCTAATTATAGAAGCCTGTAAATCTTGGAGAATTTACAGAACTGTAGTCCTGTTGATCAGAAATATGGGGGAACATAACAGGTTCTCTTCATGTTTGATCCTTGCAGGGAAAGGAAAAAGACAAAAAGGGGCTTGCTCTCTACATGAACAGCCTCAGGTTAAGATTCCACTCTGACAGCTGTTGCGTTTGCTTATTCCAGGTTCTGCTGCATTTATGAATGTCACAGATTGCATGACATTTATGTTTTCAACAGTCTTAAAGCCCTTTCAGCTCATCCCACATGACTATCTGTAGACTTTATATTTGTCTACTTTTTGCCATAATGCCTTGGATTAGCTTAATCCAAAACTGATTTTAATGACAAGGCATATCAATATAAAAGATTATCTCTAAGAAGAAATCTACTTATTTTCTTTATCCACTTATTTCCTAACATCTCAATAAGGTGCTGAAGATATAGACAATTTGTAATGGTTGCCCTTATTCCAATAAAGCACAGATTCACTAGCCAGGGCTAAGGATTTCCGGTTTATTGAGAATAGAATGCATACACTGAGAAAGACGGGAATGAGCACATGGCGTGCGAGGTAGCCGGTAAATACCCGCGGTGCGGACCTGATCCTTCCCCACCCCCCATTGTCCCAACGTCCTGATCCGGAGTCTTGATGGGCAATCAGGGTGCGATTCCCACAATGCTGCTAGTTCTTTCTGGGTCACTTCAATTGACCTCTCATTGGACTTTAGCTTAACTTTTACGTACAGTGTGGGACAGCTGGCACTCACCCAGATGTCGCTGCGCCCATTCTCCTCCTCCACCTGCCCTCTGGCGCTTCTTAGAGCAGGTGGCTGGCGTTTCCTGCCGGCTCTTCTTGGTCGTTCTTCTCCTCGTCGCTGGAGTAAGGTAGTTCTTTTGTTCTGATCTCTCCTCTGGCCGCTGGCATCTTTTTGTGCGCTGCGGGTAGTTTGCCTGGCGGTTTTCTTGGTGTGTCAACTACCTTGGTTTTTGGGCATGCCGCTGCTTTGTGGTCCTCTTTCCCGCATCGAAGGCATTGCCCCCTGGCGAACCATCTCTCCCTCTCCTCTCTCCAGGGTTGGGATGTTGTCCTCACCGGTCCTGCAGCAGTTCGGGGTCCCTTTATCGTCGCCTCTTGTTGCGCCACCCTCTTGGCTTGCAGGAAGGTTTCCTGGGCATTTTCTGCCTTACCAGCCAGCAGTATCCACTCGTGTAGAGTGTTTGGGTCATCTCTGCATAATGCCCATCTCAGAACGTTCAAGTTCAGGCCCTCTTTGAAACGTTCAATTAGGGTAGACTGTGACCAGTCCACCACCTTTCCTGCCAGTGCTTTAAAGTCCATGTGTCATGAGTAAGGATGGCGAGCAGGGGGCTCCCATCCAGGCTGTAAAGCACATGCGTAGCACTGAGGAATTGGTCAGCCATTCAAAGAGACACAGATCGGGACCACCTTAACCTTTGGGGTTTATATGTCTGGGTTTTTCCCACGCTTCTTCAGTTTGTTATGATTCCTGTTATGTACTAGCAACAAACATTAGAGACCAGTTCCTTGTCTCAGCGTGTTTCCTGGCTGTTAGGACACCATGGCATAATCTGCTACAGATCGTTGCCCTTGACTGATTCCCCTTAGGGACCTCTTCGCTCTCTCCTTTTCCAAGGGGTCTCTGAAGTGCAGATCTAACGCCCAGAGGAACTCGTCGAAGTCATCGAGCTCTGGGGCATCTGCCTGGCATAGCTGCACGTACCAGTCAGCCACCCTTCCCTTAAGTTTGTTCGCAATGACATTAATTTTGCCCTTTTCCAAGTGAAAATATGGCCCAAATTCTTCCATGTAATTCTTTGCGTTCGTCAGGAAGAAGGATAATGTTGCTGGGTCCCCGTCGAATTTGACCCCGAGGTCTTTCACCCCCGCTCCCGGTGGGCTCCAAACCACATCTGGTCGTCTGGGCGTACCTCGGGCTGCTGGGGTTCTCCAGTCTCGGTGTGGGGATTCCCTAAGCCGGACTCCGGGCGGCTTTGCTTCCGTTTCGTGCCGGCTCCAGCCTCTTCCCAGCGGTCACGTCTCCGGGGGGGAGGGGGGGAAAATGACCTCCCGGTGGGTTCCGCGATGTGGACTCTGCCCAGCGCTGCCTCAGCCTCCTGCCATCTCCTTCCTCTCCCCGCCTGTCGCATCTCAGGGGTGAGAGGGGGGGGGTGATGAACTTCGGGTTCCTGGTTCCACCTCACCCCTTTCTCAGGATTCCCACGCCACTGACCATCTCAGGAACAGCTGTTCGATTGACTCCAGCCTCGCCTCCATTATCCTCAGCCGCTCAGCTGTCTGGAAGCCTTCCTCGGTTCGTCCGGTCCGGTGCCTTCCCTCGGCTCCTGCGATCACTGGGGACAGCAGGTCCCATGGCTTAGACACCCTGAGCATCCCTGGCAGGGATCCCGGTGTTTCATCCATGGTGACCCACTCACCCTGCGACTCTCTGGTGGCTTCAAGTGTCCAGCTTCTTCCGGCCTCCTCCTCCTCTGAGCTTGATCCCGAACCGTCCTGGACTTCGTACCGTCTGGGAACAGGGTTCTCGCCAATCGCCTGTACCATGGAGTCAGGAGTCCCGTCACCGGCCCTCCGGTAGCCACCTCTTCGTGGGTTGAGTTTTTCCATTGCCAGCTGTTGATCCCTCACAGATGAATTCTGGAATGGTGCTAGTGGAAAAAATTTTTTTTTAGGATTCCTGTCTTTATGTGATAGTTGCCCTTATTCCAATAAAGCACAGACTCACTAGCCAGGGCGAAGGATTTCCGGTTTATTGAGAATAGAATGCATATACTGAGAAAGACGGGAATGAGCACATGGTGTGCGAGGTAGCTGGTAAATACCTGCGGTGCGGACCTGATCCTTCCCCACCCCCCATTGTCCCAACGTCCTGATCCAGAGTCTTGATGGGCAATCAGGGCGCGATTTCGGAGTCTCGATGGGCGATCAGGGGGATTAGCGCTGATTACCTCTGTCCTCTTCCTGTGTCCGGAGCAGGTGTGTTCCCCGTGGTAATGCAGAGATGTCAGGGAGATAGGATGATGGCTTTTCAGGTCAGGACAAAGGTATGGTTCCTTTGTCCTTTATTTGTATTTGTCTTTCAGTGTTATGAGATGATCACTGATTCCTTCCTCCTTCCTCCCCTTCCCCGGGAAGGCATGTTCCCCGTTGTGATGTATGTATGCATCGCAACAGGGGACATGACACAATTTTACTTGCAGAGTAACTTTCCTTAACTTAACGACCTCCTTACAGTCTCCAAATTTTCAGCCTACAGTATGTGCTCCTTGGAATTTGAGCCTTGGCTGTGCTGGCTGCAAAGCTTTGGAATTGTGGATGATCACATCTGGAGGATACCAGATTGGGAAGACCTTCGTAGAGGAATTTTATCCATTTCTTACATATGACATACACTCTTAAGTTATCAATGAGCCTGCCAGGTTGTAGTAATGGAATATAGCTCCCAACCTTTTAGGGCCAGGAGCATATTTGAAATTTTGAGAGCGTGTGGTAGGTGGATTTACAAAATAGGACTTGGGATTCATTTCTAAAAAGGTGTGGTGCATAAGAAGCATGAACATTTCACCTCTTTGCAATTCTTTAAAGCAGCTGAATCTTTTCCTGGATCACGCAGGCAATCTCAGAAATATGTGAAGCTAAGATGTTGTAGATAAGTGCTATGCTTGGATCCCTGTGCACTCTGAAGCATCTTTTTGGAAATAAATCCAGAGTGCTGCAGAATCTTACAAAATAGCTATCATGGAGACTTCCCTATTCACAGATTGTACATGTAACTGATATAACCATGAGCTCTTCAAGGTAGACCAGATCAGGAAACACTCTACAGGAAGATCAGAATTATACTTTATTGAGATAGGTTATAATAAAATAATCTTGCTAGTCTGATTGTGCTTCCCCTGGCCTCCCTCTTATAGCACAGTCAGGGCCGCAACTAGCGGGGGGCAAGCGGCGTATGTGCCCCGGGCGCCATGCTGGGCAGGGCGTCAAAATGAGCATGGGGGGGTGCCAAAATAAGTGTGGAATCCACGTTTGCCCCGGGTGACACAGATCCTAGTTGCGGCCCTGAGAACAGTGAGTCTGGGGGGAGTCATCCTGAGTCTCTTCTTAGTACAATCTTCCTGTCCAGGACTTAGGGAATGCTTCTGCCCTCTGAGTTTACATAACAGTTTCTGAGTTTGTGTTCCAAGGCTATCTCCCTGGTTCTCTACATAACCTGAGTGTTGGAAATAGCTCAGAGAAAATAGATATGGGCTTTCAAGGGGTGGGGCTTGAAAAGATGTAGGATCTAGGGGATTCAAGACCACTGAGGCAAATTTGACAGGAGAGATGCTATGCAAGGAAGAACATGCTGTGCAATGACACTAGTAGGAATACTCAAGTTTTACTAGCTGTGAGAAGGTGCAGCAATGACTTTAAGGTAACAGTTCTCCCAAAGTGACCTGCAAGCAATATAAATAATTCTAAATAAAATGCAATAAATATTATTTAAAAAGAAACAATTACCAGCTTCTAGAACCTTTCATACGGAATGTTGGTGGTAATGATCCTGCTCTAGGACAAATAAGAGACCAGCTCAGCAAGTTTCTGTGATGATCCTTGCCTGTCTTCCTCCTCCTCTCTTTAGGCCTCTTTCCCACAGGCAGCAGATGAGCAGGGGGTGGGTGTCATGTTACCTACCCCAACTTTAACATGTCATCAAAAAATGCCCACACATCCTGGATATATCAGTTAGTTAATCAATCAGTTTGGCTTACTTGTCTTACCAAGCACAAGTTTTATTCCAGTAATTCTAGGCAAAGTCTATTTTGAAATAATATTTTGTGTAGAAGCCTTCCAACCCAAAGTTAGAAAATATTTTTTCCTATAAAATGGAACAGATGGGACCCTCTTTATCATCTATCCTTTCTTTACTGAATGATACAGGTCACATTCTTCTTTTCTACAACTGCCAAAACTGTTTCAGTATTTTTCTCCTGTATTCTTTAAGAAGTGCATAATGAATCACATCGATCCTGTCACAAATTCTAATGATTTTTTTTAAAAATCCATATTAATTCCCTAGAATATAAACAAAAGACCACATTTCACATTATTCCATCAATATTATTCATTAATATATGGCACTATTATCTGGATTTATTTCCAAGCCCATCACTGTCAGTCTCATTTATTAAAATTAAAATGCAATGACAGTATAGTCAAGCCAAGTTTGAAAATGGCCTGTGGTTTGAACCTGTGATTTGCAAATTAGGTTAGCAATCTAATGTCATCCAATAAACTTCCAAAGACAAAGGCCAAGTATAGACTTGAACCTGAGACTTCCAGGCCTTCTCTGTTACTTTAACTACTGTACTACATTAGCTGGAATACTCACATACAGTAGTAATCAACCCATAACCTGACAGGTTGGGAAATCAGATGACTACAGGGGTCAGTTGGGTATACTGCTGGAAATTATTCAGACCTGTCTGGACAAGCAACATGGTGAATAATATACAAGTCTAAGTCTCTTAGTTCTTCCCTTTTGCCTTCAATCTACAGGACTGCAGTTAGTTTGATTCAATGGTGTTTGCCTGTTCTTGCCTTCTATGTTTCACTTCTGATTTCTTAAACTATGGTCACGTCTGAAGCCCTTATTTCACTCTCAGATCATCCTAAATCTAAACATATTTAGAACCATTCTAGCTAGCAGGTTTGGCTTTCATGAATTCATAAGAGGCATAGATACAGATTTCAGGCATCCTTCTCTGAAAGGAAAAAGTCATGAGACCAACGTTGCCATATTCTGGTTTGTGATACCATGTTTTTCATTAATATTTTGCTTTAAGGAAAAATTTGGAGTTGAATTCACACAAGTAACCCAATTAGCTGCCCTAGTGCTGATTGAGTGTTCACATTTGCACAGTATGATAATTGCACCTTGATTCAGTTATCTTATCATGCAAACAGGACCTCCTAACAAAAAAATGGTTAGGAGGAATTCTATAGCTTAAGGGTAGAATACATGCTTCCTGGGGAAGGTAATGGCAACCCACCCCAGTATTCTTGCCATGAAAACTAAATGGATCAGTACAACCAGAGATATGTCGGTATACCATCGGAAGATGAGACTCCCAGGTTGGAAGATGGTCAAAATGCTACTGGGGAGGAACAGAGGATGAGTTCAACTAGCCCCAGACGTGATGACGCAGCTAGCTCAAAGCCGAAAGGACGGCTAGCGGCCAATGGTGCTGGTGGTGAACGGTGAATCCGATGTTCTAAGGATCAACACACCATTAGAACCTGGAATGTAAGATCTATGAGCCAGGGCAAATTGGATGTGGTCATTGGTGAGATGTCAAGATTAAAGATAGACATTTTGGACGTCAGTGAACTGAAATGGACTGGAATGGGCCACTTCACATCAGAGGACCACCACATCTACTACTGTGGACAAGAGGACCACAGAAGAAATGGAATAGCCTTCATAATTAATAGTAAAGTGGCTAAAGCAGTGCTTGGATACAATCAAAAAAATGATAGAATGATCTCAATTCGAATTCAGGGCAAGCCATCTAACATCACAGTAGTCCAAATATATGCCCCAACCACAGATGCTGAAGAAGCTGAAGTAGAGCAGTTCTATGAAGATCTGCAGCACCTACTGGACAACATGCCTAAAAAAAGACGTTATTTTCATCACAGGAGACTGGAATGCTGAGGTGGGCAGTCAGATGACACCTCGAATTACAGGTAAGCATGGCCTGGGAGAACAAAACGAAGCAGGACATAGGCTGATAGAATTTTGCCAAGACAACTCACTCTGCATAACAAACACTCTCTTCCAGCAACCTAAGAGACGGCTTTATACATGGACTTCACCAGATGGACAACACCGAAATCAGATTGACTACATCCTTTGCAGCCAAAGGTGGCGGACATCTATACAGTCGGTAAAAACAAGACCTCGAGCTGACTGTAGTTCAGATCACGAACTTCTTCTCGCACAATTTAGGATCAGAATAAAGAGATTAGGGATTACCACAGATCAGCTAGATATCAGCTCACTAATATTCCTAAGGAATATGCAGTGGAGGTGAAGAATAGATTTAAGGGACTGGACTTAGTAGATAGGGTCCCGGAAGAACTCTGGACAGAAGTTGGCAACATTGTTCAGGAGGCGGCAACAAAATACATCCCAAAGAAAGAGAAAACCAAGAAGGCAAAATGGCTGTCTGCTGAGACACTAGAAGTAGCCCAAGAAAGAAGGAAAGCAAAAGGCAACAGTGGCAGGGGGAAATATACCCAATTAAATGCAAAATTCCAGAGGTTAGCGAGAAGAGACAAGGAATTATTTTTAAACAAGCAATGCGCGGAAGTGGAAGAAGACAATAGAATAGGAAGGACAAGAGACCTCTTCCAGAAAATTAGAAACATCGGAGGTAAATTCCAGGCAAAAATGGGTATGATCAAAAACAAAGATGGCAAGGACCTAACAGAAGAAGAAGAGATCAAGAAAAGGTGGCAAGAATATACAGAAGACCTGTATAGGAAGGATAACAATATCAGGGATAGCTTTGACGGTGTGGTCAGTGAACTAGAGCCAGACATCCTGAAGAGTGAGGTTGAATGGGCCTTAAGAAGCATTGCTAATAACAAGGCAGCAGGAGACGATGGCATCCCAGCTGAACTGTTCAAAATTTTGCAAGATGATGCTGACAAGGTAATGCTTGCTATATGCCAACAAATTTGGAAAACACAAGAATGGCCATCAGATTGGAAAAAATCAACTTATATCCCCATACCAAAAAAGGGAAACACTAAAGAATGTTCGAACTATCGAACAGTGGCACTCATTTCACATGCCAGTAAGGTAATGTTCAACATCGTGCAAGGTAGACTTCAGCAATTCATGGAGCGAGAATTGCCAGATGTACAAGCTGGGTTTAGAAAAGAGAGAGGAACTAGGGACCAAATTGCCAATATCCGCTGGATAATGGAAAAAGCCAGGGAGTTTCAGAAAAACATCTATTTCTGTTTTATTGACTATTCTAAAGCCTTTACCTGTGTGGACCCTAACAAATTGTGGCAAGTTCTTAGTGGTATGGGGATACCAAGTCATTTTGTCTGCCTCCTGAAGAATCTGTATAACGACCAAGTAGCAACAGTAAGAACAGACCACGGAACAACGGACTGGTTTAAGATTGGGAAGGGAGTATGGCAGGGTTGTATACTCTCACTCTACCTATTCAACTTGTATGCAGAACACATCATGCGACATGCTGGGCTTGAGGAATCCAAGGCTGGAGTTAAAATCGCTGAAAGAAACATTAACAGTCTCAGATATGCAGATGATACCACTTTGATGGCTGAAAGTGAAGGGGAACTGAGGAGCCTTATGATGAAGGTGAAAGAAGAAAGTGCAAAAGCTGGCTTGCAGCTAAACCTTAAAAAAACCAAGATTATGGCAACCAGCTTGATTGATAACTGGCAAATAGAGGGAGAAAACATAGAGGCAGTGAAAGACTTTGTATTTCTAGGTGTGAAGATTACTGCAGATGCTGACTGCAGTCAGGAAATCAGAAGACGCTTAATCCTTGGGAGAAGAGCAATGACCAATCTCGATAAAATAGTTAAGAGCAGAGACATCACACTGACAACAAAGGTCCGCATAGTTAAAGCAATGGTATTCCCAGTAGTAACATATGGCTGCGAGAGCTGGACCATAAGGAAGGCTGAGAGAAGGAAGATCGATGCTTTTGAACTGTGGTGTTGGAGGAAAATTCTGAGAGTGCCTTGGACTGCAAGAAGATCAAACCAGTCCATCCTCCAGGAAATGAAGCCAGACTGCTCACTTGAGGGAATGATATTAAAGGCAAATCTGAAATACTTTGGCCACATAATGAGAAGACAGGACACCCTGGAGAAGATGCTGATTCTAGGGAGAGTGGAAGGCAAAAGGAAAAGGGGCCGACCAAGGGCAAGATGGATAGATGATATTCTAGAGGTGATGGATTCGTCCCTGGGGGAGCTGGGGGTGTTGACGACCGACAGGAAGCTCTGGCGTGGGCTGGTCCATGAAGTCACGAAGAGTCGGAAGCGACTGAATGAATAAATAACAACACATGCTTTTATATGCCAAGGATGCAATGTACCAAAAAAATTCTAGTATGGGATCTGAATAGTCTTTATAATTGTTCTACGTATCATGCTTCACCTTTACAAGAAATAAGAATATAAGAAACCAGCAGCAATGACAAGGACCTTAATGTGAAAGATGGATTTCCGTTTGGTGGTTTTATGTTAAATAAATATTAGGACATACAAATCAGAGTCCCTCTTCTGGGGGAGATGGGCAGTGACTAAATATGAGTAATAAATAAATAAATAAATATTAATGAAGTTGATTCTTATATAAAGCTGACACTATTATTAATAGCAGTCATATTGATGTTAAACAAGCATTTTAGTCCCTTGTTTGAAGGATTCTTTTGATATTTTGACATTATATAAGAGTTTATATGTTTAATTTCCATTTTTTCTTATTGTTAAATAAACTGACTAAAATGTAAATAAACTGAGAGGAGTAAATATGTTTTAGGACATAAAATATGTATGTTTTGTGGACTTCCTTTTTTTTTTTTGCAAATAATTAAAAATAACCAATGTGATGCATCACAATAACAACGTATAAAATGTGATGTTTAAAAACATTTCCTGTATACCATAACATTAGATATCTTCACATCCAGGAATATAATCCTACTTATTCTTACTGTATATGACAGCAATAATTTATTTACTATCGTTTTAGATTCTTCTCTCCATTTCTTTAAGAATTCTTCCCAAACTGTGTAGTAGTTTCTTTTTAAAAAATCTATTCTGTTATTAAGGCTGTCAAAATCCAGATATTACTAGGTGGCAGCAGAGATACAGAAAACTCTCCTTCCTGCCATCTAGTGTTCATCTGGATTATTGCAGGTCAAATGTGGTAATGCTATTATTATGGAATGAACATCTATCTGAGTAGCCTGAGATAAAAATGAGACTTTTTTTGTGAAGTACATATGTGTCAGCCCTTTGAAGTAGTCCAGACAAGAAGCACCAACCATGAGTACTAACACTACCTTTATTGTAAGGTTACAGTAACAGTATCTTGCAAGTCTGAAAGTACCCCTACCTTCCCTTATTTTTACTCTCCTGAAAACTAGGGAGTATCCCTTCTGAGATGCTTTCTCCGCCCTCATCCTTCCTTTGGACTCAGATGTTGTTTATTGTTTAGGCTGTGGCTGTTCCTCTTGTCTCCCAAGGTCATTCCTACACACCATTTCAATGTGGCAGCAACAAACTGTTAATATCCATGAAAATGTTGACATAAGATACACAACTATATAGCATTTTTAGGGTTTTATTTTTATTTTATTATTTTTATCCCGCCTTTATTATTTTTATAAATAAGTCAAGGTGGGAAACATACCTTCCCCCTCCTATTTTCCCCACAACAACCACCTTCTGAGGTGGGTTGGGCTGAGAGAGAGTGACTAGCCCAAGGTCACCCAGCCGGCTTTCATGCCTAAGGCAGGACTAGAACTCACAGCCTCCTGGTTTCTAGCCCGTTGCCTTAACCACTAGACCAAACTGGCACCTTTGATCTGTAACATGAAATTGCCTGTCATATTAATCTTATTTGAAGGACACACTAAAAATATGTCCTCCATTAGTTGATGCAAGAACAGGGCAACCTTCAGGTCTCAGTCTAATTTGAAAAGCCTCCTGCAAATAACGCTGCATGAGTCCTAATCAGAGAGTTTGAGAGAGAAAGAAGGGGGCAAGTCAGGACAGAGCAGAGAGAAAAAGAAAGGGGGAAAGTGGGAAGAGACAGGCAGGGGCATCTGCAAGGGGGTCATAAAAATCAAGATGGTGGCCATAACCATGTTATGGAAACCTTTCTCCTTTTTTATGGAGTTGCACATTTGACACGTGTAAAAAAGGAACACAGCTTTGATTGGACAGTTGTTGCTGCCTTCTTGATTTTTTTAAACTCATGCAGATGTCACAGACACAGAAGGGAGAGAAGCCCTTCAGCACCCATGTCCTTGGAAGAGAGGTCAGATGACCAATAGCTGACATAACCTGAGGTGTATTTGAAAGTATTAAGAGATTGGGGGGCATCTTTTCATCTCATCAGCCAGCCTCTACCTCACAGATTTTCTCCAAGCTTTTGCTTTCTTCATTAGCACTATATTTCCCAAGTTTCTTTCAGATCTATTACCTCCCCCTCATCCCCCATTTTTGACACCAACTTCTGTCTAAGCTTTCAAAAAGGAAAAATAGCCTGAATAAGGCTAAAAGATGACACCAACCTGATTGCACATAATTAGTCAAGAGTGGAACAGACCTCTACTGTTTCATTTGGAGAAGATGGGACATCTTTCCTCTTAGATATTATTTTCTCTGTATTTATCAGCTTCAGTCATTCACCCGCATTTTAGCATAACATAAGACACTTGCTGCCCAATTGTTAGAAGGTTTCTGTGTTTCTGTCCTACAACACCTCACTAGTTGTAGAATCAGGACCTACCTCCGTCCTTTCTGGAGCTATTTCTGTTTGGGTGCCTTTTTATACTTTGCTCACATTATTTTAAATATGAAAGATGTTCTAATGGGATATGGAAAGAGGAGCAGAAAAAACAGCCTAGAAAAAGTGCTGGGAAAAACCATTTTCCCTGCACAGACCTGACTGAGGGCTAATAGCAGCTGGTGACAGCTGAAAGCCACTAAAGGAAATCAACTAATCAGGTAACACTTTTTGCCAATAATTTAGTCATGATACAGCGGAGGCTGGATAGGGATTAGCAACAGGACAGCTAAGGTTATGCTGACATTGTTTTAGGTAGGCTCAGGTGGAGAGGCCTTTTATTCATTAATGGGGAAGGATTCACAGGGAGAGAGAAAGGAGGGGGAACCATGACAATCTCCCTGAGGGGGTGTTCTTTGATGGGCAGTTTCCTTTGATATAAGAGGTGGCTCTTCCACCTTCCAAAACACAGTGAAATCCAGGAGTGTCAAGGAAAGATACATTTGAGGATCTTTCCAGGAAGTCAACCTATATTTGAAGAAGGTATATGAACTGCTTGGAGTTTTATTTTCAGAAATCCTTTTGCATGTAACAGCTCTGTCAGAGGGAAATATTTAATGGATACAGCTTCTCCTGTCCCTGAATCTACGTGATTTTAAAAAATGGCACCTGTAGAATTTCTTCTTAGGCAGAGTTAACTCTGCCACAGTACATATGACAAATAATTTTAAAATGAGTTCATACCTGTGAAAATGGGCATTTTTGGCCATTTGTTGATAGTTGTTCCCTCCTCTCAAAATGCTAGAACACCAGGGAACTAACGTCTCTAACCATCACCACCTGTTGCTCTAGGACAGTTAAAGGGATTTTCCCAGTACTCCCCCATCCCCTATGGTTAGGAAATGAAATTTAGTTTCACAGATTTGAAATCTGAAGATTTGGGTGTAGTTTTTTTTTTTAATTAAGAGCAACCAACTATGTCTGTGGGGGAGGGGAAGCAACATTCCAATATGAACAAAAAAAAAGTAAATTATAGCATAGCTTGTTAGGATAGGATAGGGTGGAGAAAAGACAATATATGGAATGGGAGTGGGAGGAAATTACTCTGGACAAAATTAAAGGAAGGGTTGGCATAGGAGAAAAGTAAATGAAAATATCAGAGGGGAAAAACACACATAGTACAAGTAAATAACCTAAAAATATAGCTATAGGATTTATGAATTTGAGAATGGAAAAAATAATATATAAACAGAATCTATAACAACTTTGTATTTGAAAAGTCCACTTTCAGACCTACAATGGGACAAATAGTGGTAGCTGCCATGAGAAACCAGTTAGTTGCTGGGTTAGCAGAGTCATTTTCTCACCCTACAGCTTAAACCAATGTTTCTCAACCTGGGCACTTGAAGATGTGTGGACTTCAACTCCCAGAATTCCCTGGGCAGCAAGTTTAACATCTGAGAGGAAAGGCAATGGAAAAATATGCATTTATTTTACTTACATGGATTTAGCTTTATTTCCTGTAGGGAGAATGGCTTAATTAGTTGTGCAAGGAGAGATTACTTGAGAAAGGATTTGAAGCAGGAGATAGCATAGTCAAGTAATAGCATCACCAGGAATAAGGAGCAACAAGGGAGGAAAAAAAAAAGAAACAGTACATTTAGGCCACCCAAATCAATCCTTTGCTCATAGGTGCTTCCCATGTAAACTATAAAGATATTTTTTCACTAATTCACGAACTGGTCAATTACCCCATGTCTGTTAAAAAAAAAATCCTGTTGATATTTTCTTTCTGTTCTTCACTAAGCAGACATCCATATTTTTTATATAATGTAGATCTGTAGTTACTCCTATCTCTTTACCAGGAAGAGGAAATTCATATGAGAACATTTGCCAGCTTTGTTAGCATGGGTGTGGATATGTAGGAAAATAACAGTGAATCTTCTCATACCAGCCAGCCCATTTATTAGTATCTGGTGGGGGAACACCTTTTCCTGGCTGAAGGAGGAGAAACTTTTAGGAAGTTAGACCAGTCATGAAACGTCTTGCTTCATGAGGCTTGAATAGCACCATCCTTAATTGTTCTCGCTTACTTGTGAAGACATATTTATTTTGAGAAATTTTCAATGCGTTAAATTATTAACACATTAAAGAAATTAAAGAAATTTCATTATTAAAGAAATCTCACTAAATGACTATTTATTTATTTATTTATTTATTAAATTTCTTTGCCACCCATCTCGCGTATGACGACTCTGGGTGGTTTACAAATAGTAAAAATAGCAATCACTAAAACTGTTCAATATAAGTACCTAAAAATATAAATACATATGCAAAATATACAATATACAATATAAAATATAACATTCTGGATGGGAAGATCTTAACCTTGGCACCCTCACAGGACCAACCACCCCCATGGGTGAATTAAAATCCATTGGGATGTGGTTAGTTTACTAGATTCTTTCCCATAATCCATTAAACCTGGTTGGCCAGTAAGCCAGTGAAATCTCCTTACCAGTGGTTCTGGCAGCCCATATGGCAATAATCACCATTTTTGAGAATAGAGTGCTCAGTTTCCCTGGAACTCCTTGAGCCTTTTTGTAGCAGGATTGTGTGCTCAAAACTTCTTATCTTTAACTCCTGTGAACTGTGGCTACTACAGCCAGTCTCTGAGCATGTTCTTTGCTGTGAAACTTGGCAATGAGTTGTATGACTTGCTTTTTCAGTGTCTCTTTCTCTCAAGGTCTTTTTTGTGGACTGTGTGAGGCAGTTTGTTTATAGAATTTACATAGCTGCCCATCTCAACCTTGCAACCTTAGGCAGGCCATGATACAAACACCATAAAAACACAGGATATCATAAAAACATTACAATGTAGCCAAAGCTCCCCATACATAACAGCCTGGCCCCAGTGCCTGAGCTCTTCAAGGCTTTCTAGAAGGCTAACAGGGTCAGAGCCCTCTGGTTCTTAATGGGGTCTGTTTCATAGGGCAAGAGCCACAAAAGGGATCCCATACTTCTTGGGTCTTACTAGATGGCATTGTTTTGTGGAAGGAACCTGTTGAATTTGCTAGGATGGGTGGGCACAACTGGAACAGATGGTTCTGCAAATAACCTGACCTGTACCATGTTGGGCTTTATGGATGACCATCAGCACCTTAAATTGCACCCAGAAGCCTATTACGAACCAGAGTGGCTGATGTACTGATCAAAACTGCCTGTGCCTCTGCATCCTAGACAAGCTGCAGCTTCTGAATCTCTTCAAGGGCTGTCCCCCTGTAGAGCCATTGCTATACTCCAACCAGATCATACCTAAGGCATATGACCAGGAGTTTCAGAAATGGGTGTAATTGGCTCACAAGATAATTTGTGCAAAGGCCCTGCTGGGCACAGCTATCACCTAATCCTGGAGAAGGAGTCATAAATCCAGAAAGACTCCCAGATTATGTACCAACTGTGTCCGAGGAAGTGCCATCCCATGCAGAGTCAGAGATGGGAAATCTCCGGACCTGGGGTTCCTAAAACCCAAAGCCACTCACTCTTGCTAGGACTGAATTGAAGCTGGTTCTTCCCCATCCCGACCCCCACAGCCTCCAGGCACTGGGGAAGAAATGTGACTGCATGACTTGGGCAGACTGGGGCAGAAATATATAGCTCAGTATCATCAGCATACTGATAGTATTTAACTCTGTGCGGATGAATGACCTTACCCAGTGGTTTCCTGTAGATAGATGTTAAATAGGAGTGGGGAAAGAATTAAGCCTGGAGGCATTCTGTAATGCAGAAGGGCAGGACTTCTACACCACTGACACTGACTGCAACCAGCCCCAGAGTACGGGAAAAATCCCACCATAAGACAGTGTCCATCATTCCAACTGCCCTAAGCAGGTCCAGAAGGACACCATATTTGGCGGTATTGAAAGCTATTGAGAGATCAAGGAGGGCACATTACCCCCATCCCAGGTGTACCATAGGTCATCTGTGAATGTGATTAATGCTATCTCAGTATTATAACCCAGTCTGAAACCCAACTGAAAAGTTTCTACATAATCTGCTTCTTTCAGGAATTTTTGGAGCTGTAAGCCAACTATCTTCTCAACAGACTTCCCCAAGAAGGAAAAGATTGGAGACTGGATACAATTGTCCAAGTCAGTTGGATCCAGTGATGGTCTTTTGAAGTGAGGGTGTATCATCACTTCTTTCGAATTAAAGACCTATTCACCACTACCTGCTTTTAACCACATGTCATCTCCCAGGAGACCTTAACCAGCCAGGTGTGACATGGATCTAAAACACAAGAAGCAGAACATAGAGCCCAAGGACCCTGTCTACTTCATCAAGACTAATAAGCTTGAATTCTTCCCAGATAACCAAACAAAATAGGACCTGCACAGCCAGAATCCAATTTCATGAGAATCCAAGCAACAGATGCCTAAAGAAAATTCTCACAGTGGTTTGCAAGGACTTCCACAGCCTGAAGTACCTAGAAAGAACTGAGTGATCCAAAACAGAGCCACTAGCTGACTGTCTGAATGCAGTAAGAGAAGGAAAATAAGCATATATTGCCACTGTTATCATCACAACACAGCTCTTAATAAAGACTTGCAACTTATCTTCCTCCAGCAGCTTTCTAGGTGTCTCTTGTGCCGTCTCATCTCTTGGAGTTCCTCTGAAAAAGAGGGGGCCCTCTGGGATCCACACACAGAGACTGTCTGTACAGATGACTGCACATGATCTGATCCAGGGCCCTAGCTGCATGCTCATTCCAAGCAGCAACAGGCTTTGGCTAAACTAGGCCACAGAATTTCAAGAATAAACCCAAATTCTCTCTGAAACCCTGTTGGGCTAGGTTGTTGATTTGTTGGGTTAGGTTGTTGATTTGTGGCAGCACCTAGCTGACTTTGCTGATCATAGGGGTGAAAAAAAAACCACAAGCAAGTTCTAATCTGCTTAATACTGGAATGGGAAACTGACCAAAAACCAGGGCTGCAAGCTAGACTAGAGTGTGGGGGGAAAAAATCCAGAAAGTGGCCATGGCATACCACTCTGTACTGTTGCCAAGAAAACTATATGGATACCTCTATGAAGTCCCTAGAAGTTGAGTGCAACTCAAATGGGTTTTTACCTTTAGCTTTCCTGTAACAGGGCAATTTTATCCTATGTGGAAATGGGTCAGACTTAATTTAACTTCCTGAAAGACCCTTTTTTGGTCTTCCCACAATATATTAAACCCTCCTCCCTATCCAATGAGAACCATTGTGGGAAAAGAGGCAGCATGTCATACAAACACAGCCTATACAGGAGGTCAGTGTCCAGTTGCTCTTCCACTTAAGCATAATCTCCCAGTTTCTTTACTGAAGCTGAGCTTGAAGACCAGAGGGGATTGTCACTGTCACCTTCTGTTTTAAAACATCCTTATCACCAGAAGAGAATGGATTATGTTCTGGCCAAAATTATATGCTACCTTCTGTTTTTATTTCATCAGGTAACTGTAATTAGTTCAACCTGCCGTTGTCACCAAGTTTTGAATTTGAGTTTTATTTTCCCCAACTCTTTGCTGATGCAGTTTGAGCTACCTTGGATCCAAAAGTGCCTTTAAAGTTGACATAGTTTATACCTGCCTCACTTAGCTCAGATTACTTGAAAATAACCTTAGAACAGGTAAGACCACCACTACTGGAAACCTGTGCAAAATGCCTAGGATGAATACGCAGTTGTGCTTCCTCTAAGAAAGCATCAGCATTAAGATGGAATTTTCCCACACTCTTTACCGAGGAGTTAGTCTTAGCTGACAAGCTGATGCAACCGCTATCCATTTGAACAAGGCCACCCTTGCTAAAAGACGATTCTGGCCTTTTCCAATATGAAGTCATTATGCTAATGGTTATCTTATCTTTGAATTAAAATCAATAAGCCAAGTCCATGAAAGGAGTAACAAAGGGGAGGAAGTTAATAGATCAGAGGAAAGATTTTTTCTTTTTTCTTTGCTAGAATCTGTTTCCTTGGGGCACTGAAAGCTGTATTTTACATTTTCTCGAATAGAGTCAAAAAATAGCTAAGAATACTAGTTTAAGAAACCAATTCTCAGCCTGCATCCATTTCTTACGAAGAAGAGTATGTACATGCCCATGTGCGTACGTATTTATTTGTATTTATATAGGATTATAAAACAGCATCTAAGAACAGGAAAAAAAAGTTAGGCAATTAGTAATAATTGGAAATTGATTTTTTTGTCCCCCAAGAGCAGCACTTTCAAAAATGTGTGGACCATCATGATACTCAGTCATCATATCTGAGATACTAGTTAAGCATTTCAAGGAGGAAGTGTTCTGAGGCAGACTTCCTAGGGTGGAATACATGAACTGGTCTAAAAAATATATATTAACAACATCTGAAAGCTTTCGAGAGCTAAAGCCAGACTTTATGTCTGCAAAAGATAATACAAGAATCTTGAAGACACTTAAAAATGTGATCTACTCAGTTCTATTATGCAGCAGGACAGCAATGAGAACACTGACACGTCTCCAAAGCAAAACAACTGTTGATAAGGAAAACATCTGAAATGATCACAGATTTTATAGTTCCCTATATAATGCTTATCTGCAAATATCAAAGATAGAATAAAAACAGCACTAAAAGTGGTCAAAAAGTATTATTTTAATTGGCTCGGAATTCCTTAATTTTGCATGTCTATCCCAGATTCAGGATCTTCCATTGTTTTATTATTCCAGGATGCAGTTTGCCTTTGAAAACACATGTAGACCTTTCACCTTATTCTTTGTTGAAAGGTTGTTTGTTACTATTTAATATAAGTAGGCTTATGAGAGTTTGGCATACAAGCACCAAACCATGTTAACGAATATGACTGTTATTATAAAGCTTGTAACTTAAAAACCCTGTTAAATTTCTGGAACACCTTCATGGCATGGGACAGGGCCATTTGAGAGACCACCTCTCCCTGATTTCATCTGCCCATCCCACCAGATCCAGCAGAGAGGACGTTATGGGTTCCACCATCTAGAGAGCTATATTTGGCGGACCTTAGGCAGTGGGCCTTTTCTACAGTGGTGCCCCCGTTATGGCATCTTCTCCCCTCTGAGGTGAGGTTGGCCTCATCACCCCTGAGCTTCTGAAGGTCCCTCAAGACCTGGTTATGCCAGCAGGCCTGGGGACCTCAGGGGATGGCTGAACTAGTGAGGTGGCTCCGTTATTATTAACATCCCTTTGTCTATTTTTTTTAGTTCAGTTTCTATTATTCTTATTTTTTTTAATAATTAATAATGATAATGGTTTTTAAGTATTGTTTTAGCTTTGCTGTACACCGCCCAAAGTCGCTTGCTTTGTGAGATGGGCGGCTATATAAATAAGATAAATAGAATAAATTAAAAACAATTTAATAGGCTGACATACTATGCTAAACCATGGTTTCTTAAAATGATTAAATGAACCACAATTGGTTGGGTTCATGCAACACTCATGTCAAAAACATTTTGGCTTAACAAACTGTATGTACCACACCAGGATGTGCAGTAGGAAGGCAGATTTGTAGCATAAGGCCAGGTTCTTTAAAAGAGCTTTTGGCTGTTTCAGTGTATTCATCAGCTGTTGGTTTTTCCAATCGTAATGTTTTTTGGCTGGATCTACTGGTTTCTGCTGTTGTTACTTTGTGTAATATTTTTCTGTGTGCCTGTGTATAACAGAATTGTGTTTTTAACTTGAACTTCAGATTACGTGTGTCTATAAAAGAGTAACTGAATTAATGTCATATGCTTCCAATCCTGTCTAAACAAGTGTGTAATTCCCAGATAAACTTCTTGAAATTATGTAGCAATAGATAAAATATTCTAAACGAATGCAATAGCAGATTCAGACTTGTCAATCTTTAAATATTCATAAGGCAACCTAAACCAAAAGCTAGAAGGGAAAATACCTCATCCAGACTATTTATATAATATGTCTTAGAAATAAATATGGCATATAGAATAGTATTTGCACCCTAAACTTAAGTAGGTTTTTATTTTCTTTCTAGGTTTCAGTTATGGATAGTTGCCTTTACAGCCTGCCTATGGCTCTTCCACGAAAGCAGTTGTTTTGCAAGAAACAGGAAAACTGAGTAGCCCAAGATGGCTATCCATTATGTTCAGCAGACAGGCATTTGCACTTCGTTTTGGACATCTCTTACTTAATTTCAGAACAGCTTAAATGCTGAATGTGAATTGGTCAATTCACCACTTAATTGTATTTATTCTTTTCAAGGTATTCTATGATTGATCTTTCACCATGGTTCTTAGCTGGAATGCCAACCAAAATGCTAAGCAAAATTACAGTGGAAGAATGGAAACATATAGCACAAATCCCATAAATGGGAACTTTATTAAACTAGCAAGATAAACTCAGAAATGTATAAATGGCCCATTAAATACATCCAGTTCATTTTTACATATACTTTTATATAGAAATTTACTTACAGTTTCCAAACATGTAACATTTAAATTATTTTCTTTTTTCAAGATTGCTACCATCAAAAGGTAATAAAAATCCACCACCTGCTTTTGCAGATGAGTATAAAATGATATAAGTAGAGCCAAAGGGACAGATTACTGCATTTTATCTATGGAGGAATGAGAACTCAAGAACCTGCTAAAACCAAAGCAGTGATACCGTTCGAAGAGCATTTACCATAAGGGAGTTAGGCCAACCATTCTACTGATACAGTGGCTCAACTATACACTTGATGGTATTTTGGCAAACAAGCTGTGGAGGAAACAAATTCAATCTCAGAAAAGCACAATGTCATGAGCTGAAATTGTAAAATTATTCAGTTCAGTCGTACAGTGTCTGTTGTCAGTCTGGGCAAATTTGATAGGACTGATGTACGTATAGTAGGAAAAGGAAGAGTGGGAATGTTAAAGACATGGCATGGTAACCAACATTATTTGCCCAATATTAATATTGCATATTATTTGCTTTTAAAAAACATTTCATCAACAAATAAAATGGCAGCTATTTAAACAAAGAGGCTGAATAGCCACTTTCCCCACCAACTGATATTTATTTGGAAAAGGGCCAAGGAGAATGCAAAATATACGGCAACAGGTTTTTCCTCATTCTCTATATCTTAGCCTGACCTGATGTTATATCTCATGCAGTGAACTATTTCTCTAACACACACACACACACACACAGCGCCCTACAAGTGAAGTTTAAAAAGTAGTGTTAAAATCCACATTTGAGGCAAAAGAGCCTTTTGTCATAATTAAAGAAAACTTGCATGTTTCATGCCTACTTATTGTTTTGAAAAGAAAGTGGCATCAGGGAAACTGAAGGCTTTTTCCTAACTGGAGCAGCATTTCAAGTAAGTGACAGTAGTTAAAAATCAGTGGAAACCAGAATTGATAGGAAAAGTGCTCTGCAAAAGGTTATAACCCTTGCAGGTTTCAAGCTGCAGGATTTGTGATAGGTATCATAAATATGGCACTTATGTATACCCAAAGGTGGCAAGTCTGCACATGACTGAGATAAGCCAAATCAACAGTAAACATTTTTATAACTACTACTTGTGGTTTCTGAGAGCCATGGCTTCCAGCTAACCCAACTAATTCCAACACCAATCATTCCTTTTACTATTCTATGTGTACATGCAAGGTAGCTCTGTTACACTCATGGAGAATAAAAATTCTGCCCAGCAGAGTTTTCCCTCCTTCCAAAAGACATACATACAACTGAAGACATGCTGTATATTCTTTAGATGAGGTTACAATGAACATCCCTTCCAAAGCCAGCAGTGTTCTATTTTCATCATTTTTAGGCCAGAAATTCCATGTGTCCAATTGCCAGCAATGGACCCTGCAATAGACACAATTATTCTTAGACCCAAGTGATTAAAATGATCTATCTGTATTTTTCATACTTTTTGCAAAAAAGAGTTCAGGACTGCATTCTCAGAAAAGCAGTGACAATACAACAACTGGCCATAATTCCTAGTTCTGATTTTCTTTCCTTTCATTGTATGAAACAACTTCTTAGCACAATGTTCCCCAACTTTGCATTTTTTTTACATGTAATTAACTCTAGTTCATCTCATCTCAAGCCAGCTAACTGGAGATGAGGACTTGTCTGGCAGAACACTAAGTTGGGGAAAGCAGTTTTAGCCTGCAAAATTCCTGAAGAGGTACTATCTCCCCAAGGCAAGGGATCATTGTTATAGCTATTCCATCACAGTAGTTTTGAAATACATTCAGTTCCAACATCCATCAGGATTTGCACAAGGTACTTTAGCTTCTATTGAATATCAAAATACAGCATTACTGTTTAGGATTTTTCATAACAAAAATAGTCAGCACTGAAAGAGCTGGTTTTCACATTCTATATTGCCAAATGATACAAAAGCTCTTATGTTTCAAAAGTGATTCAATAGTTTCCCAATTGTAGCTTGACTCCCATCTTTGCATTTAAGGGATCCTGATTTTTCCATTATTATTTGTTCCCTCAGCATAGGTTCTGCTTTAACACTTAGAAGCTCACTGTTGTCAGTGTTTCTTTTGATAATTCTAGCACTATTGGCTCTTTTCAGTGTGCTTCCACTGTTTTCCTTTGGGTTAGAATCATCAGAGGCTGCTGTTACTTTCATTCGAGGTAGCCTTTGAGACAAAGACCTTGTGAGAGTTGGAGCTCTGGAAGGGGGAGGCAAGTCCACCTTTGCACATTTTGAAGAAGAGGCCACTGTATTTCTTGCAAAACTCGGAACAGGAGCTGGTGCCTTGGGAACTGTGACAGATGTGCTTTTGTTAGTATCTACAGGGCACTGAGATTTGGTCAAGGAACGGCACATTTTTGTTTCATCATTTTTTGACTTGGGAACATATCTGACTGGTTTGCAGCTTGGCTTTTTGAAAGAGCCTTTGTGTTGAAGCTGCTCCTTCTCAAAATGGCCACTGCTTGAATTCAAAGTTCCACACTGGAATTTTGGCTCCTCTACTGATATACTCTGCCGATACTGAGGTTTTGGGGCTGCATCTATGGTACCCCGGACAGAATTACGACGTGACAGACGTGTTTCAGCTACAGCCACGTCTCGAGGTGCAGGCTTAGCCTCTGGCTTTTTGGGGCAACTAGGAGATGCTGGTTTAGTGGACCTAGAAATGGGTACAACTTTTCTCATGCTTGCATTCTCTGATGAATTCAGTGTTCTCACAGGTCTGGGATGATTTGGAGGGGCAGTGCTGGATTTTGTGGTACCTGAAGTTTTATCTTTCAAAGAATTTCTCTTTGGTCCTAATGCATCTTTGCTCCTTACTTGTTTCTCCTTTGGAAAACTAGGCTTATTACTAGAGTCAGATTTATCATTAGAAAAGATGGCATTATCATCAGTTTGCAGATCATTCATATAAGGGGACTTAGCATTTTTGTTGTCTATTTTATTGCCACCTAACTTTGGACTGTTTTCTTCTGAGAGATCAAGTGTCAATGAACATTCAAAATCTGATTCAAAGAAAATTGGTCCTTGTGTGTTAGTTCCTGAAATACTACCATCTGAAGATATGGGGCTACCACTATCAGGCTCTGGAGCTTCATTAACATGACTCATCATTTTGGCAGGATGTTCAGTTTTGTAATCAGTCTTTACTCTATTGGATGGATTTCCTGTTATGCCAGGAGAGTATAAGGCTGGATCATCCTCATTATCTAAGCCTTGCATGCCAGCCACAAAATGAACTGCAGATGGATCCTCTATATCATTTGTTTCATGAAGGTCAAACTTATGCAGTCCTGGAACATGTTCATGTTCTTCCATAGATAGGTTCCAAAGAACTGCACCAGTGGATTCCATACAAGGCACACTGAACCTGTACTTGTCATCATCTGATTTCTCTTGGTTGCTATAGAGGTTAGCATGGGAAGTATCTTCTACATGTTGAGCCTGAGATGGGAAAAACTGGTAACTGTAATCCTTGGTTTTTTTAGGACCATGGTCTAAGTGCAAATGAGTGAAACTGACATCCACGGGCTCCTTACTTTCTGACCATGCTATATTCGGTCTTGTTGGACAAGCGTGTTCACGAGGGAGACTGTTAAACTTGTTCAGATCTTCTCCTTTTGAGGTACCCAGGAAGGTCAAGAGCTCTCTTTCTGCAGTCACGCCCAAGGAATGTCGAGAACGTCTTGTGCTGGTGTTTCTATATGAGGGACTTTGGGGTCTTTGTTGCAAAAAGGGTAAAAATTCTTCAAGTCCTCGCTTTGTCAGGGTCCCAACATCATTCTCACTACTGCTCCTGCCAAAAGTACTGATATCCCCAGCAAGCCACGACCGGCGTTTATCTTCTAGCTCCTTAAGTCGCTGTAGCTGCTGAAGTTCTTGAGCCTCTCTTTCTTTGTTTTCCTGTTCAGAAAACACATATTTATAATGATAAATTAATTACTTATTTATATTAAATTTGTCTTTATATTAATCCTCCTTACTCATCCCCTATCTTTAACCTTGATTTAAAAAAAAAAAATAACACTAATAATTTTCTGTCAGAATATGAAATGGAGTAAGAAATATTTTGTGGAACTCTCATTGCAGGTATTTAGGCCTAACTGGCAAGTGATTTATTATATGCTCTTCAAGTTTTATTCCACCATATTTGAATTTTCTTTAAATATTCAACTCAGTGATAATATTGTCCAGAATTCTAAAGTTGTCATGCAATATATTAGGAAAACTTAAGCAAACTAATCAAGGCAAGCAGTAAAGTTCATGTCCAGATTTGAATATATTTTCTATGAATGTGAACACATTTGAAGTACAAGGTAGGAAAATAATCCATACAATATATTGAGCATTATTCTGATATTGCATTCTTTTATAAAGCATTTATAGTCAGAGGTCTTCATCATCTAATGGTTGAAAACTCCAGTAATGTGATATATGTTCTTGCCTTTTTTTAAAAAAATGGGTTTTCTATGCCATGAAAGCACAGCAACAAAACCCGTCACTTGCAAGTGGAACAGTGCTCTTCCACCACCCTACCCTTCACACAAACCAGATTTGAAAGAATTGATTACTTTCCTTATCTGCAGTTCTGTGGGTGGTCATCTGGGCATCCACACACAATTAGTATTTGCACAGACCCCATTTAGAACCTTCTAGGGTTTATAAAAACATCTGATAGGAGCTCTACGCCACACATACCACACAACTCCCATTGAATCCCTTCAGGTTCTAAGGCTAAAATAGAAGATATGAGAGATCTTTTGAGACCAAGTGAGGTACGAGGATGAATTGTGTGAATGCACAATAACCACTCAAAGAACTGCAGTCCTTCATCATGGTGTCTGTGATGCATAGACATAGGTGATTAGCGAGCATCTTACTGAAAGGGAGTAAGTAATACATTGGCTCCAATTATTCTGCCTGTCTGATAAGATCTGACAGGGTTGGCAGCTCTAGGTTCATCACTTAAGGGTACTATCTGGCAAGACCCAGGTGACATGCCTTCTGTGTTGCTGCACCTGCCCTAAGGCATGGCTTCACCCAAGAGATCCAGATGGTCCCAGTCTTACCTGCCTTTTGGAAGACCATAAAGCCCTGGCTTTTCTTCCAGGAACTCAGTTGGGAGTTTTTGTGATTGTCTGGGCTATTCTTGACTTCTTTGGATGGATGAAGTTGCCTCATGTGCAGCATGTTTTATTTTTAATTTTTTTTTTATTATGTGTTGGCAGGATGTTGTTTTTATCTGGGTATGCTATTCGTGATTGGGTGGCAATATAAATTAATACATAAATGAATAAAATCAAGAATAACAGTGCTTTATAAAATACTCATTATTCCATTGCATCTGAGGGGCTTTGCAGGAACCAAACCCACAGCCACACATATTTGTATGCACATGTATATACATTATTTACTCCAAGAACTTTATGATGTTGAGTTTTGCAGAGACAGCCCTTTCACGAATCTGGCAAGAGTAGGAGAAAATCAGGAAAATCAGGAAGGAGCAGACGAACGGGGACAAGGTAATAGAGATCATAGCACCCTTGTAGCCCCAAAGGCTCTGAAAGGTGTCATGCATTATTTAACTCAAAAAATCACCTAATCATAAAGCAGCTTTATTAGTTAAGGCCCAATAGATATTTCTGAGTTTTGGAGTTATTGTTACCTTAACGGCTTTGTTGAATCTTAGACAAAAATCTCGAAAGATCTGAAAGCATTCCTCCAGTTTCATAGTTTCTTTGTCTTCACACAAAAAATCTATAAGGGCATGTGCTTCTTTCATCAGATCTCGTTTCCAATGGTCAAGTTCTTTTAGTTCTTTAACAGCAAACTTTAAATAAAAGCAAAATACATAGAGATTGATGAATGACTATTTCCTACATGCTATGCATGCATGTGCTAATTTCAGCCTCAGTGAAATCCAGAATTAGAGTCATCTGTAGCTAGAGACTATAGGACTATAGCACTGGCACAACAGTTGCTGTGCTCACCTTGGCCTACATACAGCTTTTTATCCTTCCCATCAAACAGGTTTTGCAGGATTTTTTTTTTAAGTATGACACAAACTTGTGATACAAGTTTATACAAAACAATAGTAGAATGAGTGGACACTTCACAGGCAATGATTTATTTGTGCCACCAGCATTCAATATTCAGAAATGAATCAAATGTATTATACCTCTCCTGACTAATGGCAAATCCCCCAAGGGCAGCCTCCCCCTCCCCTTTATTCCAGTGAAGTGTTAGAAAAAGGGAGGGGAAAAAAAAGTGAAATAAGCAATAAAGGTATCTTGCCATATAAAGAATTTTAATTATTGTCTGAATACATTGGTATTCTAGTGCTGAATTTATCTCACTGAAAGGAATGGAATATATGTTCATTGTTTTCCTGCCAACTAACTCATTGTATCTACAGTGATGCAGAAGATATTCAACTCTGAAATCTGTCTGAAGTTATTCCTATAGCCTATAAACAGATAACATCCTCCTATATGTATCAAGAGCTTGAGCATCTGTTCTTATCTTATGATTAAAATAACCCTTAGGAACACTTAGTTTCAAACTCAAATCCAATTTAACAAATAACCAGTAACAGATATTTGATCAAGGTAAGATGCTGCAATCGTGCATTTGAAGAAGACTGGGTTATTTTTCCAATTCCTATTTGTTTGTTTTTTTTAAAAAAAACATGCAACAGAAACAAAGAAGATGCCTTCAGCATTTTCATTTACTAAAAGAGCATTCTTTAAAAAGAGATGTCAGTGCCAGACATGTATTAAACTTCGTTTTCTTGAGAGCTTTGCTTATAAAGAAAGAACACAACTGGGAAGCCTGAGGGTTTACAAGGAATGGAGATATATAAATGCTGTCTTCAGAAGGGTTGATTATCTTAAATTCATCAGTCATCCAAAAGAAAAAAAAAAGCTGTTTCACTCAGCAAGGCAGTTATGGACATAACCTAAAGAAGGGGCATGAAAAATTGGCTCCACCTTTCTTATTAGGTAGCTCGTTTATGAGTCATGATGATGAGAGAAGTAGATTTTTAAATCATGTTATTTACTCACCATTTTTAGGAAAGATTATATAAGATGCATTTGTAAAATCAAGACAGACCAAAACCTAGAATCAATCTAATTAAAATTAATGTGACAAATATATGTTGATAGTGTAAGATCAACAAGGACATTAGGAAAGCTTAAACATTTCCCAATACTGAACAGGCAATACAAAATCATTTGCAGTATTAACTGTTACCAATGAAGTACAGGAGCATAGATAGATTGGCAGCTGCCATTAATGTAAACCGTAACACCTAATATTCAAAGATTAAACAATAAGATGTCCCATGGCAAACTATTAATTTGACAAAACCCAACTACACTTCACCCTAAATAATTTCCCATTTATACACTCAGTAGTTATCAGTATAGAGTGGATAAATGGGAAATTATTTAGGGTGAACTGTAGTCAAACTTTAAAAATTTTGCTTTCTCATATTGCTTAGAAATAGAATACTTTCAGAATATTTATTTAAATAAAACTAAAATTGTAACTAACATAGTCTGAACATACTTGAGTTTATAAAATCCAATTGGACACCAGACTGATTAAGTATTAGAAAATGCAACAGCTTATCTGAGTAGGGTGCTCTTACTCTAATTACTAATTTACAAACTAATAGGACTCTGATTCCTGCTGTTCAACTGTTCTGTCCTTTCTATAGAAATAATTAATAAAACACTTAAAAGACTTTTAAAAACCAGGGTGTCTAAGATTCTCTATAACTGGAAGAACTATATGTCTGCTACAGTACTTTTTGCAAACAAAATCAGAGATTCCAGGAAAGAATGTTCTGATCACCGGTATAAAGGCAAATAGATAAGTTTATACTACTTGGTTTTCAAATTGAAACAGAAGTGCAGTTAAAGGTTTCCCCTAAATTTCAGACTAGTTTACATACTGGAGTGACAATATTTGTTAAGGAAACAAACCTTTAAAGCATTATTTTTTTGCAAGCAGAGGAAAGTGGGTGGCCAGGAAATATGACTGATCAACCAGTTAGCACTGCTTAAATAATAGGTACTTGGCAAAACCATTTCACACCAATTAAGAAAGCATACCTTTATAGGACAACAGATTAAGCCCCTTTAACTGTGAAAATCAACCCCTTATAATGCCTACATAACTTTAGCAAGATCATCACTGAAAAGGGTTTTTCAGAGAAACAAGGGGTTTATTATCTGTTAAGCACATAAATTGACTTTAAATTAGACAGCTCAATATTATTTATTTATTTATTTATTTATTTTCTATCCCACTTTTCTATCCCAAGGGACGCGGTGGCGCTGCGGGTTAAACCGCTGAGCTGTCGATCGGAAGGTCGGCGGTTCGAAACCGCGCGGCGGGGTGAGCTCCCGTTGTTAATCCCAGCTCCTGCTCACCTAGCAGTTCGAAAACATGCAAATGTGAGTAGATCAATAGGTACCGCTTCGGCGGGAAGGTAACGGCGTTCCGAGTCGTCATGCTGGCCACATGACCCGGAAGTGTCTATGACAACGCCGGCTCCAAGGCTTAGAAACGGAGATGAGCACCGCCCCCTAGAGTCGGATTCGACTGGACTTTACGTCAAGAGAAACCTTTACCTTTTACTATCCCACTTTTATTATTTTTATAAATAAGTCAAGGTGGGGAACATACCTATTACCCCTTCCTGCTCCTATTTTCACCACAACAATAACCCTGTTGTTGTGGGGAAAAGGGCTGAGAGAGAGTGACTGGCCCAAGGTCACCCAGCCGGCTTTCATGCCTAAGGTGGGACCAGAACTCACAGCCTCCTGGTTTCTAGCCCAGCCCCTTAACCACCAGACCAAAGAACAGAAATGCCGGGAATCTGTGACACACCTGAAGGAATCCTTCCATCTGCCGAAAGAGTTCTGAGTCCCGGCGAATACAATCCTTTAAAGATTTTGTCTTTGATGACAGGGAGTGAAGTTCAGTTTCAATACTTTCTAGGGATATCCTGCAGAGAAAGAGTAATCTGAATCCACTTTGAAAAAGATCTCTTCCCCATTGAAATGTGGGCAACTTAAAACATGCCATAGGACTCATTAGTGAACAGAGTCTAATTAAGCAACTCTCAGTTGAACATTTAGTTGCACCATGACGTGTTGTATTTGTATTAATTAAAGTAATATGAGTGTTATGATTCTGCATCTTTAGTGGAAAGATACACTGACAAGTTGTTAAATAAAATTATTATAATCAATTTATTTAATTAAATATGCATAACGTAATAACCTCTAATAAGTTAACTGCCATGAAAAAACCCCTTAAAAATTGATGAGCTCAACCTCTAAACAGAAATGCTGCAGGCATCATTCTTTTCACTGTGAAAATGAAAACACAGTCTATAGTAAACATTTCTTAAGATCTCAGTTTTCATGCCCAAACTTCGCACACCCATTTAAGTGCTCCATGAAGAGAATGGCCCAATGTTTACAGTTTTCTTACTTACCTTGCTGCCTCATGGACATGCTTCAATTTTTCTGAAAAGGTTAGAAGAACTTTATCTTTCTTATGGGCTTCCTGCAACAAACAAAAAATCCCAGTAACATTCCATTATTATGCTGAAATCAGCAGCAATCAATTTAGATTTTTTGCCACAACAATTAAGACGTTTCTGCTTTAAATGTGCTGGGTTTTTTTTCTTCAAAAATTCATTTAAAAAGCAGATAAGGTTCAATCTTAATTGTGGACAGTTTTAGAAAGACTGAGTATTAGTCTACGCTGAATACAATCAAATTGCACTAGGGGAGACCATTAGATAAAGGCAGTGTACTAACACCTTTTCTGAAAACTAATACAGCATTTCCTGCTTAATCTCTTTTATCTCTTCCCTCTGGAAACTTCAGATTAGCTGTTAAACCAGTTTGCAGGGGGATATTCACAAAGTCACTGAAATTAATGCTAAATTTTAGATTCTCAGGAGCATAGCAAACTAGGCAAAGATTCCAATAGAAAAGAATAAGCACAGATTACATGAATAAAAACAGGAGAAACAAGATTTTTGCTCCTCAATTCTGCAGCTCCTATCTGTCCCATAATATCCTATCCATCACCTATTCCTTCTGCTTAGGTTTCTATGTTATCTTAGAAATGGCTATTTGCATACCAAAGCAACAAAATGAAGCAGATTCATCCCAGGCTTGTTTGCTTTTGTATCTGCCAACTTGAGTAATGAGGATAGCTTGAAGCCAACTGCATTGCCAGCACAGCCTCCCTATGGAGAAAGGGGGAGGGGGAGGCAGAAATGATATGGGAGGTCAATCCACAATGCTTGCAATTCTTTGCCCTACTCGCCATCTGCAATGAGGCTTATCCACTTACTGCATTCATAATATTCCCAGCCTGAAGGACCAAGTGCAATATGGAATGCAACTCTTCACAGCACATCAGCTCTGGAAAAAAGGTAAGAATTATTATGGGTGTTTGTTTAGGAGGCAAAAAATATACTTCATTATCTTGCACATTCAATTTATCTTATTTTATTTTCTTAGAGAAAGCTATACTAAATGTAAAGATCTAGGGCTAATTTAGGGAGGAGATATAAATCTACTACTTGAGCAAAAATATTCGCTGGAGCTAAGGAAAAGCTTATCAGAGGAAATAGCGGAAGCTGCCTTGCTGCATCCCCCTGCTGACAACTTTTCTAAAGTCTCTTCTGAAACCTGAAGGCCTTACTCTATGAGATGATGGACCTCTTCACAGGAGACAAGGGAAACAAAACTTTTAGGTGTCTCCTCTTCTTTGCTACAGCATATGCCATTTAGTAGGGTCTTCTAAATATGAGAGTTTGTGGGGAGGGGGGCTTGGGAGGGTTCTGAGGAAAGGAAATGGAGAACTCAGCTTCATTCTGATACTTGATTTGATACTGTCAGCCTCAGTATTCTTCTGGACTGGTTGCGGGGGTTAGGAGTGAGAGGCACTGTGCTCTAGTGGTTCACCTCCTTCCTCAGCAGTTGGTTCCAGCTGGTGTTGACAGAAGTGGGGGAGAGCTTGCATCCACAGCCCCTCATGTGTGGGGTGCCTCAGGGCTCAACGCTCTCCACTCTCCTGTTCAACATCTACATGAAACTGGTGAGGTCATCCACCAGTTTGGGGTGCAGTATCATCAGTATGCTGATGATACCCAGTTCTACATCTCAACCCTGAGGGCACAGGTGCTCTGTCTGGAGGCTGTTCTAGTCTGGGTGGGGTAGGACAGACTTCAGCTCAATCCTAACAAGACTGAGTGGCTGTGGCTGCTTGGACTTCCTAGGTTGGGGATGTCACCATCCTTGGTCTTGGATGGGCTGCACTTCCCCAAGATGGCGTGCAACTTGGATGTCCTTCTGGACTTGCAGCTACTGCTCAAAGAGGAGATGGCAGCTGTGCCCTTTCCTCAATCAGAAGGCCTTTCAGACAGTTACTCATGCCCTGGTCACTTCATGCTTGGATTATTGTAATGTGCTCTAAATGAGGCTGCCCTTGAAGACCACCTGAAGCTACAGCTGGTTCAAAATGCAGCGGTGTGAGCAGTAACAGGTGCCTCTCAATGTGCCCATGTGTCACCACTGCTATACGAGCTGCATTGGCTGCCAGGTGGCTTCCGAGAGCAATTCAAGGTGCTGGTTATTACCTGTAAAGCCCTGCATGGCATAGGGCCTGGATACCTGAGAGACCGCTTGTCTCCAATAGTTTCTGCCCATCCAGTGCGTTCCAGCAGAGTGGGTGCACCCCAGGTCCCCTCCATTAAATACTGCCATCTTGTGGGACCTAGGAAGTGTGCCTTCTTTGTTGCAGCCCCCACCCTCTGGAACAGCATCCCCCCAGAAATAAAGATGGCGCCCTCTCTCCTGGGGTTTCAGAAAGCTTTGAAAACTCAGCTCTGGTTCCAGGCCTGGGGTTGATGTTTGTCATTGTTTAATGGTCCCTGTTTTGTTTTGTGGGTTTTGTTAGCAGAGTATTTTAGTCTGAGCTGCCTGTTGATTTAGTGTTTCTTACTGTTTTTATGGGGTTTTTTTTTAGTTTTGTATGCTTCCCAGAGTCTACTGGAGTTTAAATGCCAATATATTTAAATAAATTTATTTAAATGCCAATACATTAAAATAAATAATGCATTAAAATAAATAATAATTTTGCACACTTTTCTTTGGAACCATCTGTATGTTTCCACACTAGCCATCAATGGCATGCTGAATGTTTTGGAACCAGTCCTGGAAAGAGAATCGGATAGCTAGAAAGTATAACGAGTTAACAGTCTCTTACAAGACAAGGCCATTACCTTTTACAAATCAGTCTTCAAGTGACAACAATATTTTTTCTTCTATTCATGAACAGAAGAAAACATAAGGCCTCCTCACTTCAAAAAATTCAGACTAGTTGCACTTCTCAAAAGTAATCATAAATTAGGCTAAAAAGAAGGTTGGAAAAATGGAAACATAACTTGTTCACCTAACATCAAAGCTTTGCATAATGCTATCAATATATACTAGTCCTTCGCTTTGGAAATAAATATGCCATAATTAGAAATTCCAGACTAAATTTCATAATTTGTGCAATTACTCCTTTTAAACAGATGTATGAAAACAATACCTAGAAGATTAATTTATTTTTCTAGATTAAACATCTATTCCCCTAAAACAATGTTCATCACCCTTGGCTACAATGAATTTCATGTATGAAGGGATCTGCAAAAGGAAGAATGAGTTATGATGCACAACCGTCCTTTTAGTTCAGATGTCAAGAGGGCTAAAGCTAGTGGGAAAGGTCTGCTCTGAGTGAATTATGTATTCTGCAGTTGGAGGACCAATATACTGAAAATTGCCAGAGGCTGATTAACTAGAGTAAGCCTGAGGAACCCCTATCCATTTAGATGTTGCTGCTGGCTAATGGACAGATAGCATTCTCATTCCACAGGCCAATAAAGGTCCAAGCAGCACAGCAGATTCAACCCAGAGTAGGTATTTCTGCCAACCAGCAGCTGAGAGAAAAGAGATACAGTATGATTAGATCTTAAGAATCAGTGGGAGGTTCCATATATTTTCCTAATCTATACTGTGATTTATTTGGCACAAGATTTGGCAACCATTGTGGTTTGCAAACTATAGTTTAACTGTTTTGTGAATCCATCTTCTTTTAAGTTATTCAATAAACCATGACTAAACATACTTTAGCTTAGCATTAGTCAGAAACCAATGACTACATATCTGCACAATGCAATGATTTTCATTCAATAAATTAAGCACCATTACTGGGTCACAATAGCATTGCTACTATGTAAATGAATAATGTATAAAAGAAAAATGAACGCACAATTGTGCTATTCCCAGGACTAAAAAAGATTATTGGAAAAGACACTGTTACTCAAAGTATGGGAAAAGATTAAAAGTTATATGATGTTAAGAAAAGCAAAAGCAAAATACAGGAAAGTAGAAAAAAATAAAAATGGTTCTATCAGCTTGAGAATACATCGAAAATTATTACACACACAAGATTGATAACATATGTACGTGGCAAAACACACCCTTATGGAATGTGTCAGAGCTAGCTTCCTTCTTTAAATAGCTAACAGGTACCTGAAATTCCAGATCTCATCTCTCTAGTTAGTTGATTAACCTGTTAAGAAAAACAAGATCCTAATGCATGCTGCAGCATGTTTAATTACCCTTTGTAGCCATTTTTATAATTGTCATGTTTTTCTGCAGTGAAGTACATGATGGAGAAAATTCTTTTTTTAACACCATTGCTTCAATGCGCAGGGAATAGCTGAAAACAAACAAAATAAGCTTTAGGTCTCTGATACAAGAAATAGTGAATTTATGGTGAATAAAAAGGATTTAACATTTCCTTACTTTGGCACCTGGATTAGCAAATACATAAATGAATCTGCTTGACACAATTTTGATAGATCTCCACTGAACTCCTTTAATTTCTTTACCTAGAAGTGAGGGGAAAAAGATAAAGAAGATATATACTCTATATACTCTGCGTGTGTGTGTGTGTGCACGCACACATACACACAAAATCAATCAAAAATGAAGTGAAATGTTAAAAGAGCATATTTAAGAGTTCATCATAGTTAAAAATTATTCTGAGATTAAAATGAAAAGATATGCCATGCCCACACTGTTTAATATCTAGGATTAGCAACTATATTATGTGATATTATTGTCTACAGTCCTCTAAATTTCTTGTCTATTATTTGAAGGGAAAAGAAATGATACCATGACTACATTTTATGTCAATAAAAGTTTCCAGGAGCATTAAAAAGAAGTGGTGTGTCTGATCGCTGCTTCCTACAATTTGCTGTACAGGCAGTCCTCGACTTATAACCATTTGTTCAGCAACTGTTCAAAGTTACCGCAGTGCTGAATGAAGGGACTTACAACCAGACCTTGAAGTTACGACCATTGCAGTGTGGCCCCCCTTGTGGTAACATGATCAAAATTTGGGTGCTTGGCAGCCTGCCTGCCCTTATGACCTCAGGGATGCTTTGATTGCCCCACCCACCCATCTCCCCCATCTATGTCCTTTTGGCTTCCTGCACTCCGTGGCCCCTGCTGCCCTAGCTGCCCTTCGCCATCTTCTTACTCCTGCTGCTGACCAAGCATGCCCGACCTGGCCCTTTATGAGGCAGCTGCTGGCTTTCTTCCCAAGATTCCATGCAGTGGTTTCCTCACGAAACCTGGGGAAGACGGCCTCACATGGCCAGCAGCTGCCTGGTGAAGGGCCAGGGCAGGCACGCCTCATCAGCAGTGGGAGCGAGAAGATGACAAAGGTCAGTGGGTCCTCGAAGTGCAGGGTAGTGAGGGCGACTGCAGCTGAGACTCGGCTGTGGCAGCTGTGGCTTCCCAGGGTGCTGTGGCTTCCTGAGTGCTGCAGCTTGCTGGGGCTTCCTGGGTGCTGCAGATTGGTGTCATGCTGCTGGGACAGCTTAGGCTTCGAGGGGTGGTCACGGCTTTGCGCTACACTGTAGCCCCAGAGCTGTGGCACACCAAGAAGCTCCTGAGCCACAGCATAGCAAGCAGCCCCAGAGCTGCACAGTTCTGGGGCTGCTTGCCACCCCACAAGGCCGGGAGCAAGGTGGCCAAAAGGGCAGAGATCGGGGGAGGACAGGAGGGTGTTGGGAGTTAGAGGAGGCAGTCCCTTACCTTACCAAGGCTCGGGGCTGGGAGGGACCAAGGCAGGAATGGTTTGGAGTGGGGTGGGTCCTCGCCTAAGGACCCATGGAATTCACTTAACGACATCAACGGGGATTTCCAGGATTGCTGCTGTTAAGCAATGCAGTCATGTGACATCTTGCTTTATGACCACATCGCTTAGTGATGGAATTTCCGGTCCCAATTGAGGTCGTAAGTCAAGGACTACCTGTAACATCTAGTTCTAGCCCAGGATACTTTTAAGTTTTTGCAAATCATGGCAGCACTTCCCATGCCCCAATATTATCTGTGCTAAGTAAACTAAATTCCCAAGCCTTATGTCTCGACATGAAAATACTATTGTGTGAAGGTTTAAAACATGTCAATAAGCAAATGTACTTCAAAGAAAAACAGCCTGATTTTCACAATAAATAAGTTAATCTGACTTCATTCTGCCTGGTAAGTAACAGGCGTAGACAAGGCCTCAAAATCAATCTTCATCTTCTCACAATTTCAGTATAATGTACATACACCAGGCAGTTAGCAGCATTCAATGCTACAAAATAGCATGACAGCTCACCAACTCATTAGCACATAAATAATTAAAAAACAAGTCGTGTCTCATTTCTCTCTCTGCATTTCTCCTTCAGGAGAGCAATTCTTGGCCTCTATACAAATCAGATGTTTCTTTCATTATATATTTCTTTCCCCTGACATATTTTAGAATCTAAGGGTGGGTTAATGTGAAGAGGGAACTGTTTTTAAACCAAATAAAATTCTACACTTCTCAGGTGGCTTTTTCTGAATAGGTATTGCTAGCCATTTAATGGAAAATCCCTCATACAACATGGTATTTGCTTGAAACATATTACAAATTACAAATAAAGGCATTTGTAATTCAGACTTTTGAAGAGCATCAGATTGAAGAAGCCTGATCTGGCTTAAAAGACATTTCTAAATGTACAGCACATTAAAAAAAACTTTAGCAATTAACAATTACTATGCCACAGAGACAATAACAAAGTCACTTCCACATACTATGTAAATGAATGAAAACATAATATGTGTAAGTATTTATAGGACTCATCTGAATATACAGATTCCCTACATATATGGCACTATAAAAACAATGCTCTTGCTAAAGTCAAGGTTATCCTTTTTGTGAAATAAAATCACAATGCTAACTGGCAACAGTGATGAGAGAACATCTGTGACCCTTTCTATCATGACTGTCACCAGTTGGCAGTTAGAGGTATTTTGGTCCATTCCTCTTTACAGAACTGCTTTAACCTGCTGATATTTTTAGATTGTCTTGCATGAATATCTCACTTCAGGTTATGCTATAATATCTGTACTTCATTTGGGTTAAGATCAGAGCTTTGACTCAGCCATTTCAAAATGAGAAATTTATTCTGTTTCATCCACTCTGTTGTAGAATTTACTTGGGTGTTCTGGACTGCTGTCATACTGTATGACCCACATTCATTTAAGCTTCAGTCATGGATCCAGATGTTCTCTTGTAGAATTTCTCATTACCCTTGTTCCTCAATGATTGCCAGCCATTTAGGTTCCAAGGCCAACCCAAACCTTCCCATTGCAATGCTTCACAGCTGGGATGAGGTTCTTTAGTTGGAATGCAATGGAATGAAAATGTTAATTTTCTCCAAATATAACGTTTCTCATTAGTGCCAAAAAGTTTCACTTTCATCTCATCTGTCCACAGAACATTGTTCCAATAGCCTGCTGGCATGTCCAGCATGGCCTCTGGCAAACTTAAAATGTGTAGCAACATGCTTTCTGGACAATAGTGGTACCTCCCATGCATATCACTCCTCTTCTTTTTTTTCTTGTGTGGACTCCTAGCCATTGACACCACATAATGTAAAAGTATCCTGCACAACCTATGACCCTGGGATTATTTGGAGTGTTGTTGCTCTTGGGGTGATTTTTGTTGGATGACCATTCTTGGGAAGGTGCTGTATTTTGTCCATCTATATACTATTTGCCAGAGAGTGAATTGATAGAGGCCTTGAACTGATCAATCACACCTGAAAGACATTTCATTGATTCAAACAGTTGACTCAACTTACCACCTTAAGAGAGCTGATTATCACATACTTCACATACTTCTTTTAATAAAGACAGCGAATGTGTCAATGTGTTCAATGAAGACATGACACAGCACACTCTTTGAGTATTATTTCTTTAACCAGAATCTCTTTATCTGTTAAATGGGCTTAGGTAAATTCTGATCAAATTGTAGGTCACTGATTATGGATAGTTCCAGAAGGTTCACAAACTTTTCACCACTGCATGTGCCTCCAGAACAGGAGTATTCAAAAGATGTGATGTGCAGGTGATACAAAATACTATCAACTTTCATTCTTCTCCAGTTCTTGCTACAAAAACCAGTTTCACCATACACATTTTATGCACCTAATGATGATTTCTAAAGCTGTCAGAACCTGGGTGTATTACAGGGAAAGAGAGGAATACCTCAATGTGACCATGCTGCAGTCAGGCAAGAGCATTTTGCACAGGTTCAAAGGTATTAGTTACCTATGGTTATTTGTTTAATGGCCCTTGTTTTGTTTTGATTTGTTTTGTGAGTTTTGTTACTAGAACATGTTAGTCTAAGCTATCTGTTGACTTAATATTTTAGCTGTTTTTATTTTATTTATTTATTTATATTTATATTTAATTTTTATCCTGCCTAATTTTATTATTTTTATAAATAACTCAAGGCAGCAAACATACCTAATACTCCTTCCTCCTCCTATTTTTCCCACAACAGCAACCCTGTGAAGTGAGTTGGGCTGAGAGAGAGTGACTGGCCCAAGGTCACCCAGCCGGCTTTCGTGCCTAAGGACTAGAACTCTCAGTCTCTGGGTTTCTAGCCCAGCACCTTAACTACTAGACCAAACTGGCTCTCTTTTATGTCTCTTTTAGTTTTGTGCACAGCCCAGAGTCCACTGGAGATGGTCAGCCAATAAATTTAAATAATTTAATAATAATAGTAATAATAATAATAATCTATAGAGCCCATACTTAATTGCCAATAATTAAAAATTCTTTCTTCAAAAGAATTATTTATTTATTTATTTATCTATCAAATTTATCACCGCCCATCTCCCCTACAAGGAGGGATTCTGGGTGGTTATTTTAAAAATATTTTTAAAGCTGCAACAACCTTGCAGCAATGCTTCCTTTCCTTTTTATGTTTTATGTTTGAAGCCACATCCATATCTGCTTTATAAAACTTCAGCAAAACACTGAAGCTTTTCAAAGATGCTGCCTAGATCACTAAACTACTTTGCACTTCATTTTAAGTTATTGCTATTGATGTAGCATCTACTGTCATATAAATATCCATATAATACTGATATGGCATTAAAGTAGAATCAGCACAGTTGCATTCATATTACACATGTAATATGTAAGTTAGGTCTTTGGAATATAGTAGGTTCATAATTAAAGGTATGAAAATACATGCAAGGTAGGATTTGATGAATTTCAAAGAGGCATTTTTCTCTTTACTTGCTAAATTCAGAATGGTGTAATCCTACCCATTCCTAGCTTTTACTGTTGTATGTTGTTTAGCACAAGAAATATGACTGAAACATTAGATAGATCAGCCAGGAAGGTAAGACAGTAGTCTAAAGGGAGGGGGGAACCATGAAACAACCCACAACCTGTATTAAGGGCCTTACTTAAATAATACAGGATTATGTCACACTCAAAGAATTTCTAGGTTCAGTACAATGCAATCTAACTTCTTTGTTTTACTAAAACCCTGTATTACACCTCAATTTAATATTCGTTATTACTGACTGAAGAACAACTGTAAGAGTTCAGCATACTCATCTGATACAATTGAGTTCACATATCAGGCAAACAAGGTTTGTTTTCACCATGGTTTGTTGAATAAATCCAATGGCCAGTTTCAAACATCATAATAACCATAAGATGCATATTTATTGCAAATGTGATTTAGTATAATGTGTCAAGTGTGATGTATGACTTGTTTGTGATTTCCTGGCTCATTCTAGTTTGATTTTGCACCCAAACTTCTAATCAATCACAGAGATGTAGACAGCTATAAAATAGGGTGGGAGACAAACCAGGAATTGGCCAGACAAGCCAGAACCACTTTCCTCAGCTGCAAGCCGATTCTAGCTGCAAGCCTGATTCTAGCTTATTTAACAACCTCATTGAAACAGTGCATGACATCACTTAGCGTGGTGTGTGAACAAAGCCATTTTATTTGACTTCTAAACATTTCCAGCCTTCTTGCATGCCAATTTCAGCACCTCTTAAAACCACTGGTAGATGAAGAGTCATTAAGTGCCCAACTCCCAACCTCACAGATCACTAATGAAAGAGACTTTGTTACTTGAGCAGATGCTGTACGGAACAGCTACTTGAGACCAAAGAATCAAACTTTCTACTTAAACATAGTAAATATTTCAAGGATTTAAGCTGTAAACTAGGCAATAAACTGACTTACTCTAAATTAACAAATCTGTATCAGTGTAAACTAAGTATTCTGCATAAACAAGAGTCCACAAATATAATCACCATGGGAACTGCCTGGCCACTTTTTAGCAACCTTTCCTGTCCTTATCTCCACCTTCCTGTGCTTTAAAGGGCAGCCAAACCCTTGCTGCCACCCTGAGCCTAAAGTGGGGAGAGGGGACATTTTTAATATTTGACTCTGCTATACTTTGAAGACTTTCCAATTGCCTGCAGAGTACTGGGTCAGGTCAAAGATGAGACCGTCCTTTGTATCTTATGAGTAAATTTTGGCAAAATCTGAAGCTGCTAGTATGGATTTATGGCAAGGAGCAAGGTACTATATAAAAAACTCAAGCTCTGTGCCAGCTGTTTTCTGGGATCTCTTTGTATTTAAAAACTTTACAAATTTTAATCTAAAACAATATAATCATACTGCTTTATATGCATCTTTTATCACAGGCTATAACTTGCAGTGTGACACTGAGTGCAACAACTATACAGTTAAATGTTAACACAGGTTTTTTTTTCCCCTTTGGAGTCTGAGACATTTAAAAATTGCTTTATCCTATATGGAGTCTTAATAGCAGCCTTAGCTTGATCATTAACAGGTCTACTTTGCTCAATTTTTAACTAAAAAAACTGTGTCAAAGCGAAGTGTTGTTGAAAGAAGATATCTGTGTGAATACTTCAATGTTTCTAATGTGTCTGCAATAATGTGTTCAAGTTGAAGCATGTAAAAGTTGAGTTAAAAGAAAACATTCATGATACTATACACATTTACTTGCAGTCTTGCTAAATTGAAATTTTATGTCTTCCTTGTTCTTTGCACATTGGTTTTCTCTTTCTCCTTCCCATATTAGTTTCATTTGATGGTAAAACAGATTTAGCAATAACTGCTTAAGCTATCTTTTACCCAGTCCAGTGCCCCCCACATTTATTGGAGTTTAACTTCTAAAATACCAGTTCAAAAGCCCAGAAGAAGAGTCCCAAATGTTATATAATCTCTATATATTCTAGTGTATAGTCCTGCATCTACCTTAGTATTTTATACTTCCTTCAGATTATCTTTTGTTTTTCTTTTTGCAGTATTTTGACTGATACTACTTTTTGAGTGTTTCTTCCTACTGCAACTCAAATTAAATATGGAAGTCTCAACTTTCCTTTCTTCATAAAAAGTAAGTGCACATGCACACACACACACAGAATCCTAATGAAACCACCATGGAGAAACCTATTTCTCTTCATTCCTCAAAGCATGCTTCCTTAGCAGTATTTCCAGTTCTACCCCTTCCTTCTCACCCCATTTACAAGAAGGCTGTTATACTGCTTTTTCGTTTTTCTGCATGTCAAAGATTCCATTTGTATCTGTTTTGGAGCTACTGTTCACGACCTTGAGGACTGTTGGTTGTCCCTTACTATAGTTATGTACAGTATTTATAACTCTGCTACATCTTTTTTTTTTAAGCTAATTTCTTGACAGGTCTATGAAAATTTTCTCATGTTTTCCTTATTCTCAGAACAACTTTTCCATTTCTGTATCTGTAACTCCTTCCATACATTAAGCAGGCTTTCTTGGCCTAAAATAGTCCTAACGGTTTCCTTGTACTTCTCAGATGCAGCCTTTTGCCTGCATTTTATTTTGTCACTCACATAGCCAATCTCCTAAGCAGGATTGAATACTTAATGTCTTTTCAAAAATGGTCAAATCAAGAACACAATAAGAAAGAGAGAAGTATTCATCTCTAAGAGTTCCATAATAGCCTGCTGGCATGTCCTCCATATTTACAACATCTAGCAATAAAAGCCTCATAAATAATATCTGTTCAAATTTTGATGCTGTTATCAAGATTTATGACAGTAATCAGCAAATCTTGAACCTAAAGCATGGAACTAGTTACACAAGACTAACATATCATGACTGGTATGTTTTCTTTTTATTTCTGTGCTATAAATGTAAAAGTCTGAGTTTTTCTTCCTTTCCCAAAAATAGAACTATGGGTTTATTTATTTACTTCATGCCATGTAGGTGCTGCCCAACTACTTCATGCCATTTAGGTGCTGCTAAACTCTACGCAACTAACAATATAATAAACAAGAAAAATAAAAACACACCCAACAAGGGGCTCCATCTGTTTCACCCCAAGGCCTGGAAGAACAACCAGGTCTTCAAGGCCTTTTGGAATACCAACAGGGTGAGAGCCACATGGATCTCAGGGGGAACCTTAATCCAGAGGGAAGGTGCTGCAACAGTAATGCCATGTTTCCTGGCTCCTCACTGCTTAATCAAAGGTCTCTGGAGCATGCCAACTCTGCCAGCATGTACCAGCTGGGCAGAAACCATGGGAGTTAGGCAGTCCCCCCAAAAACCTAGCCTAATGACATGTAGGGCTTTATAGGTAGCAAGCAGCACCTTGAATTGCACCTGGAAGCATACCAACAACCATTGCAGCTTGTGAAGCAGAGGTGTCACATGGGCATACCAAGGCATGCTCATCACTGCCTATGCCACTGCATTCTGGACCAATTGAAGTTTCCAAGTGGCTTTCAAGAGCAACCTTTCTTATTAAGATATAAAACTTGCCAGACAATCCTATTCTTACCTCCTCAGTTTCTGGCAATAACTTAAGAAGTTCACGCAGGGTCTCAGAACTATAGAGGTCAAGTCTTCCAATGTGAAGATCTTCAATTATAGAGTCAAGCGATCTTAGTGAGACAATAAAATAAAATAAATAAAATAAAAACACATTTTAGTTTAGGAACACAGGATTTCTGTAGCTTAAACAGCCTTTATCAACCTAATGCCTTCCAGATACATAGGGCTTCAATTTTTATAATTCTCAGCCAGTATGGCTAATGCTGTTCAGGAATTATGGGAAGAAACCCAGCATATCTGGATGCATCAAGCTGGGGAAGGCTGGACCTTCTTTAAAATATCACATGCTGTTCCAAAGCAATATTCAATAGCAAAACAGAGGTAAGTGTACAGCTGCCTCTGAGCAAGTTTCTCTGAAATAAACACAACTCTGTTTCTTAAAAAGCCATTAATATCAAGGCATTGTCCTTACCATCATGATGTTTTTGTATTATAGAAAACAAACTTTAAGAAAAATAAGATATAATTTAAAAGACAGCAGCTTACCTTTAACTAAAACTACATCTAATATTGTAATTTTATTCATTACCTAAAATTTCAAAATTAGTGCTCAAAAGTGAAATTTAAGGCTAACCTAAGTATAAAGTAAAGTTAACAAGCCTAATTGACAAATAACTTGAATATGTTTTCAAGATAAATTAAGCTTGTAACTATACTACTCATGGCTGAATATTTCTCTTTTCTTGATGTCATGTAATCACGTCTAACAATTGCAATAGCAGGAAAATAACTTACTTTTTAAACTGTTTGAGAAAAATCCCAATATTCATACTTCTTTTGGCATCCAAAATATTAATCTGAAAATGGCAGCAAAATAAATTATCCAAACAGAACAAAGTAATTATAATTATCTTAAGAAAAGGTAAACATGCTTCCCAAAATAATGAGTTAATATCCACAAAGACCATTGGAAAAAATCATTAGTATACACAACTAATATAGTTCTGCTGAAATATGGACAAAATTGTCACTGTCAGGTCTCTTTCAGATTGCTATAATAAGAACAATTCTGAAACTTCAGTTGGTGAAAATAAATTAGGTTGCTAACTGGTACAAGCAGATACAGTAATATTGTGCCAGTATTTCATTATCTGCCCTGGCTGTATAATAAGGAAAAATAGGTGGATTCCAGGAATCATTTTTGTTGTGGTATCATTATGGGCCCACCCCAGGCAGGCTCACCTAGCCCCTACATTGTGTTATTTTTAATTAAAAGTCCTTCTCCTGCCTAGAACTGCAGTCCCTCCAGAGCAGTGTTTCTCAGCCTTGGCACCTTTAAGATGTGTGGACTTCCCATACTGGCTGGTGAATTCTGGGAGTTGAAGTCCAGACATCTTAAAGGTGCCAAGGTTGAGAAACACTGCTCCAGAAAAATCTGTTGGGGGGTTACATAGCAAGTGTGGCTGATGAAAGGACTGGCTACAGTAAATGTCACGTGTAAGGGCAGGGCTACCATTCTCTGATATGTATTTTCCCTCTTCTTTCTGACTTGCTTTTTTCCTTTCTCTCTTGTTCTCTCTCTTGTTCCCCTCTCTCTCTTACTCTGTCTCTTCTAATGCTGGGAAAGGTGAAAGGGAAGGGAAGAGGATGACCAGCAACAAGGTGGACAGACTCTGTTACAGTGGCGATGAGTGCACTGTTAGGAGACCTGAAAGACCAGGTTAGGGACAGATCATCATGGAGAAAATCTATCTATGTGGTTGCTAAGAGTCAATTACAACATGATGGCACATAACCAACCAACCAACCTCTTGTTCTGTTTCTGACCCCTTTTCTTTCTCCTAAGTAGCAAGATGAGCAGAAAAGAGAGATACCTCAGCCCAAAGATCCAAATAAACTAGCTGAAAGCTAGTTGATATTAGACTGAAAGCTACATGCAGTCCAAGTGCCACAAACTAATTATGCTGCTCGGTGCACTTAACTTGTTGTAAAACATTCTGGAAAGTTATTGTATGCTCTGTAAGTATTGTACTTAAAATACAGTATTACTTTTAACCAAGAAAATGCCCAATTCATTTCTTTCCTTTTCTTCTTCCACCCGATGAATTTTAAGCAGGCCTGTCTTACCAGTGCAATAATACACTTTAAAGGGTCTATTTAAACCCCATTACATCTTCATAATGGTAATTAACTTCTATCAAGAATAAACAGGTGCATAGTGGATGGAGCGATAACACTTCAATAGCGGTATGTGGCTGTGGAAGCCCTTCTTTTGGAAGGATCATCAGGCACTTATAAGGAACACTTTTCAGTGTCAGGCAAGTCCTCTTTGTTCTTCCATTGATTAACATTGTATTTTGTTTATACCCTAACAGCACACAACTTTTTACAGTTATACTAATTAATAGTTCATTTTACCTCATACACACAAGCTTTGCATGTTATGAAAGATAAAAAGAGTTGAAACTAGAGAAAAATAACTGTATTGAAGATCGTTCTAGTACATATTCCCGAAGACTTTACAGAAGCACTCAGATTGACATGCTGGTTCTCTGTGCTATGTTAACCGTGCCTTGTATTTTTCACCAGAATTACCTGGATACATTGGGTCAAGAATCCATTTAATTCTACAAAAAGCAATCAGACCTTATAAAGTTTGTCAGATAGTTAAAGAACGAGACTTATGCTTCTCCTACATATAATTTAAAACCAGTTTTTCCCAGAGAATTATCAAGCTGCTACCCAACCAATTAACCCCCAAGGATACTTATACATTTGCCAACCCAGTGTTTTGGCAGGAATATAGCTGAATCCTGATGCTGATTTGTACATCATCAAGGCATTATTCATGGTGTCTGTTGCTCTCATATTTGCTTAATTCTTTAGCATCTCAGCTGATGACAGAACAGGCCTGATGTGTGCTTAGAGCTAAACAGAGGTGGACCTGGTTAACATTTGATGAGACCTTCAGAGAACTCCAGGGCAGTAGTTAGAAGTTGAAAAACATTCCAGAGGATGGCAGTGCCAAACCACTTCTATACCATTGTCTTTAAATACACACAGACCACAGATATGTCCATCTAGTCAGCCGGAGTTGAGTTTAGCCCAAGAGCATCTTTATTTTTAGCGTCCAGTGAAATGGCAGCATTTAGCTCTCCCTGGCTGATCTCAGAAAACTAGACAGGGTCATCTCTGGTTAATACTTGAATGGGAGACTACCAGGAATAGCAGGGTAATAGGGTAGTCTGACAGTTAAACCACATCCCAAAAAGCAAACCACTTCTGTATTGTTGCTAAGACAAGTGCATGGGCATGCCCATGGAGTCACTAGGAGGTAAGCTGTATCTGAAGACTTTAAGCCTTTTAACATAGTTTTAGTATTGACACACTCAAATGCAATAACGTAGCCAAAAACTTCCAAAGTTTCCTTATATTTCTTACGATTAATATATTGATTCCTCTGTCTTGCTCCATTCTGAGCAAAACGTCAAAAGCAACAAAACTTTTGGTGTTTGGTTTGGTGTTGAAATAAAGCCAAGCTACTCTAGGCACTAGGCATAAGTTGTGTTCCTTGTTTTTTCATGTTCCCTTGCCTCCCAGCTGCAGCCTTTAGCTCAGTACTGACTCAAGATTGATCGGCCTCAGACCATTCTATGATCCTTGTCCAACACTAACTCTGCTGTGTGCCTAACCTGCTTGTTTTCTTTATAATTTTCCTACTGTAGGCAAATAAGACAGAGAACCTTCATTTATGAACTTTACAGCACCAAAGCTTTACTTGCCAGCAATTTTGGCAGGCTCCTTCCCTTCTCTCCAAGGCTCCCTCCCCTCCCCTCCCCCTAGGCCATGACCCTTTGCTTCCAAACAAAAAGTTCACCCCTAAGATAAAAGTAAGCCTTATCTGCATTCAAAAGGCTAAGTAGAGAGAAGAACTCTTCAAGGCTTTAACAGAGTTTCCCTAAAAGCCTCATCCTAGAATGTATATGGGGACCTTTCTTAGGACAGCTGCTACTAGGGAATGATGAAGTCAACCCTCCCATCAGCAATTTGAACTAATCCATTCTTGAAAATCCTCCCTTGCACTGGAGTGAAAACATAGTTGCAAAATTTATGTGAGAGTTTGTGAGAATGTGATGTATACATTTTGAGATAGGAAATCACACTGGAACGTGCACGTTCTTAGTGGGGTCTCCCTACCTACTCTGAGATGTGTCTATCCCCATCCCAGGGATGCATCCTCCAGACATGTTTGTCTCCTCAGTTCATGACCCAACTCTTGCTTAGGTATCTATTTGGTGCATACACTCAGGGAAAAAAAGCTTTACTTCTTCCATCACCATGAGAGAAAGTTGTGTTTTGATTGCACTTGGTTCTCCCTAAATGGTTTAAGCGTCTGCCATATTTAAATTCATACTCAAATGTTGAGATGCACAATGGCAGCATACCTTTCCATTAATAGCTTACGTTCTATTTCTCAGGATTCGAGCTTTTCTGCAATTTAGCAACTCTGTTGATATTTTCATAGGGCCTCCTTCCATGGCTTAGTTGGCAAGTGAAGACTGTCCACATATTAGACCAGGAGTCCCAAACGCTTTGGGAATTTGGAGGGCTCCCTTAAAAAATGCCTGTCACAGTGGAAACATGCAATTCCACCACCTGCTCTAGTCTTCTAGTGTGCTCCACTTAATGTTGCCTTTTTCTCTGGAAAGAGGGACACAATTCTAAGAGCACTGGACTGCTATCCCCACCATTTTTATTCTTTAAGAATACCTCTAGAACCAATAAATATTCTTGGAATTAAATTATGTTTGAGGCTGGCCCTTTGTCTGCAGCTTGCTAGCTTTCCTTTAAAAAAACTAAAAGAACCTAAACAAATAAAAAGCATACAAGCCTGACAGAATCCAAGGAAGGTATTCAGCAGGGCACGGGGAGCAGGGCGTACCATGCTGACAACCCTGATAAAAAGCCATTTCTAGAAAATTTTAATTGCTTTCTATACAGTAATACATTTGTTTTATGAAATGTCTGCCACTCCGTACTTGAGTAGTTATTTGATCTAATTATTTCCTGCTTATTGAAATATAGTGCCAAATCTGTGTGCGTGTGTGTGTGTACACATACAGTACATAGATAGAGATAGAGATGTAACTATTTCTGTAAATGGAAGACAGGGCAGTTGCCTCATTTTTATATACCTGTGCCTGAGGTAACAACTCAAGGCAGGGTGCTTTAGAAAATAAGAATTTCAAAACAGAAATTAATATGTCAGACTCTGTATGCTTTAGATGAACTCTCTTAGTACCTGGCCATGGCCTAATTAGCATTCTTAGATTAAGAATGCCATGGGGATGTAGTGTGTGTAAGGGGGTCCTTTCACCAGCACTGAGAACTCTTCCATTAAAATGGTAATGATATTCCATTAAAATACCAGATCCCTATATTTAAAAAGTAGGAATTATCAGTGCTCAGGGCCAATTTTGAAGTTATCAGAATGTTTATGCATGCATGAAAACAACCACTGTTTTCTGTCCTTTCTCATTCTCTCACACTCACTTAGGCGCATACCAGTTTAAAGCACATCTTTTCTTTAGCAAACGTACATCTATGGTCTGATCATGAAAAAGCTGCAACAAACTTATGTGGGAAGGGGAAAGGGATCCATCTGTTCTACAGCCATTATATTTACCACACTTGCACTAATGAGGATTGCAACTATTTTGCTCATCCACAAGCAGTCGATCACCAAATATTCTCTCTGCAGCACTGTCAGTACAGTATTAACAGGCAAAACTTCAGAACCACCAAGCACCCAACATGAAGGAGCACAGAAAAGAAGGAGACAAGGACAAAAGTTAAAACCTGTAAAGTCACTTTATAAAGTACATAGCAATTATAATCTGTCCTATTACACATAGATGCCACATTTTATCACTCTGAAGTCCTGTTAGCATTCTTGACAACTATGATTTTAAGACCAGAAACAGTTTTTAAAACATCTCTTATCTTCTAAATAAAAGCCATATACAATGAACCAAAATAAAATGATGATAAAGAAAATAGTTAAGTCATTTCTATTAAACTATGAAGCAGACTTTAATTTTACTTAATCTGCAAATTAACCCATCAAACCCTTTTCTGATTTCTGGCAGAGAAAATGCACTGTCTGAAAAGTGTTAAAAGTGTTCCACTATAGTACACCTTTCATGTATTTTTGAAGCCAAACTCAAGGATTTGCCTCTCTGTAGCTCACTTCTGAACACTACTCTCTCCCAATTTTTAAAAATTTGGACTAACTCTACCAATCTCTTTTGATTTACCAAGTGCCATATTTCCTCAGCTTCTTGCTATCACCTTACATTCTGATAACCATCTGAAGTTAGTTATCTGGGAGAAGTTTGAGTTGGTCAATCCTAAGGAAGTGGACAGGGTCCTTCTGGTTGTGAGCTTAGCCATCTGTGTCCTGGACCCCTGCCGCCCAATTGGTCAAAGCCTCCTGGGAATTGGTATGTGGTTGGATCCAAGCAGTGGTTAATGCTTCTTTGTGGGAGGATGTGTACCCCCTTCTTAAGAGACTATCCTTGAACCCAGCAGTGTTGGATTACTTTTGTCCAGTCTCCAAGGGAAGGTTGTTGAGAGGATGGTTGGCTCTCAGCTGCAGAGAGCCCTGGATTAAGGGGATTATCTTGACCCTTTTCAGGCTCAGTTCAGGCTGGGTTGAAGTATGGAGTACAGTATGGAGACAGCATTGGTCACGCTTGTGGATGACCTCTGGAGGGCTCGAGACAGAGGTGGTGCAACCATTCTGGTCTTCCTGGCTGTCATGGCAGCTTTTGATACCATTGACCACAGCACCTTCTGGACTGGTTTCAGGGACTGGAAGGCACTGTTTTGCAGTGGTTGTTCTCTTTCCTCTGCAGCTGGTTCAAGTTGGTGTTGATGGGGTAGGAAAGAGGTTTGGTGCTAGGCCCCTGCAATGTGGAGGGCCTTAGGACTCTGGTCTTTCACCACTCCTCTTTAACGTGTACATGAAACTGCTGGGTGATGTCATTCAACAGCAAGGAGTGCAGTATCACCAGTATGCTGATGATACCCAATTATGCTTCCACCCATAGCTGAGCAGACAGTGCTGTTTTGGTGCTGATCTGGTGCCTGGAGGCTGTAAAGGTCTGGATGTGGAGAAACCAGCTCTGATGCAACTCAAGCAAAACAGAGTGGCTTTGGGTTTTGTTTCCCCTGGATCTGGTGATGTGTTATCTGTGAGTATCAGTGGGATAGCATTTACCCGGACAATGCTGGTATGCAATATGGTGATCCTCCTGCACTTGTGGCTCCTGCTGGAGGATCAGGTGGCAGACATGGCTAGGAGGGCCTTTGCTCAGATACAACTTATGCACCAATTGTGCCCATTCATGGACCAGAAGGCCTTGCTCATGGTCACTCAAGCCTTGGTAACTTCCTGGTTGGACTACTACAATGTGTTCCACATGGGGCTACCTTTGAAGACCACCTGGAAGTTATAACTGGTCCAGAATGCGGTGGCATATACAGTTTTGGGCTCTCCTCAGTTTGCCCATATCACACTACTGTTGCATGAGCTGCACTGGTTTCCAGTTTTTTTCCAGGTATAATTCAAGATGCTCATTATTTTCTTCAAGGCCTATATGGCACGGGACCATATTATTTGCATGACCGCCTCTCCCTGCCTGCTCAATACCAGGTCAGATAGGGTCCCTTCCTTTAAATGCTGCCATCTAGTAGACCTAGGAATTGTTTCTATAGGTGCCCCTGACTTCTGGAACACCCTTCCCCCTGGAATCTGGAAGGTCCCTACTCTTTCAGCCTTCTGAAAATCCATAAAGGGCAGGTTTTTACCTCAGGTGTTGGGATAGGGCGTGACTGGAGTCTGGGAATTGTATTGCTCAATGAATTGGAGACTATTAAGATGCCAGGTTTTTGATTTTACCGTTTCTTTGGTTTTTATTATTATTGTGAGCAACCCAGAATCATGTTTCATAGAATGGGCAGCCATATCTTTTTAAATAGATAGATTCTTCAGAAAGTCAGACAGGGAAGAGGACAATTCTATTCCGCACATTAGAAAAAATGTCAAAACAGCTAAACACTTCCAGTGGCATTCTTCCCTAGATGGAGAATATGAATTCTGAAAGAAAGTTTGGAATCGAATATATAGCTCTGTAAACAGATTCTCACTTCATACATTTTATCATAATAACCCCCACTTTTGATTCCATAATATAAGCATGCATTCTTCCAGGTAGCAAAATAGGAGTGTAACCTTTTTCAGCCACACGCTGAACCAGATCCAAGTTCTGGTATGACTCCTGCCTACTCACAGCAACTTTGCCTGCCACCTCGAAGCTTTAGAGAGCGGTAAGTTTCCTTTCTGAATGAGGCAAGCTCTGGTGAAGGTACTTCATGGTGCTCCGCTCACAGAAGGCACTTTCTGGCATTTTCAGTCATGCTTCTCCCATAACCTACTCCTTTCTGCAAGATGACCCCATTCAATCTGTATATAACATTTGGGAAAGACAAAGTGATTCTATAGAGAACAGAGAGCAAAGTAATTAATTTTGAACAGTCCCATTCTAAATTTGGGTTTTTAAGTTGCACTAATACACAAGCTCTCTTTGGTTCTCTAGCAGCCTCTAAAGCATTATACATTAAAGATTGTCAAATTCAACTGGAAAGTTTTGTAATTAATTTCTAAGATGGTGTTTCTCCTCTTCCAAACCATTCCCTTCCTCCATAAAAAAGTATCTACCGACCAGTCTTCCTTATATCTGCAGTATGCACCTTTAACAAAATGCTGTGAGCATTCATAGTTATTCTGACTATGCCTTCATTGCGGTAAGTTCTCTTCTTCTGCACAAACATAACTCATATTGTAATCAGCTGATTAAACTCTTGGAGCCTTCATTTAGACGATACCTTCACTAACCATTCAATGGATAAACATTGGATAAAGGTACATTTTAAAAACCTTATGTCCTAACAGTCAGGAACCACGCTGAGACAAGGAACAGGTCTCTAGTGTTTTATTACTGCTACATTAGACAGAAAATCCTAACAAACTGAAGAAGCGTGGGAAAAACCCAGACAGATAAACCCCAAAAGTCAAGGCGGGTCTGATCTGTGTCTCTTTGAATGGCTGCTCAACTCCTCACTACTACGCATGCATTTTCCCCCCTGGATAGGGGCCCCCTCCTGCTCACCATCAGTACTCATGACACCTTACTTCTTAGAAAAGCTAAATCAGAGTAAGATTTTTATTCCTTTCTTACTATTGGGAGGTTGGTTCCTCCTTTATAATGGTTTAGTTTTTTCCTATGTGATTACTCTCAGCTAGGAATTGAAAGTATCACTAGAACTTCTAATGTGATCTCTTATGGAAACGTTTCCTGGGAACGGGAAGAACGAAGGAAGATTGTGACTGGCCACAGCCAACCAGCACTCTGTGGCAGCCACTTTTCTCAAAGTTCAACAGTGCTGAGGTACAATATGAATACTTTCTAGAAAGCCCTACTGAAATACACACCTATCTTCTCTTTTAGCCTACACATGCTTAGATACTTCAGAAACAGGCTAGTTCACAGGTCCTAGTAAGCCATAGTTCAACTGTTTTTTTTTAATAAACCACAATTGGCTGAGTTAGTACAACACACTAAGCATAAAGCATGGCTTGCAAACCACAATAATTCCATCCAGAGAAATGCTACGTCAGAAAGCTATTATTAGGACATAGTGCAAAGCATGAACTGGAATCACTGCTGCAGATCATCTTCTGCCACATATTTACCAGTTCTTAATTGCAGATTTTTCATTGGTATGGATTTTATTTAACAACAGATAGAAAACTTTTTATAGCTTTGTTCTTACATTATAATTGAAATATCAATATAAAGTATCAGACCACATTCTATGGAATAATACAGTTTTCCTATCTGTATTCCTTTCCTACAGCTTTCCAGATACATTGAACGTGAACTCCTATAATTCCTGGCCAACACAGTCAACTGAAATAACACCATGTGACATTTATAGACCTCATCCAGAATAAAGTGCTTTCATGGTATTTGCTAAACTCAATGAAAAGCTCTTAGATATCGGCCTCTCAATAAATAGTGGTCAGTTTGGACTAACAATGCCAATGTACACATTGCTACAGTTACACATATACATTCTTTCCCCTCTCTTTCAGCCTTAACCAAAGTATGAGTTTAAACCGTATCAATTCCTTTGCCATCTAATATTAATTGCTATATAATAACAGTCACTACTTTCCAGTAGTTTTTAAAAATTTACTTGTTAGAAGCTTTCTTCTCATGTATTGCTATATGCTTAAATATGTCTTTTCTAAGAACCCACATCATTTTTAAAAATTATGCCTGTACACTATCCTAGGAAAACATTAGCAATGTTCTGTAAGTCAGTGGGTAAATGTAAGCATTACTATTGTGTTGAAATGGAAAGAAGTGAAAGGGACAGCATAGATTTAAAAAAAAATTATAACTCCCATGAATATTTATGATAAGCATACAATATCAAGTAGGGTGCTTTCTTCTAACACATCACATTTGATAAGTATTATACAATGAGATTCTCTCCCGCCACTTTTCAAAATGTACTGTTCTTTTGTGGCTTATGTCTTTTAAATGTATACATTTATCTCAAGTTGCCTTAGATCTATTTGGTGAAAGTAGTTAAATGGGTTTTAACGTTTTAGATGTCTCTACTCTCCTACAGTATTATTGGAACTTCAGTATGCTTACTCAGAAGGAAGTTCATTGAGCTCAAAGGAGTCCAATCAGTAGTACACATTATTAGGATTGCAATTTTAATTTTAAAAAGCAAGAGCTCAGCCCCGTTTATGAGGAGGGAAAAATAAACCCAAAAGCATTTTAAAGCAGTATTTTTATAAAAAACAAGCTAGTAGAAGGAGATCTAACACATAGTGCATTAGCCCAGTGTTGAATTAAAAAAGGTTAAGTTTCACTGAGATGGGGCAAGAAATATGATAAAGGACAGAAAGGAAAATATGGAGAGTAGAATTCAATAGCCAGAATTATCAACAAGGCGCAGGTTCCATATGCTTGTTGTTCTATTTTACATGGCAAAAGGGAAGTGCAGTTCCCAGTGAGCAAGACAAGGCTGGTCTTTTTCGGTAGCTACAATTAAAATGACAAGAAAGAATGAAGAACCAGCAAGGTTTCTATTTTAACATTATACTTGTCCTGCACTTCCTAGTGTTTGGGATTTATTCTGGTTCTGTGCTTGCTGGCACAAGGACAGAGCAATAACAAAACTATACCTACTATTTCCAAGTCAGACCTAAAAAGGAGACATGGAACTGTGTTGTTAGCTTTTGGGCCAGGCTGGAATTCAGGCTACAGAAGGCTCTGCTGGACAGCCTTCTAATAAAGGAAAGTAGAAAACAGAAACCATGCAGGAGCAGCCCCAGCCCTGCCCCCACACCCCAACTTGGAAATGTTCTTGGAGGAAGAGTTTGTTTTCTGGCATCTCAGTCCAAGCCCACAGCTAGAGAAGTCCACATTTTGACTTGGCAACATCAGTCTGCATTTCTGAGATGTAGCAGCAGGCAGCTCAAGGACCAGACTTTTTTTTTATCTTGCAGAGGTAAAACAGTTTGGGTAAGCCAATACTGAAACTCTGACAGCAGACTAGTGCAAAGTCTGGCAATCCCAATTTGAGACATGCAGCCATAAACCAGTCTCTGCCTTCATGAGGACTAGAAGCATGTCTTTTTAAATGAAAGATGACCTTCAAGTTTGTAAATATTTTGTTCAGCAGAATCCTTTAAACATAGTCCTAAAAAGATTGTAGGGTATGTAATTCTAGTAAATGCAAGGCATGCTTTTTTCAAATGCTTGGTTACTGTAAGGATGTGCAAATTGATTACCACTCTAAAATTTGTGATGACAATGCAATCTGTATTAATTATATATTAAGGCAATCACGTCTGATAATTTGAAAAAGGGTGACATTTCTTACATAGAAGATTCAACTCAATTCAAAAATGTTAGGAAGAAATTTTTCTACCCATAGGTTCTACAAAGTCTTCTTCCTTCTATATGTTTTCAAAGGCTCACTGAAGACAATATTAAGTTACACAAATCAAATAATTTTACTTCATTGCCATAAACTTTAATGCTATGTGTGATTACTGCTGTTATTTGGCATATATGACATTTAGACAAAGTCCAATTTTCTTCTCCATCAGAGTCAGATTATAGTACAAAAGAGGGAACAAGGCAAACCAGGCTTGCACAAATGTGTGCCCTCCAGCTATGTTGTACAACAACCCCAATCATCGCTAGCCACCAGGAATAGTGGCTAGCTGAAGGTTGATGAGAGTGGCAGCTGAGCACATCTAGAAGGCATGGAAGGCAAGTATCACCCACTAATATCCAGCCAATAGACTGCCTTTAACAAAAAGTCAAGCATTGCTTCTTTCCATGTTCATGCTTACCTCTTGTTTGGAATCTTTAAATGACCTTCTTAAAGCTCTGCTTCTGGATTCTAGAGGTGTAGCTTCTTCTTGCTGGCCAAAGAATTCCTCAATTGTCTTTGTGTCAATTTGGTAGTTCTGCTTAGCACTAATAGTCCAGATATTGTTTTTACCACGGACTTGTTCTTCAGGGATCGTTCTCCAAAAGAAACTGCGTATTCGTTTCTTCTTGCTCAGGTGGCCATGTCCATTTAGCAGTTGTGGTGCTGAAGATCTGCTTATTATGGGAGGAGGAGGGGGTGGCGGTGGTGGCACTCCTGCTGATGAAGGAAATCCAGCTTCTATGGACAGACATGGTAGAGGGGGGGCTGGGGGTGGGGGTGGTTGCTCTTCTGGTTCGTTGGTATCCCCAATCATTAATCCAGCTTCAGCTGAAATTGCTCCATTTTCCTTATCATTCACCAAGGAGACACAATTCATAACATGCATTTTATAATCTCTCTCCAAGGAGAGACAGTCTTACTTCGTGGATGTGCATATAATATTCAACAGCTGAACAACATCTGACTTGCTCATCAAAATTTTGGTCCACCATCAATCAATGAGATTCAAGAGACCCATGTTCACCTCTGAAATCTGTAATAACATACAAAAGAAAAACAGGAAGGCTAGGTCAATTTTTTTGCAAATATGAAAAAGGGTATGGCTGAAGCACCGATTTGTAGGTTATATTCAAATTAAACCACCAATCCAGACATGCCAATTACTAACTCCACTTTATACCTATTGTAATGCAACAGCCAACCTGAGTTTTGTAAACAACACAATCAGAAGCCATTGTTCATAATCATGCCCAAAGCTTCTCCATAACTTGATGTACGTTGGACATTGGTACCTCATATGAAACAGCAATAAAAAAACTATATGGGTTTATTGTGCAAAAAGTGAAAGTGCCAAGACATTTAAGCTTTTCATCTCTCTCTCTCCATATATATATATACATACATACATACATACATACATACATACATACATATAGTGCAAGTACAACTTTTGCAAGGACGTATATTAACCATACACCATGTTGAGCAGACTTACAACATTTTTAGCCTATATGTTATATTTTTACTCTATTTATATTTAAAACTGAACTACTTGGCTCTAACACTAATTTAACTGCAACCCACAATAACAACTTTAAGGGCTAATCCACACTTCCTGCTTGCTCCAGTGTGTGGACAGGCCACTGCCATTTTACTAGGGCAGGAATGGATGATGTCCTCCTTAGCCTGCCCAAAGCAACTCAGAAAGCACTCTCCAGCTGAGCATCCTTACTCTGCATCAAATCTGGTGGTTTTCTCCTCCACTAGTGCAAGCAGGCCAGCCTCTGGCTGCACCTCATTCCATCTTACCTAACTCCTCCACTCCAGGCGGCTGGTGTGTGCTCTGGCAGGCAACTCCCTTAGTCCCCACTCTCTGCCTTCAATGACCCTTTTGTCCTGGGCTGCTTGGCTGGCTGCCTGCCATGAAAGGATGGATCTTTATTTTGCTGGTATATTTTGTTCCAGATTCAGTAGGGGAACAGTTAAATTCTGGCTAGTTTTGTTTATCTGTTTTAATAGGTTCAGCAGAGGAAGGATGAAAAACTTATGTTACTGTTTGAAGTCAGCAAGAATTTTGCCATGTTTCCCCTTCCAGACCCAGGGGGCAAGGCGACCAGCAAAAGCATTGATGTTTTTTTCACCAGGTCTCCAAACACATGCCTGCAGAAGGGAGACCAATTGGTATATACTGTGCTAGTATGGGAAGGGAAGAAAAAGAAGCAGGGTTAGCCATAGTCCATACAGAACACAAGCCATCACCATGACCAAAGTGGAGGAAGGGGGCTGAAATCCAGAAAAGGATTTCTCAAGCCAGCATCATTTACCCATGGGCAGTAAGTGACTGAAGGCTGCAGTGTGGAAAAAAATTAAACTGAGCTAATGTAAAACATTTGCAGTGCCCTAGGCTTCTGCCCAAATCAATCACACCTATACTTATCTTATATGGGCTGCATCACAAGGTTTGGTATAATGATTTGACCACTGCAGATTAACACTGTTATTATCATTAACACAGTAGGTGTTAGGCTACAGTAGCAACACACGCTTTACTTACTACCTTGTGCTATTTTTAATTCCTACCCTTCAATTCAATTCAATAGATTGTCATGGAGAAAATCTATCAAGTGGGCACTAGGAATCGAAAACGACTTGATGGCACATAAGCAATCACAATTCAATTCAATTCATTTATCAAGGTTATATAGCTGCCCATTTCACTTGCATATGATTCTGGGCAGCGTACACAATTAAAATTCACTTGGCTACTTCTCAAAAGTTTGCTATAGGGGCTTAGTGACAAAAAGAAAACAATAGCTACATTGTTTGTTTTTTAATCCATTGAATCGTATCTGATTCTCAGAGACTGCCTGCACAAGTCCCTGAAGTTTTCTCGGCAAGATTTTTGGAAGTGGTTTGCCATTGCCTTCTTCCTAGGGCTGAGAGTGCGTGACTGGCCCAAGGTCACCCAGCTGGCTTTGTGCCTAAGGCAGGACTAGAACTCATGGTCTCCTGATTTCTAGCCTGGTGCCTTAACCACTACACCAAACTCCTTCTCTACATTGGTACATTGTGTTAATTTAAATTTATAAATAATTTTGGCTTATTGTGAACCAATATTCTTTCACTTGAATGGCTAAGCAATCCTTCATGGTTCCAACCATTGTTTGTTCGATGTTATATGTGAAAGATGAACTTCTAAAAAAAAAACCTTTATGTCTGAAAAGGTACAACATATTAATTCTACTTGCATAGAATCAAACAGGTCATTCACAGAAAGCCATGTTTTTTATATAATTCTGGTTTACTTTGACTTTTGTGTCAAGCTTTTCTGAACTGTGTTTACTGTTCAGCAAATCTGCATGTATACCATCAATATATTCTCTACATTTGCCAAGTTAATTCACTACCTGCTCTTTGCTAGGAAACCTTTATATCTTGTTTCAGAATAGAAAAATTAAATTTGAACGATCTAGATTAAAATCAATTTACTGTAATGGGTTCACATGGCATGCTTATTATTATTAATAAGCATGCCATATGAAACAAACATTGATTTTAATCTAGACAGTTTAATTAACAAACCATGATTAAAATGCCTTTTTTATTATTATTAATATAAACCACAACCAGTTTGATTCATGTATCACATTAAACCAAATCAAATGAACCACAATCATGGTTTATTGTGATGTGTACATTCAGTCATTATATACTTTTTCAGACTGATGGTTGTGTGGAATAGAGAAATTATCTTAAACATTTCTTCTGTGCAGAACCACAGATTGTGGTTCAGTAGGATTGTAGTCATGGAAATTAATATGAACTTTTACTGAATTATCACTTCTGTGGAATGTGAAAATCAAATATCATAGTTGAAACAATGTTTAAATTACTGATAAATGCCTCAAACTCTGTTTAGATTTATAGCAAAAGTCTCAGGGCATCCTGATTAATTTACCCATTTGTATCACAGGATTTGAAAACGTAAATTAAATTTGTTTATCCAAATACATTAGAACATCATTCTTTTTCTATTGCAGTACAGATAAATACCTTAGGCTGGAATACTTGGGTTGGTATTGTAACAACCATAAACAAATAATTAAATGCAAAGGAGAAGATGCGTAAGTACATAAATGTGCAAAGCTAAGTATTTACATAGGCAAACCAGTATGTCCAGATTATCTCATACTGAGATAATAGACATTCTAAAAGCTAGAACAACCTGTGTAATTGCACTTTATGATCTAGTAAGTAAATACAACATATACAGCAACTATTTTAGATATCATTTTTTGAAATTCAGTTTTCAAAATCTAAGCTAAAAAGCACAAATTCATTCTAACTGAACAAATGTTTCTTTTAAAGGTGCTTGCAGCAAAACCTAGTTGGATTGAAATGATTAATGGAAAAATATCGTATCACAAGCAGCTCTTAATCACAGGTTTGTTTGTAAATAAGATAATAAAACACAAAAGTCACAAAATTTTAAAATAGTACACAGAAAATGATTTAGGAAAAAATACATACAAAGGAAAGTAACATGCTAAATAAATAATGCAATTGTTAAGAACATTTGCAAATTAATCTAAAATAATGTAAATAAGAGTATTCCAAATTTGCTTTTTTAAAATATGTGTATGCAGTGTCAGCCCCAATTATGGAAGAAAAGTAAAGGTTTCAGGTATGTTTGGAATACATTGACCAGCCATTTTTAAAACACAGAAGAGCCCATTTTTGTCAGTATCTGGCAAAAAAAAAAAAAAAAAGACAAAGAATTTGAGAGTTTAGGACTGAAGCCTCATGGCAAGAATCAAATTATAAACCTTCAGCCAACCTTTCAACAAGGCATCCAGGAACTTCAATCAATTTCAGTACTCCACTCCATAAATTTAATAAATTTTATGATTGCTGTGAGATTTAAGTGAAGTAAGGATTTATACATATTTGATAAAGCTGAGTTTTTTCTTGCTACAATAAACTATGTTGTGACACAGAATTATGGAAATCATAATTCACACTCACACCATAAAGTTGTAGTTGTCAAGGCTTCAAGATACACTTCTATCAAAGATTTAGAGAAACACATGTCACAATATAAGCATTAATTACAGCTAAAAGACACACATTTTGACCTAACTGAAGGAAAGCAATAGTGTTGTCTCTTGCTAACCCTTTTATTCAATCATTTGTTCTTTATTGGCCTCTAACTTTATTATTGGCATGTACTGAGGTAAGGAGACAAAACAATTTACATTAACTACAGATACCATTATCAGTCAAACTACTTTTACCACATGAATAATTTTATTATTACACAAACCTATAGTGCTGCGTTATACACTCTTTGGTACATGACCCTTTTTCTATCAATACTGAGATCATCACAGCATTTTTTTTTCTTTTCATAGTCCCTCCCCTCCCCAAGTCGCACTATTCATTTTGTTATACTGAAGGAAGACTTTATGTAAAGTAGGTATGATATGGTAGCTTTCTCCAAATCAACGCTGCCTGAAGGATTATGGAGCTTGAAATCATTCATTCATTCATTCATTCATTCATTTGATTTGTATGGCTGCCCATCTTAAAACACAACTCTGGGCAGCTCATAACATAGGGTGGAGGGTGTGTTTTTTTTTAAGAGACTTGTTCTAAGTTAAGAATCTAGTGGAAGATGACATGGAAGTAACAAAATAAAGGTAGAATCCTTATCCCATGGTATTACAGCCAACATTCAAGTGCAAGACATAATGAAATATGGGATATATTATAATGACTAAGGAGGAGGTGCAAAGCTTATAGGTAAATTCATATTGTGATGAACAAAAAACTGCAGAGGCTTGACTAAACCACACAACACAGAAAGGGACATAAAGCCAATGACAGAATCTAGTGGAGAAAACAGCACTACTACTAAATTGCATTATCAGAACAATATGGCCCTTTATTAGAGGAATACAAAAGACTGGTAGGCCTTTAAATGTGATTTTTAAAAATGGAAATGTTTAAAATTAAATACTTTCCAGACAAAGGAAGCTACTTTCCAAAGTGTGGCAGATTGACATTTATTATGGACTGATGTTATTAAGCAATTCAAAAATCAGTATTTACTCTAATAAACAAATTGGTTTCCAGTGCTATAAAAAATTAAAGAGCCGATAAAACATCAAGTTGATATTCCCCACCTTCCCTCTTCTACTTACTTTCTATGCCTACAATCTCAAAATATTTGTGTGGTTGCCATAGAACCACTTTCTTCTGCAAAGAAACATGTAGGTGAACTTCCAGATTTGTATCAATCGATGAAATAACTTGGCAATTAACAGCAAGAGAACTGCCAATTCCAGAATATAATTGACAATGCAATATTTACATAATTTAACTGGGTTCTTATGATCCTGCTGGCTCCTGAATTAATCACAAGCCCTTTTTGAAAACAAGTGTGTTTGATACTAGATTGCTTATTCAGGAAACAATAAATGCGTACTCAGAATAATACATCTGATTTGGAACATATTTTCTTACAAAAGGAAACACCGAATATGTGAAGTTCCTGTGCACTAGACCAGCCAGTTCTTAAACAATGAAGATGTTTCTTAGGAAGTGACAATTCTAAATGCATCATGCACATGCATAACATTCACAAAAGCTCAGTAATCCCAAATTGCCACTTACATCCAAGGTAAACATGAATGCTACAAGCTGGTCTCTCTTCTAGCCATCAGTGAAGAAAGTAGGTAACGAGTGACCCAAAAGGAAGTGATTAATACACTCTTGCATTACCCTAATATGGACAGTGAGTAGATATATAAGGAAAACAAGAGATATGGAGCAGTCTTTTTAGCAGCATCACTTCAAGAAGTGGTGAAGCAAGAGAAATGAACATTAGTAACTTCATTTTATACATACAAGTTGTCCTGACTTAACTGAAATGAGGAGCAGTTAATAGAACCGTGAATAGAGTCTGCTGAAGTCAGGATCAATCTGTGCCTACAGCAACCTTGTCCCAAGCTGATGCTCTCAGAATGTGCTGGCCTATCTGTTTCATAATAATTGAGCCAGCAACAGCCATGCTGTTTGAGGTGATGGGAGCCATGGTCCAACACAACAACGGTAGGTCCCCAGTTTGGGAAAGCTGTGTAGAGAAATTACATTAGAGAAGTTGGGAAAAATTAAGCATAGAATTAAAAAAGGTAGGCAGAGCCAAAGACACCACCTAAAATAACACACCTCACCATCTAAGAGTTAAGAAAAAGTATGGTGCAAAGGAGGAAAACTGCATCATGGGATCTTGACTGTTATTGGAAAGAAGCACAACTGACAGGAAAATGTCTTGTCACCATCACCATTTTTCTTTGTAGAAGTATATTAACTGCAGCATTAAAACAATTTGGAAAGATTGCAGGTGCAGATGTACACATCTGGCTTTCACCTTCTCCACCAAGAAACACATTCCAAAACAGGCAGCAAATCACAGAGGCTCTATGACTTACAGGGTTTCAGCAGTGTGCCACACTACCCTTTATGCTGAATAAAAACTGTAGTGCATCAGACCCAAAGCCTATTTAGGCCAGAATTCTGTTTCCAAAATGATTAACCAGACACCTGCTCAAATAAATGACAATATTCCAGGAGAGGTTTTCTCCTCTTTCCCAGAAGTTGCATGGCCATCAAAAGAGGAGTAAATTAGAAAATATAACTTAATTTGACATACACTTTCAAGACTACTGACAGTTAGTCAAAATTAAACAGATGGACTGATAAGCATGCCACTTATAGAATTCCAACCAATGGTAATGTAATAACCAAACACTGGCATTAAATATCAATATTACTGGACTTTGTTTAAAGTTCCCAGTTTTAGATCCCTGTATCACCCCAGCTTCATATTTCACATGGTACTAATTTCAAGCAAAATTACACTTAATTTTTTTTTAATGATAACTTAGATAAAAATTTGGGAGATAAGTATCATTGCCTCTCACATAGAAATTTGAGGCTTTAACTACCCATTTTAAAGAAAAAGATACCCATTTAGCAGTAAAAGTAAAAATCAAATATTTTCAATACCATTAGATCAGTAGGATTTCAGAATTTTATTTGGAATATATTTCAATTCAGGTCAATTTTATTTTGGGCAAGTTTCTTTGGGAAAGAGATTTGTGTTGTCCCCTACAGCTTCCCCCCAGCTATCTACTCCCTTCTTATCGCTTCTGCTTTAAGTGAAGGTGTACACTTCACCTTGACATTGGATGGAAACCCAGCAATTGGGGAAGAAATTAAATGGGTTTATTTGAATACTGTCTTCTGACCAAGTGCTCACCTTGAGGCATATTCACACACAGTCCTTGCTAATTAAGAAAGACAAGACATATCACATGAGTATCTGAAAAGCTATTACGCAATTTGTTTCAGCAGATGTCTCCAGTTTATAATCTAGTGCAAGAATAAAACTGGAGGCTATTGCCACACACTTTGCTGGATGTGGGATTACATCCTGAACAACTAGTCTGAAGGAAACGAGTTTAAATCTGAAGAGGTCTTAGGGCCGGTTCCCACACAACCCTGGTGTTCAAGTTGCACAGGGGATAGGGTGTGGTACTGAGCTGCCTATAGACCCGGATTCACAAGAAAGGGTGTAAATGAGTAAATGTGTATGCCTAAGGCATACTCTCACAGCCCAATCGTATAAATCAGCTACACACCTGTGTTGTGCGCAAACTAATACTGAGAATTACTTTGCATGGAAAAATTAATGTGTCAGTATACTTTTCTAGAGAGGAACTGAGAGGTACAGAAGACCCCTCTTTAAATTATACCAGAAGTACAAACAGAGCTAGCCACTTCTACATCCTGCTGCTTCCTCTGAGGAAATGTGAATCCAACAGAAAGGTGAAGAAAGAATATCAGAAGCATCTAAAAGCAAATACCACTGCAAGTGTAGTTGCTGAACTGCAAATTCACCTGGCATCTCCAACAATAACCACCAGGGAGCCACACACAAAATGAGATATTTCTAAATATAAATTATCTAACTAATTTAAATTCGTAGAAATTCAAATAACTTACAATTAACACTGTAAAAATCCAGTCACACCTAAAAGCAGTAAGTCTCTAAGCAATCCACACTCACATCCAAGATAATAAAATAAGCTGAAATATGAAATATGCAGAGATATCATCACAATGGATAAAAAGTGTAATCAACTGGAATTCACATTGTAAGACAAGTTTCCATATCAGAATGGTGATGCTGGTAGCTTTCACATGCCACAAGCTTTCACCACAGTGCTCAGATGTCAGCATGTCAATGTTTTACTATCTACATAGTAATTCCCCTACAAAGAGGGGAGATTGAGCATCTAACCACAAATACTACAGCAGCAAATTCTGGAGTAGGAAGGCATTTGAAGGGCTGTTTTGTTTTGTTTTTTCCTTAAAGAGCAAACATGAGTTTATTGTATTTGGGACACAAAGAACACAGTCCTTATGTATTTATTAGGAAACAGTTCTAATTTCTATAGAAATGGCTTCCCCTTTAATGCAGAACATGCAATACGACCGTTAACTGTTTCTCCTTTGCAATCGCAATATTCCTTCCTGTGTCCAATCCATTGCTGAAACTTTCAGTTTCTTCAGGACTTAGATCACAATGCTAGGTTTCCTGCCAAATGGTATTTTTGCTCCAGCTAACATAACAACTGAAAATAAAGTAATGCAGGGAGACTGGAACAGGCACCTTCTGTTGTCTTTCATAATACAACTTCATAGCTAGCTATAAGGGCACATATCTTACAACGGTAAATTTTGGGCTGTACTCTCTCTTATGTCCCAACCAATGAATGGTCAGCATTGCACAGCCAAGCCATTTCTCTTCCTTTATGAATGAATTTAAATTATGCACCATTAGTACTTGATGGGGACAGCAGTGCTAAGGCATTCAGGCAAGAGAAATTTTAGTATCTGGAATAACCTTTATATATTTCATGAGACCATGAAAAATTTCACACTGAAAATTTCACTCTTTTTATAAATCAAACCAAGCATGCACAGTACATCTTAACAATTAAACCTAATGACTACTAGCAGCTAATACACAATTTAAGGTATTCTAAAAGCCTTTAGAATTTATATATTAGGAAAACAACCATTTGTTTTCACTCCACATTTTCCAAACTTAAGAGGTTTGCGTTCTGAGTTTTTAAGAGTGTGGGAGTAGGCACATGTGAATTTGGAATAATAAAACTTCCTTGTCCTTAGGAGACCACCCAAGAGGGGGCTATCCCCCATGTTACAGCAAGCTGATCATTTAAAAAAGAAGCTAACCTAAGTTTGTTCTAGTTCCCTTTCAATTAACAAGAGTAACACCTGAAATTTGGAACTTAAGAGACTAGTAGGTGCCTTATCTTGAATCTGTGTGATTAAAAACCGAAACAGAATCTACAAGGAGGATCCTGTGGGAATAAATTCCCTGCACACTACACACATCTCAGATCAATGGCTACAAAAAGGTGAAATGCCCATACCTCTATTACTCTCCAAGGTGCTAGCTGCTGCTGCTATTATTATTACTATTATGCTATTATGCTGCTTGCTTTGTTTCTGGACAAATCCTAAAAACGAGGGAGGAGACCAATTAAAAATAACATGCTCACTAGCAGGCAAGGTTGAAGCAAGATCAGAGGCAGTCGTCTCTGTAGAGGAGTGTTTCTCAACCTTGGGAACGTTAAGACGCATGGACTTCAACTCCCAGAATTAACTCCCAGAATTTCAACTCCCCATAGCTGGCTGGGGAATTCTGGGAGTTGAAGTCCACACGCCTTTAAGTTCCCAAGGTTGAGAAACACTGCTCTAGATACAGCAAGGGCGAGGTGCAGCGAAGATCGTCCTTTCCCCACAGGGAGCGAGAAACAGATGCTGTCGCCAAAGCTACCTGCCTGTGGCCTGCAGTGGCAGCAACAGCAGCAGAGATGGTGAATGTGGAGATACGGGGTGTCTCTCCCACACAGGAGGCTGTACCTCCAGCAAGACACATTTTCCAACCACTCCTGTTCCAACCAAATGCAGCCCCCCCCTCCATTTCCTGCCTCCCACCTGCTTCTTCCTGCGGTGGGAACAAGCGAGCGGGGCGCAAGGGTCTTGTCTCTCCCCCCTCCCCCCCGGCAACGCTTCCCTCTCGCAGCCGCCACCGGAGCAGCTTCTGCACCAAGAAAGCCCATTGTTTCCATGGCTGCGCCTCGCTCGCTGGCTGCAGCCACCAGGGACCTGGCCTTCCTCTCTCCGTCTCCACTGAAAGTCCTCAGGGCTCTTTCGGGCACCTTGCGGCACCTCCCGGGAGTGGTTGCCGTGGCGGCGGCGGCGGGAAGGCTATTGCTCCTTCTGCTCTAGGGTGGCCTCCAGTCTTTGTAATCAGAGGTGGCATTCCCCGTTTCCACCCGCAGTCCAAGGGAAACGCACACGGCTACTGTGGCGGCGGCGACGGCCGACTATCCAGCGGCTCTCACCTCAAGCTCTTTCGCGCGCAGCCTTTCTTACCTCCCCGCCACCCCCGCTTTCAGTTCCCAGGAGCGAGAAAGACAATGACTAAGCCCGGCTCCCAGCTTCAACCAGCAATCCAGGTCTCCGCGCTTCCTCCCGTTTCTCCTAAAAGTGTGTGAGGAAGAAAGGAGAGAATGAAGGGAGCTTCTTCCTTCCTCCCATTTTGCCCCCCCCCCTCCAGAGGGGACGGGAGAAGAAGTCACCGCCTTTCCCATCATAGCACCGGATTGCACCTTCCATCACGCCCAGGCAGCATAGTCCAAGTTCGTGGGGGACCAGTGGGAGCCATAAACTACCACTTCGGCAACGCTCAGGTCTAGAACTCCTGAAGGAATTCAAGTCTATCTGAGGCCGAGACACCGAAGAAGAGAACGAGCACAGAGAGAAGCGGACCAGCCTCCAACATGCCTCCACACCAGCTTACGTCGCGAATGTCTGACTGAAAATTTTCTACGGCGAGAGGGAGAGAGAATGTAGTCCACATTTGAAGGAGAGGTGGAGGAAAAGGCGATTTTCAAAGAACCACTCCCGGCTCAATGTAATTACAGGGGCAACTGTGCTGGAGCTAAAAGATTCCTGACTGGCGGGAATCTCTCTTACTTTGATCATGGGAAAAGAAGTCTAACAGAAGCCAGTTATCCTACCCATTTTCACTCGAAAGAAACACAAAACCGCTTTCTTCCTTCCGAAACCCACTTCGATACTCCCCCACACCTCCAGATTGCTTAGCTTTCCCCAAGACGGCGATCTCCCGACATTGTGGGCCACCACCACCTCTCTAATTCCCAATTAGCCCAGCCGCCGGCTGGGATGATGGCAATTGCAGCCCGACGCGCAGGAAGGGCACCGAGCTGGGGCGCGATGTTCCTTTTACTGGAAGGGGCGTCAGGCAAAGGGAGAGGAGAAAGAGGGACGTCCAGAGGCCGAGAAATCCGGCTCGTGGATCCCTCTGAGCAGCCTTCCTTCCCCGCCTCCCCCAGCAAACGTAAAGGAGCTGCGGTCCGCAGGACCCCCGTGGCCTCGTCGTAGCAGGACATAAAGAAGGAAAGGGGCGTCTAAAGGCTTCGTGGATCTCCGCATATCAGCCCATGTGACTCAGACCTCAGACGAGTTGGAGAACGACCCTCTGCCGACAGCCGCTCCAGCTGCGCTTGGTGGGAACTGTAGTCCAAAGACATCGATAGCGCACCTCCAACACACCGAGCTGGGAAAGGCTCATTCCGAGTCTAGAAAACCAGGAGCAAACCTTGACCGACCGACCGACCGACCTACCTGCCTGCCACCCCGGAGCTCCACCAGCGAACCCGCAGCGTCCGGACGCCGGTCAGGCTGACTCCCCAAGCCTTCGGACGCCGCCGACACCGCCACCTCTTTGGCTGCCAGGATTGAGCCGGACGAGGAGGAGACGCTGCGCAAGCGCAGCGTTAGGCGGGGCTGTTTCAGGTAGCACCGCCAGCCTGTTCTCCAAGTACCAATTAAGGCGGAAAGGCAAAGAAATCATCGCGCTCGCTCGCGCGCTGTGGGTGTTTTTTACAGGTTCCCGCCGGCCCCTCGGTTCGACTCCGCTCTTGTGGCCACGAATCGTGAAACTCAGCGGCGCAGAAGCAGACGCGGCTCGCGGGCAGCACCTTTTCCTAGCAGCTGCCGCCGCCGCCGCAGCAGCTGACGCTTTGGGAGTAAACCCATTAAACCCCAAAGACTTTCCCGTCGAGTAGACGTGCAGAGAATTGTACTGCACCTGCCCGCCCGCCGGCCCTTGGGCAACTGTAGTATAAAGGCCCAGAGCCAAGCGAGGACGTTTTATTTCTTCGCGTTATGCACACCCTGCCTCCCTCCCTGCCTCCTTTTACCTGTTGGTCCTGTGATGTGCAAAAGAAAAAGCAAACTGGATCCTGGTGGATATAGAGGAGTCCCCGTCCCAACTGTGGTTCAATGTTAAGTGAACAAATAAATCGATTTTTTTTTCATTCAAGGCAGTAGGACTAAGTTCCTAGGTGTTTCTTCAGTATTTTGGATTTTCTCCCCCCCCAGCCCCCCACTCCTGGTTCCTAGGCCCCTGACTTCAATGAAGAAATCAGTGGAGAATAAGATACAAATGCTGTTGGATAAAGTGAGAAGAATGGAAGGGGTTCTTTGAACAGTTTGTCGCTAGACCTTTAAAGTCCTAAAAGGGCCTGGGGCAAAAGGAGGCTTGGAACTTCAGAGATTGTAAGGCAACCTGATGCCCTCAAATCCCTTTTGTGGACATCCATCTAACCGTCTCTAAGGGGTGGAGGATGCAAACTATATAGTGCACAAAGATCAAGTCTCTGTGAGAAAACAAGTCTCCTGTGACCCCTTTAAGTTAATATTAAAAGATTCTGAATTTGCACAACATGCTAGGTTGAAATGCAGCTGTCTGGTTAGTGGATCACTGTGCAATGTGACATAGACAATAGGCAGGATTCTCATATTATGCCAAAGTATAGTGTAGTTTGATTTTGCCACAGGCTGGCTTAACCTAATACTAATCCTAAATGTTTTGTGATTCAGTAAGCTATGCAAAACCAGATGAATTCATTAAATAATGGCTATTAAGGGTTAACATGTTGTGAAAATACTGCCTCAATGTGATATGTGAATCCAGTTGCTGGTCAGTTAAAATAATGGCTTGTTCAACAATTCACGATGGATGGGATCATGTATTTCACTAAACCAAATCTAAATGCATTGCAGTATGGCTTAGTGCAATGTAGTGCAATATATGAAACTACTATAAAAGAGCAGATCAAACTCTCCATCCACATGGAACTTTGAGAGTTATTTGAATCGAGGCAACACAATCTGAGATGTAAGAAATATTCTATCTTAATTTACCTAGTCCAACATTCTGTGGTTGTATTCATAATGCTAAGCCAGCCATAATGCTAAGCCAGACCATGGTTAGCAAGCCACACAGGCTATGATTACATAACCCACTAAGAATTATGCAAACACGGTCTATATCACACAGAGGGCAGTAAAGCTCACCTGGTAATACTGGATTAAAACTTGTGGGGCTGAGGGCCCAGAAATAATAAACAGCTTTGCACCTAGTCAGACTCAATTTATGTGTGAATGAAAGAAACCCCCCATCCAGATTACATATTTGTAGGGTCAGAATCCATTCTGCTAGTTTGTGCATATAAGACAGAGTTGGAGCTATTACTGCTGCTGAATTTTCCTTGATGGGTATGTCACTACTTCAAAAAGACAATTCTTTAAACCAGGACAAGAAGTACTTTTATCAGAAAAGAGGGAGTTCTTTCTAGCCTCCAGCAGGGTTGGCTTTCAATTTCTAAAATGCCCTAGCTCAGGGTTTCTCAGCCAGGGTTCCATGGAACTCTAGGGTTCCACAAGAGGTCACTAGGAATTTATTTAAAAAAAATATTTCAAATTCGGGCAACTTCACATTAAAGAGGTAAGTTGCATTCTTTATGTTTAGTCTAAGAACACTGTATGTATGTATGTGTGTGTGTATATATATGTGTGTGTGTGTGTATATATATATATATATATATATTTATATATGCATGCCTATGCATGAAACAAATATAATAACTTTGTAACTTCTGGCCTATATTTGAGCCTGAATGTGCAGGGGTTCCCAGAGGCCTAGAAAATATTTCAAGGGTTCCTCCAGGGTCAAAAGGTTGAGAAAGGCTGCCCTAGTTAGTTATTGTGGTATTATGGGAGTTGTCCAACATCTAGGAAGAGCACCAGGTTTGAGGGGAGTTGGCATTTACCTTGTAAGAAAAAGCAAAAGAAGCAACAATTTTAAACAGTAAGAATTTGGATATGAAGGAGAAGAATGCTTGATTTCCCAAAAGTAAACAAACACAATGGGTTAAAAATTGCATAATGTGAAAAATAATTATGTCTTTTGGTACCTATTTGTAAGGCAGTTGAGCAACAATTTAAATTCTAATTAAGATACATTCCTGACATTCCACGCTTTTTACTCAACCATCCTTATACATCCATAAAAGAAATGTCTTTGAAATATACGGGCTACCCTTGTAAGAAGGGATCTTTAGATAATCTTAAGAGTCAGAGGCCAACCCCACATAGGGGAAGAATTTTCTATTATAACCAGTCTATGAGTGTACATAGATGATTGACCTAAAACAGGCTATTTCACAAGTTCTGTCCCTGGGTGATGTTTGTCTCCTTGCCATTTCCAGCCACTCTTTCCACTAAGAATTGGCACTTTGTTGCAACTTGAACGCCTTTCCTCTTCTTTTTTTTTTCATTGTCTTCAAGTGGGACTTGGCCTTACTTAATACCTGCTTTGAAGGAGAATTTTGGGAAATAAATTTTGAAAGCTTGTAGTGTGTGAGAACCAGGGGCATCACTATGCAGAAAAGGAAGCTTGTAAATATTACCTTTATCAACAGTGAAACATCCTCTCTTCCTTAGATGGAGCTCACTAGCAAACAGGGCTGTTTGTGCGCTTAATAAGTACCCTTATAAACTGTCCCTTAATCTTTACTGCCCATGTCCGATTAAGGCAGTTAAAGTGGAGGGCTGGTTAAGGAAAATAGTACTGTAAATGATTCTTTGGAGGAAGGTTTAGTACCATCAAGACAATGGCTGCTGTTAAGGCTAAGATATAATGTCTTTTTGTTTTTGTTTTATGTGAACCCAACCATTGTGGCTTTGTGTACAAATCCAGCCAGCTGTGATTTATTAAGCAACCTATGACAATATAATGTTTGAACACAACCAGAGGGGATTTTCCTTTTGAATAACTTTAGTCTCACATCTGCTATTTTTGAATAATCTCTAAATTCAGTGATGTTTCAGAATCCAGGGTGACTGGATAAAACTATTATCAACCTTCCCAAAGATGATCCCCTAGCAGATTTTTTTAGATTACAACTCCAAGCATCCTCACCACTGTGCAGTATTTCAATTAAAAGGATGCACCCAACCCATGACATAATGCAAATATATACACCATTCATTATTATACCCAGGTTGCATAACATAACCATGTTTAACAAGCAAACTGTGATGAATTAAACCAATTTTCTTGGTTTATACAATATGCAAGCTTAAACTAGTTTTGCTTGTACAAATCTAGCTTCTGGAGAGCAACTGATGGTGCATTTTTAGCTTTTGGATTATTGGGAATCACCCTGGACTCTTTCTTTAAGGGCAATACATATTTTAAGTAAAATTCAAATATAAAACCCTGACATCTGCTGGTGATGTAATTCTGCCAAGAATCAGAGGACTAACAAATTCTCGTCCTCTCTAACAACAACATTTGTCAGAGAATAGAAGAAAGAACAAGGGATTCTATTTTGTTGACATCATGATATTCAGGGGGTAGAAGTTATTGGCAAGCTTTACTCCTTAAGACTCTAGCTGGAGAGCCTTTGCCCTTTAGTCTTTAAAAATACCTCAGTTGGTTTGGGACACTGATCTTCAAATCATTCTAAGTCCAGTTCCCAGCTCACAGCATGTGGGGCCTTTTCAAAAGGGTATGTGCCAGCCTCCTACTTCTCTATCACAGTCCTGAATTGTTGCTGGACCTGCATTTTGGCCAGCTGATTGCATTGCTTTCTGTCATTCTGCTGGGGTGTAATAAAAATACATCCTTATATCAATGTATACATGTCTGATTGTCATTTCTCCTGTCTATTGTTTAGCTATATCTTTCTGGGTTGCCAAATTTTGTGCTTCTATTTGCACCATGTGCCTGTCTTTGTATCTGAAAAACTGTATAATTTATTTTCATTTTTGCCTCATATTTTTCATTTTTATGTGTTTCATCTGTATCTGACTGCTGGCCTTATGGCTTGATTTGAGGAGAGAGGAACTGAAAAGAATTAGAGCATTGAGTCTCATAATATTTTGTTGAACTCCCAGGGATGGTAGGATGGATACAGCGGCTTGAAATCCTGGAGGAGAAAAATGTCTATGAAGGACAGGGAATCTTAGAAAACAGGGTAGTAAAAGGACAGTCAGCAACTATTTCTGCAAAGAAAATGGGAGAAACCTGAAAAGGCTATCGTGGACATATATGCAGAGCTTGCTAAAATGACGAAGAGGAAAAACAGGGTGTGTATGTGTATGTGTACACACACACACACACACAAAATGGAACAAGTGGCACATAACCAAAGAATGCAAGAATGCAACCAAATCAAAATTACTATACTGCCAATATAAACATAAAGAAATGACTTTATTACTGGGAAATTAGCACAAATCTGCTGTGAACATGAGGATATAGATATCCATTTTTAATTTCTTTCCCTGGATAGGAAGATAAGAATCCGTGAAGTTTGAGTCTGATCCTGACTCTGAAAACAAAGCTTATTTTGAGCCAGAAACGGAAAACGAAACTTATCTGGAGGAAATTGGGGAAAAGAAACCAGGATGACTGAACAGAGTGGGAGAAATCGGAGAAGCTGATTGGACAAACTTCGGAGGGAGGTTTGAATCCTCCAATCAATGCTCGAAAGCGAAGAGTAGAGAAGCGCGCGAAGCAAAAGGCAGCCAGATTGGCTGCAGAGGAGAAATGGCACAGAAAGGATTGCTTAAAAAGGCAGCTGTGCCAAGAGCAAGCTGCCGGAGACAACCGATCTTTTGGGCTCACAGCATCTGTGGAAGAGTCCTTACCAGTCAGGAGCCTTGCCTGTAGCTGACTCGGAATCAGACCCAGCTCCTCCTGCTGTCACGGACCTGCTTCCTTCACACACCACTCCAGTCGAGCCTAGTCTTGCCATTCTAGCCAAGCAGTCTTGCTTCCAGTTCCAAGCCTCATATTGCTGTTCCAGCCTGGTCCAGCCTTGCCTCCATTTCAAACCTTGTCTTGTCACTCCAGCCAAGTCTAGCCTTGCTTCCAGTTCCAAGCCTTGTCTTGTCACTCCAGCCAAATCCAGCCTTGCCTCCAGTTCCAAGCCTTGTCTTGCTACTCTAGCAAGTCCAACCTTGTTTCCAGTTCCCAGCCTTGTTTTGTTGCTCCAGCCAAGTCCAGCCTCGCTTCCAGTTCAAAGCCTTGCTTGTTGCTCCAGCCAAGTTCAGCCTTGCTTCCAGTTCCAAGCCTTGTCTTGTCGCTCCAGCCAAGTCCAGCCTCGCTTCCAGTTCAAAGGCTTGCTTGTTGCTCCAGCCAAGTCCTGCCTTGTCTCCAGATCCAAACCTTGCCTTGATGCTCCAGTTGAGCCTTGCCTAGCCTCTGTTGTCAAGCCTAGTCTAGCCTCCGTGCCAAGCCTGAGACTCATGCCTCAAGCATCCTCCTTGCCATGTGTTCTAGCTACACTGGGTCTTGCCGCCTCATTGAGAGGATTAGCTGAGTTTTGCCTTGCTGTCTTGCCACGATCTCCTTCTACTTCTGAGTCTGCAGCCTTGCCTTGTTATCCTCCACCGCGTGGATGGACTTGATTGAACTGCACTGTCTAATCTGTTCTGAGGACTTTCTTTGTTGTAAATAGTTATTTGTAAATAAAGAATTTAATAGTAATTCTGCCTGGCCGTCTCATAGTCTGAACAGGACAGAATCCTCTTGCATGTAACAGCAGCCCTGCTGGATCCAGGCCAAGACCCATCATAGTCTAGCATTTGGTTTCCCACTGAGGCCAACCAAATGCCGCTGGGGTACTTGCAAGAAGAGGCAGAGCCATGCCCTCCTCCCACCTTGGCCCCTGCAACTGGTACTTGGAGGCATACTGTTCCAACCTTCAAGTAACAGTGAACCTTAAAGATCAATAGCCCTTGATAGACCTGTCCTCCATTAATATATCCAATCCAATTCAAAGCTGTCAAAAACCAAGCTAACATACTTGTGCAATCCATTACAAACTCACCATATTTTTCCTGGTTAGTGGTATTCAGACCCCATCACTGTTAATATGAAGGTAGGCAGTTTTGCTTCAGTTGCATTCTTTATATTTAAAGTGAATTGTGCGTCATTGGTTGACATTCACTCTAAATAGACCCTTTGGGGGTTCTTCAAATTCTGTTTGTTTACCAACCCAAATTGCTTAATTTCATCTGCAAACTTGGCTGGTTCACTGCTTACCACTAAGTCAAGATCATAAACAATTTGAAGCCCAATGGTCCCACCACAGATCCTTAAGGGAGTCTCGCTTCTTACTCCTCTCCCTAAGAAAATAGCCTATTTATTCTTATTCTTTACTTTGTTTTTTTAACCATCTGCAGTCCATTAAATGACAGATGTTTTCATTCCTATGGCCACTAAAATAAGCAAGAGCCTTTAATAAGGTACTCTGACAAAGGCATTTGAATATCCAACTATAGGTTATTAACAGGGTCCTCTCCAACTATTTGCCTCTTGACAAAAGACAAAAGTCAGAGAGATGGAACTTATTATAAATACAGTATGCTGATTTTCTTTCAGCAAGTTTTATTGTTCTATGTATCGAGATATTTTTTGATTACCATTTCTACCCATTTGTCTGAAACAGACATTAAACTGGCCAATCCATAATTTCCCAGATGAAACCTAGGTCCCTTTAAGAAACATTCTGCCACATTGGATGCCTTCCAATCCTTTGGCACTGAGCCTGATTTGAATGCCTAGTTATATATGTTTGATAGGTCAACAAATTCACATTTGGGTGCTTTAAAAACATTTGGATGGATGCTTTCATGACCAGGTTGTTATATGTAGTCCCTCAAGATGCCCTAAAATCTCTATTCTTATTTCAATTTGATTGAATTGTTCCATTCAGGCTTAGGCATCTGTCTTATATCTTTTGTAATAAAGAGATTACAGATTACAACAAATTCAGATTCTCTGCAATCTCTATATCCTCACTATGAAGTACATTTTTTTGTTATCTAATGACCCAATCATTTCCTGGTTTTGTGCTTCAGATAAACCTATTTATTTGACCAAGTGATACTGGTTAGCCCTGGTGTGTAAATGAAAGCCCTAGAAATCACATTCAGCTGAACTAAGTGGCCATTGGTCACCACTGGTTGTTTCCTACCATTGTGCCTCTGTGGCTCACAAATGGTGTCCACTGGTTTATGGCAGTAGCAGATAACCATCTGAACTAGGATCAGATCTGAAAATTTAAAAGAGTTTGCAATGAGTGCATTCAAGTTGGGTACTACGGGAGTCTTGCCTATTCTTAAAATGGCCATTGAAGTGTGTTTAGTAAATTGTTTTAACACCAATTTACCAGAAGACAAACTCATCTCCAGGGATGCTCCCTACCATGCCAGCGGGGCCTGTGTCAAATTGTGTTTGCAACCATTTACTATTCTATAACATTTTCAGATTGCTTTTTCCTTTACCTATGCAACATATCCCACCAACTCTGTCTCTATGTTCCTGTGCTGATTCACTTCCTGTTGTTATTTGTTCAGTCGCTTCCGACTCTTTAGGACTTCATGGACCAGCCCACGCCAGAGCTTCCTGTTCGTCAACACCCCCAGGTCCCCCAGGGTCGAGTCCGTCACCTCTAGAATGTCATCCACCCATCTTGCCCTTGGTTGGCCCCTCTTCCTTTTGCCTTCCACTTTCCCTAGCATCAGCATCCTCTCCAGGGTATCCTTCCTATTTTTCCTTTATTTTAGAATTTTATCTGTGACATCATTAAACTGTCCTATATGCTACCTCACCTATATTGTTCCATGGCTCAAAGGAATTTCTGGACATGCATATGATGCTAGAGGCTAGTATTTTGTTTTGCAACATTCCAGCTTATTATTTTTAATCAAAATAATCTTTGTAAAAAGTCAATTGGGGCAAGAAGCCCCAAGGGAGGCAGTCTGGCTGTACACTGAAGCTCCCAGGCACTCTGTTGCTTAGGTTTTGATGTCACAGTGACTTCCATCCCAGCTAATTAAAGCAACAATTATATTTGTTTATCCGGTAAAAGGCAGGCAGAAGTTATTGCTATAAAATAATCTCCAAACAAGACAATAGCCATGGGCAAGCCATGTGGGATTGCAGAAGCCAGAACATGCAGGATGCTTCACTGGAATTCTATCATAGTTACAATGAGCCAATACATTTTTACTATTCCAAATGTATGGAAGATGAAATAATTTGTCCTCAGTAACATTTTATAATTCTTTCTAAAGAAAAATTGTTCCTGATATGTGAATGAGTACTATATGAGATAAAACCCAAAATTAAATAAATATCTGTATTTCAGAAAGTTAGGTGTTGAAATATCTTTCACTGAAATCAAAAGTTTAAACATACACTTACCATTGCTATAGAATGTGCATGCAACACAACTAAATTCTAAAATTCATAGAACACAGTTCAGCAAGTAGTCCATCTATAGGAATCTGCATGAAACCAAACACTGTATAGCCAGAGACACATGAAACAGACATTATAAGGAATATCTGAGTTGAGGTCATTAAGAAATTAGTTTCTTTTAACATACTGCAAATCTTTTGTCAGAAGCGAAAGTATTTACTGTAAGTACAAATATTCACATTGCTATAGGTTTAATTCAGAAAAACAAACCAAGAAACAAATCCAGAGTAAACTTTTAACATTTATAGCTGCTTTGAGATTTTATTCTATTTCAGAATGTGGAAGATACATGTTTAGCTACATTATTCTCTTTCTGTCCATTTGGAACAACTTAGCTTCTAAACAACATCCAAACTCTTAAAACAACAACAACAACAACAAAAAACCATGCTTATTTTCTTTGGACTAATACCAAACTCCCATTAACATCAGTAGAAACAAAACAAAACAAAACAAAACAAAACAAAACAAAACAAAACAAAACAAAACACAAAACAAAACAAAACAAAACAAAACAAAACAAAACAAAACAAAACAAAACAAAACACAAAGCATGTCACTGCCATGGATGATCTATGGGTAATTGAAGGTTTTACATCATTTTGGCCATAATATGGAACTTAGTTCAGCTAGTCCTTAAAGTTGTTCATTGTTTCTGAAGGTATACTTTCAGAAGTTTACCATCTGCTTACCTACATAATAGGTTACTCCAAGAAATCATGTGATATATGCTTAATTCCTACATAGCTATTATGTTTCACATAAACAATAGCATTTCACATTAATCATATGCTTTAATACTTGGAGTTGCCAAGTAATTGGTTTGGCTCATACATTTTATTTCTGTGATATCAGAATTGAAAGCAATTACAAAGTATTATAGTCTTACTGTAGGTGGTTTTACTATATCTCCCCCCCAAAAAACACAGCAATTTCAAGCTACCTTACAAAGATAAAGTCAAAGGAGCAAGGAATGTTTTTAGTAAAACAGATTCAATTAAAGTACCTCTGTTCTTTGGTATGGAACACTAATCATAAACACAATACAAAATACATGAAAACTTTGTAATGAACGAAGAATCCTGCACTATTATTTGTAATCTACAGCCAGGACCTAAATTGCTTTGAATATAAATCAAAGATTCATGCCTATGTAATACAATTACCTTGTTGTTGTTTATTCGTTTAGTCGCTTCCGACTCTTCGTGACTTCATGGACCAGCCCACGCCAGAGCTTCCTGTCAGTCAACACCCCCAAGCTTCCCAGGGACGAGTCCGTCACCTCTAGAATACCATCCATCCACCTTGCCCTTGGTCGGCCCCTCTTCCTTTTGCCCTCCACTCTCCCTAGCATCAGCATCTTCTCCAGGGTGTCCTGTCTTCTCATTATGTGGCCAAAGTATTTCAGTTTTGCCTTTAATATCATTCCCTCAAGTGAGCAGTCTGGCTTTATTTCCTGGAGGATGGACTGGTTTGATCTTCTTGCAGTCCAAGGCACTCCAGAATTTTCCTCCAACACCACAGTTCCAAAGCATCGATCTTCCTTCGCTCAGCCTTCCTTATGGTCCAGCTCTCGCAGCCATATGTTACTACGGGGAACACCATTGCTTTAACTATGCGGACCTTTGTTGTCAGTGTGATGTCTCTGCTCTTAACTATTTTTTCGAGATTTGTCATTGCTCTTCTTCCAAGGATTAAGCGTCTTCTGATTTCCTGACTGCAGTCAGCATCTGCAGTAATCTTCGCACCTAGAAATACAAAGTCTTTCTGTCATGAGTGAGGATGGTGAGCAGGGGGCTCCCATCCAGGCTGTGAAGCGCATGCCTAGTACTGAGGAATTAGGTGGCCATTCAAAGAGACACAGATCGGGCCCACCTTAGTCTTTGGGGTTTATATGTCTGGGTTTTCCCATGCTTCTTCAGTTTGTTAGGATTCTCTGTTATGTAGCAGTAAATAAACACTAGAGACCTATTCCTTGTCTCAGCGTGGTTCCTGGCTGATAGGACACCTTCACTGCTTCTACATTTTCTCCCTCTATTTGCCAGTTATCAATCAAGCTGGTTGCCATAATCTTGGTTTTTTTGAGGTTTAGCTGCAAGCCAGCTTTTGCACTTTCTTCTTTCACCTTCATCATAAGGCTCCTCAGTTCCTCTTCACTTTCAGCCATCAAAGGGGTATCATCTGCATATCTGAGATTGTAAATGTTTCTTCCAGAGATTTTAACTCCAGCCTTGGATTCCTCAAGCCCAGCATGTCGCATGATGTATTCTGCGTACAAGTTGAATAGGTAGGGTGAGAGGATACAGCCCTGCTGTACTCCTTTCCCAATCTTAAACCAGTCCGTTGTTCCATGGTCTGTTCTTACTGTTGCTACTTGGTCGTTATACAGATTCTTCAGGAGGCAGACAAGATGACTTGGTATATCCATATCACTAAGAACTTGCCACAATTTGTTATGGTCCACACAGTCAAAGGCTTTAGAATAGTCAATAAAACAGAAATAGATGTGTTTCTGAAACTCCCTGGCTTTTTCCATTATCCATTGGATATTGGCAATTTGGTCCCTAGTTCCTCTGCCTTTTCTAAATCCAGCTTGTACATCTGGCAATTCTCGCTCCGTGAATGGCTGAAGTCTACCTTGCAGGATCTTGAGCATTGCCTTACTGGCATGTGAAATGAGTACCACTGTTCGATAGTTTGAACACTCTTTAGTGTTTCCCTTTTTTGCTATGGGGATATAAGTTGATTTTTTCCGATCTGATGGCCATTCTTGTGTTTTCCAAATTTGCTGGCATATGGCATGCATTACCCTGACAGCATCATCTTGCAAGATTTTGAACAGTTCAGCTGGAATGCCGTCGTCTCCTGCTGCCTTGTTATTAGCAATGCTTCTTAAGGCCCATTCAACATCACTCTTCAGGATGCTGGCTCTAGTTCACTGACCACACCGTTAAAGCTATCCCTGATATTGTTATCCTCCCTATACAGGTCTTCCTTATATTCTTGCCACCTTGTCTTGATCTCTTCTTCTTCTGTTAGGTCCTTGCCATCTTTGTTTTTGATTATACCCATTTTGGCCTGGAATTTACCTCTGATGTTTCTAATTTTCTGGAATAGGTCTCTTGTCCTTCCTATTCTATTGTCTTCTTCCACTTCCGCGCATTGCTTGTTTAAAAATAATTCCTTGTCTCTTCTGGCTAACCTCTGGAATTTTGCATTTAATTGGGCATATCTCCCCGTATCACTGTTGCCTTTTGCTTTCCTTCTTTCTTGGGCTACTTCTAGTGTCTCAGCAGACAGCCACTTTGCCTGCTTGGTTTTCTCTTTCTTTGGGATGTATTTTAATACAATTACCTACATTTGACATATCATAATATTATTCAAATGCAACAAGGCATAGAGCATGTGGGATGACTTGAGAACCTATCTCAAAATGTTTCCTTGGCAATTCAGGGCAATCAAGCTCTTACAAATCTGACCAGTTTTTCAGGAATTTAAAAATTGCATTAATTGGTACAACTGAGTCTAGATGAAGATATGAAAGTAGCACAGAATTTCATAAAAGCAATATAGCCTCCTTAGAACTAGCTTGACTCCTTATGGCTACTTAGAAATGTCCAGGTAATTGTCCTGATGAAAATACAGAAATGGTTTGCCTTCTTCCAGGATATTGATCCTTGTAACAATTAATTATGAGGATGTATTTATGTTAGGCCATTTTGTTGTGCAGCTCTTTAGGTCACAATGGTAAGTTTTTTAAAAGTGAGATCACAGTATTTATTTTCTATATATAAGCAAATGTTTCTAACAAAATTAAAAGTAGCCTTATAAACCATCCTGACTCTAGATTTTTAAGACATATAGCTACTACAGTGAAGTTACAAGATTCAAGAGTTTGTTTTAAAAAGAGAGAGAATTAAAATCAAAGGCCTTAACCACCTTTGCATGATCTATTTTATTGTGTGGGTCTGATCTACTCTGACTTTGATATAGTCACAAAGTTTCCTTAGCTAAAGCGTGTGGTTGACCAGAATACCTTTAACAGAATCAGGAAGCTTGCACCAGAAAAGTGATGGAATTCAGTGCATTGATGGAAATGTTTAAGTTTGCCTTATACTTGGACAATAAGTGAGGTGAGGTTTGCTTCTTTTATTATAGTTACTAGAACCACAGAAAGAGCACAAGACACCTTGTTCCTTAGGGTTAATGAAAATAAAAGCATTTAATCGCTAGTCACAAGAAACAGATTTTAAATGCAAACTCCAATGAAGTAAATGGAAAAGACTGCAACGCTATTTTTGTTTATTTTAGGCAAGACCCTAGATGGACACTACTTCTAGGTATATACGTATTGGGCTTATTCTGTTAGTATGAATATGTACTACTAATAAAATACACTCTGGGGAACAGCAACCACCTTTACTTCAAGAGAGAACCCAGCAACAAAAACATGGACAAGAATTAAATCAGGAATGATTTAAGGTATATTTGATAAACATTTTACTTTAAGACTGAAACAAAACCATTTAAAGATGCAACTGAATCTGTTTCTACATATAATACATAATTATACAATTCATTTAAGCTGAGATAAGTTACTTTAAGTACTTCATTTATATAAACAGAAAAAGCAGTAGAAAGTGTGCAAACAGTGATGCTCTAAATTGATTTTGAACTGCTATGATAAGGTAACTAACTTACACTTTTAACAGCTACTGATTAAAAAACAGATTCTGTCATAGTCAAGTGACATGGTCTGCGAGTCAAACAGAAGCACACAACCTAGACTGGCCTTAGTCTCTTTACGAAGTCATAAATCCAGAAAGGGTTTTGTAAAGGTATTATACTTTATGTAGAAGAGTAGAAACAGTGTTTCAAAAGGCACTTTTGAATTTAAGACAAGTAAAGGTATGATTTCATAGGAAGTTAAACATAGTAGTACAACTAAGACTCTTTCCTTAAGGTGGTTCCTTTATAATGATAAAAATGTATTTGGGTCAAAATGGAAATTCCACATCTAGTGTTTTTTAAGCATACAATGGAAAGATCCAAGTGTAAAAAAATGATAATTTGTTGCAATTCCACATTACCAGCGAGTCACTGATTTTGTGGATGAAACTGTTTGAAGGCCTTAATTTTAAAAAAAAATACTTTTTGAACACAGTTACATGAAAAAGAATCTGTAGAGGTTTAATACATTTATATAAAATATCAGATATTGATACAAATCATGAGCATCTCCTTTGGAAAATTTCTCACCTACTTGCCACAGTTACCAAAGATCACAAATATTTTTGTCAGTGCAAATCTCTATTTCCCTACTACAGAAAACCATCCACCCTTAAATACAAAACATTTTGATTCTGAAATGATAAATTAATTTGGTTACATCCATCTGCCCTGCCAAATTACTATAGTATTCATTATTGGTGGGTGGGTGAGGAATTAAAGCTGCTTGTGCAAGTATCACTACAAACAGTTCTTATAGAAAAGCTTCTTGATTTTCCCTAGATATAGATGATCCTGGGCTGAACAATGGATCCCTGTTCTTGGTTCGATTACTGATCTTCAAGCCAGGAAGGAGCATCCACTCCAGGTGTTTTCAATTTGATATGGAATAGTTTTAGGGTCTGTTCAAGCTGTTTTTGATTCCCTGCAAAATAGGCTGCAACGGCATTGTGGAACAGAACAAGCTGATTGTGCAGTACTTTCACCTGTGGAGAAAGATCAAGTTGAAGATGAAAATACATGTAACAGAATACTGCAAGTTGACACCCAAGGGGTAATGTATAGTTTTTGACAAACATTCTCTAAAGTGAAAAGATTAGATTTAAAACAAAAATCAGTTTCACCAACAGAAGCAAACGTCAACTACCATTAATACCATCAACCAAATTACATGAAGAGGTTCTGTATGATAAATAGAGCCCTACCTGCATTGCTGCACCTGACTGTACTCACATGACCTGCTAAGCATAATTTGGCTGAGTGACAGATGAGCAGAACCCTGCCCACAGGCTCTTCCTGTGAGTGGGTGCACCCAATCAACTACGGATGACAAAGATCATAGCTTTATTTGGAGGGCCATGTGAAACAAGAATTCTGGCTTGTTCCGAGAGGAATAGGACAGAGAAGCCCTAAAGCAACCAGCATTTCCTTCTACAAAACTCAAGACGGTAGCTGTGATTGCACAATTAAAGCCTGACCCCTTTTTATGTGCATCACAACTCACATAAAAAAGGGGCAGGGCTTGGACTGCATTGCTGTCATCAAGACTTTTTTGGCATTTCCCTCCTCAAAGGAGGAGACCTTTATGTGGTACTTTAAACCAGTGTTTGTCAACCTTGTCAACTTTAAGATGTGTGGACAACTCTCAGAATCCCCCCCCCCCCATGCTGGCTGGGGAATTCTGGGAGTTGAAGTCCACACATCTTAAAGTTGACAAGGTTGACAAACACTGTTCTAAATAAGTATCATACAGGGCTGTTCAGTTAGGAATACTGGCTTGCAGAAGAAACTATAGGTGCAATCTTGCTCATTTATTTATCCATGTTACATCTTACCACTGTACACAAATACGCCCGTTGTTTTGTTTGCTCTTTGCTCCAAGAGTTAGGGTTGCTCATCAACATGTCAAAAAGACTGTTTAGGGAGGTGGTTATTTTATGTAACAGATACACTGATCAGGTGTCTGTTTTCACCAGTTGCAACTGTTTCTCTATTTTGTTTTCTGATAAGGATATTATTGTATTTAATTGTATTTAATTGTTAGCAACCATCAATCAAAGAAAATATTGGCTTAAGCTTATCAGCTGGATAGAGATATGTAAGGATAATTTGTAAATAATGAACTTGTACCAATTACTTGAACATTGGTTGCTATTACATTCTGAACAAGTTTCAATTCAGCCAACAGAAAATAAAGAGAAAAATAAACATTTTGTGGAGTCCTAGGTGTTCTCTGAGTTGGTTGTTTGCTTGCACACATTTTGTTGCCTTGATCCTCTTGCTAATTCCCTTTTGAGGCAATAGGGAAGTGTCTATCTGTTTTTTGTGATGTAGGAGAAATCTACTCAACTTTTAATATTTTGCAGATAAGTACAAAACTTTAAATGTTTTCTAAACCACAATCCTCTTTCCCCAGCTCTGAAAAGTCCATTACAAGATCATCAATGGGCATTGCAACGTTACCATCAAAACTCTTTCTCCCTTAAAATACAGGCCTAGTTGACTCCTTCAAGCAGGAGATGGGAATCCAGGAGGACTCCCAGATTACGCACTGTGTCTGTCTGAGGCAGTGCCAGCCAATGGAAGGTTCCTGGCACCAGAAGGTCCAAACACCCAAAGCCATTCAGTGTTGTTTGGGTTGAGCCAAAGCCTGTTGTACCCAATACAGACCCCCACAGCCTCCAGACACTGGGGTAGGACATCCACGGTATCACTCAGGTGACCAGGGGTAGATATAAAGCTGGGTATCATTCGCATATTGGTGATACCTCACCCCAAACTGTCAGATGACCTTACCCAGCAGCCTCATGTAGATGTTAAACAGGAGGAGAGAAAGGACCAAGCCCTGCAGCACCCCACAAAGTAGGGGCCATGGACTGGAACTCTGCCCCCCATCAACACCAACTGGAACCGACCCTGGAGGAAGGAGGAGAACCAGCACAATACTGTGCCGCCCACTTCCAACTCCTGAAGCCAGTCCAGAAGGATACCATGATTGATGGTATCGAAGGCTGCTGAGAGGTCAAGAAGAGCAAGAATGGTCATACTGCCCCCATCCTGCTCCTGCCAGAAGTCATCTAAGAGTGTGATCAATGCTGTTTCAGTCCCAGCATTGAACCCTGACTGAAAAAGGTCCAGATAATCTGCTTCATCCAGGGTCCTGTGCAGCTGCCATGAGACCACTGTCTCCACAACCTTCCTAGTAAGGGGAGGTTGGAGACTGGATGAAAACTATCCAGGCTGGTTGGGTCGAGCAATGGCCCACTTGAGGAGATAACACCCCACCGCCTCCTTAAAAGCCGACAGCACCACCCCCTCTCTTAAGGAATTACTACCTACCACCCAGACCCAATCAAGTGCCTCCTCATGGGCAGCCTTGACCAACCAGGAGGGGTACGGATCTAATACAGAGGTGGCTGAACTAGCAGCTGCAAGGGCCCTGTCCACTTCCTCAGGTGCAACCAGATCGAACACCCCCCAGATAACCATGCCAGACTTAGCCCCCATAGTCTCCATTGGCACTGCCTTAAAGCTGCAGTCCAACATAGAGCGAATGCAAGTGACTTTATCCGCCAGATGCGCAGAATATTCCTCACAGCAAACCTGCAGGTGAAACCTGGTATTACTCCCTCCAAGGGACTGGGTCACCTGAAATAGCCAGGCAGCAATCTGCAGATGCAATAAGAGTGGAGAAAGAACGTTTCACCACCCTTACTGCCACAAGGCAGGCTCTAATAGCAGGCTCTAGCTCATGCTTGATCATCTTCGCTCCCCATCTTCTGCCAGCTGCGTTCCAGGCGACTCTTGGCCCTCTTAAGCTTCCTCAGGTCCTCAGTAAACCACTGGGAGCCTCAGGAACCATGGGCATGGAGAGGCCGCTCAGGCGCGATCTGATCCAAGGCCATGGCTGCTCCCACATTCCATGCGGCCACCAAGGCCTCAGTCGGACCGTGCAGCAGACTTCCCAAAACAACTCTGAGGTCCTTCTGAAACCCTACTGGGTCAATCAGTTGCTTGGGGTGGGCCTATCTAACAGGCCCTGCTTCCCTGAAAAGGGGGTGGTGCCAGACAACTGGAGGCTCACCAGGAAGTGGGATGACCATGACAGGGGAGAAACCAAAACCTCCCCCAATTTCAGAACACTCTGCCACTGCTCTGACAGAAAAATGAAGTCAGGCGAATGACCACCATTATGTGTTGGGCCCTGGATTACTTGGGACAGGCCCATGGCTGTCATGGTAACCGTGAACTCCTGAGCTACCTCTGCCCCCACCCCCAAGGAAGGTAGGTTGAAATCCTCCAAGACCATAAGCCTGGGGAACTCCACCACCAACCCAGCAACAGAGTCAAGGAGCTCAGGAAGGGAGGTTGCTACACAACCTCTGGCTCTAATAGCGGCTCACGTTGGATCAGGTTTGCTCATTGTCTGCCAGTGCCACTCTAGGCATTTCGTCACCTGCTTCATCTCCCTCAGCTCTTCCTTGGGAGAGTTCTGGGATCTATGGGTACGGAGAGGCTGCTCAGGCATGATCCAATCCAAAGCCTCAGCTGCCTTCCCATTCCAGACAGCCACCAAGGCTTCATTCAGATCGTGCAGCAGATCTTCTGGAACAACCCCACGCACCATCTGGAACCCAGCTGGGTCCATTAGTCACCTGGGGTGGACTGATTGAATAGGTCCAGCCTCCCTATAGTGGAGAACTGGAGGCTCACCAGGGAGTGATCTGACCATGACAGGGAAGAAACCAAAATCTCCCCCAAATGCAGAACACCTTGCCACTGCTCTGACAGAAAAACTAGGTCAGGTGTATGACCACTATTATACATCAGACCCTGGATGTCCTGGGACAGGCCCATGGCTTTCACAGTGGCCATGAACTCCTTAGCTACCTCAGACCCTGCCTCAGAGAAGTTGAAGTACCCCAAGACTATAAGCCTGGGGAACTCCACCGCCAACCCAGCCACGGAGTCAAGCAGATCAGGCAGGGATCAGCAAGGGGGCTGGTACAATAGCAACAGTGCCTACTGATCCCTAGAGCCCAACTTAACAAATTGGGTCTCATACCCAGCAATCTGTATCTGTCGGGCAGTGCCCCTGGATGCCTTCCAAGTATCTTGGACGACTACTGCCACTCCACCACCCTTACCCTGGGATCTTGGCTGATGCCACACCTGAAAGCCATCTGGGCACATCGCAGAAAGGGGACCTGCCCTGCTCACCCCAGCCAGGTTTCAATAATACATGCCAGGTCAGCATGTACTGTATTAACTACACTTACTACGCTAACTACAGTTTAATCTTATGCCATACTATTTGAAGATCTCATTTTGTAACTGTCTTTTAGAGGAAAATAAAATGATGAAGAATAAATGATACTGTGCTCTTACATGTGTGGTATTAGATCTGTCCTCTTTAGAGACAGACCCTGTGTCATGCACTGCCTACTACTGAGTAAAACACAGACACTAATTCAGGGAAGATCAGGTTCTGGTTTATTTCAGCATAGTGCATAGCTAGAAAAAGCTGAGAGTGAAGGGAGTGCGCCGGTACGGGGTTTAAATAGCCCGTGCCGGTCAGCGCCCCCCCACCTTGGGTTGTGTCATCCCCCCAAGTCCTGTATGCTTCGTTGCTGGTAGGTGAGGGGTCGCGGGGCCCCTGCTGGTGCCCCGGGCTTCTCTCATAATCGTTTTCTTCCTCCGGCCGGTGATTGCTTTCAGCTGGGCGATATCCTTTGCGTTCCTGCTGACAGCTTCAGGCGTGCCTCGTGATCCGCCCTGTCTTTGTCGCTCTTTCTTCCCCCTTTGTGTTCTCTTGACTGGTTTTTCCAGCCGGGGTCGTTCCCTTCTCCTCGGGGTCTGTGTCTGTTGTTGTGCGTCGCTTTGCTTATCTTTTAGTCCCTTGCTCTTGTTTCTGTGGTATTGTTATGTGTGCCGTTGTGCTGATGCATTCAGCTCAACGGTGCTCATGACATACTGCCCCCCTTTCGAATTGTAGCCCCCCCCCGGCATTCCGGTTTTTCCGGGACAGCTGTCAATTTTTTTTATTTTTTTTTGTATTTCCCGCTGGAGTGCTTTCACCCCTCCCCTTGCTCCGCCCTCTACCTCGTTTCCATCTTTTGGGTGTGTTCCGAGTGCGCATGCCTCGACCACACCCTGAGTGCGCATGCCTCGACCACACCCTGCTCGTTCTTGCTCAGTTCGTCGTGAGAGGAGGCGTGGCTGGTCGGGTGCTGTTTCAACTCCAGGTAGGATCCTTATCTTTTTGTTTTGTTTTGATGTTCGTCGTGTTGTCATGTGTGCATCCTGGCCATTTGCCCTCTGGCGATGCACCTATGACCAATCTTCCCTCCCCAATGGGCCCGGAGAGGGTGGGGGGAGGGTGAGTCTCAGGGGGGAGGAGGTCTACTCAAGTCGCAGGCTTGGGGGGGTCCCTTCCCCTGGGGGCGACGCGGGTGGGGGGGGAGGCCCGAGGGGGAAAGTGTGTCCTAGGGGCCGGTTCGGCTGGGCGCCCCTTTGGTTTGTCGGGGTACGTCGTGTGGAATGCTCGGGTCAGGTCCGGTGCCTTAACGTGTTGAGTCGCCACCCATTCTGGGTGGGGCAAGGGTTTCCATTTTACTAAATAGTATAGTGCGCCCCGTTGACGGCGGGAATCAAGTATTTCTTTTACCTCGAAATGTTGTTGGCCGTCGATCATCACTGGGGAGGGCAGAGGCGTGCTTGGGTGCCATCGGGAGGTGGTTGCTGGTTTCAGGAGGCTGGTGTGGAATACCGGGTGGAGTCTCCTTAGATTGTGCGGCAGGTCCAGGCGTACTGCCACCGGGTTCACTATCTGTGTTACTCGAAGTGGCCCGATATACTTAGGCCCCAGTTTCTTCGAGGGTTGAGGTGATTTCATGAATTTGGTGGATAGGTAGACCATATCCCCTACCTGGAATGTCGGTTGCTGGCGCCGGTGCTTGTCGGCCTGTTCTTTGTAGGCGGACTGTGCTTCCTTTAGCGCTGCCGTGATTATTGGCCATGATTCCGCTATCTTCCGTCCCCAGTCACTAGCACCCACTTGGGGTCCCGGGGGTTGCAGTAGCTCCGATATGGGTACGAACTCGCACCCGGAGACTACTTCGAACGGGGTTTTCCCTGTACTCGTGTGAATGGTGTTATTGTAGGCGACTTCTGCAAACGGAAGCAGGTCGACCCAGTCGTCTTGGTGGTAATTGGTATATGAGCGTAGGAATTGTTCTAGTGTGGCATTGAGGATCTCTGTGGCTCCGTCCGTCTGGGGATGCCAGGCTGTGGATAGGGCTTGTTGGGTCCCAATCAGTTTTAGAAAAGCCCGCCAGAATTTCGAGGTGAATTGTGTGCCCGTCGGTCACCACGCGTACGGGACATCCGTGTAACCTGTACACGTGTACGAGGAAAAGTTTAGCCAGCTGCTGGGCGGACGGGACTGATGAGCAGGGGATGAAGTGTGCCTGTTTAGAAAAGTAGTCTTTCACCACCCAAATGGTTGTTTTCTTCTGGCTGGGTGGTAGATCTACTATAAAATCCATGGAGATTTCCTCCCATGGTCGGGAGGGCTCCGCCACCATTTGTAGTAGTCCCGGGGGCTTACCCGGTGCCCGCTTGGCCATAGCGCATATCGGGCAGGATGCTACGTAGGCCTTAACGTCCCGTCTCAATGCGGGCCACCAGAATTGTCGCCGTGTTAGGTGTAGGGTCTTTAGAAACCCGAAGTGTCCCACTTGTTTGCTGTCGTGTGATCTGCGCAGGATTGCCTGGCGCTGCGAGTCCGGGACATATATTCTGCCTTCCCCCCATGCTAAGTCCTGTTCCATTGTCACCTTGTCGGGGTTTGCTAGTAGCCAGGGGTCGGTTTTGAGGGCGGCGGTGAGGTCCGCGCGTATCCCTCCTGGCAGTCGCGGGTGGCGCCGTCTGGTCGCTGGTTGGCTTGCCATCGGTTGAGACGTGGGGTTGAGCTGTTTCTGAGCGCTGCTTCAGGTGGTCACTGCCATTCCCAGCTGGGAGGTGGATAGGACTGTCCCAATCATATCTGGGACGGGCTCTTCGTCTTGGGGCAGTCGGGAGAGGGCGTCAGCCAGGAAGTTCTTTTTGCCCGGTATGAACTTCAGTTGAAAGTTAAAGTGGCTGAAGAATTGGGCCCATCTGACCTGTTTCGGGCTGAGGCGTCTGGGTGTCCGGAGGGCCTCGAGGTTCCGGTGGTCTGTCCAGACCTCGAATGGTTGGGTGGCTCCTTCCAGTAGATGCCTCCATGTTTCTAGCGCCGATTTTACCGCGAACGCCTCCTTCTCCCATACGTGCCAGCGCCTTTCCGTCTCCGAGAATTTCCTTGACAGGTAGGCACATGGTTTCAGGATTCCTGCAGGGTCCTTTTGGAGCAGTATGGCCCCCAGGGAGAAGTCTGAGGCGTCGGCTTGGACCATGAACGGCTGTTCTGGGTCCGGATGTGTGAGGATTGGCTCCGTTGTGAACAGCGCTTTCAGTCTGTTGAACGCTGTCTGACACGCGGGAGTCCAATTTAGTACTGTCCCTGGGTTCTTGGCTTGCCGTGTGTCCCCAACTCCTTTAGTTTTGAGGAGGTCTGTTAGGGGGAGGGCTATCTCCGCGAACCCCCACGCGAATGACCTGTAGAAGTTCGCGAAGCCGAGGAAGCTTTGAAGTTGGCGCCTGTTATGTGGGCATTCCCAATTCACCACCGCCTCGACTTTTGCGGGGTCCATTTCTATGCCTTCGCCGGAGATTCGGTACCCCAGGTAGTCTAGGCGTGCTTTATGGAATTCGCACTTAGATGGTTTGGCATAGAGCTTCGCCCTTCTTAGCTTTTCGAGGACTTGCCTGACTAGGGTTACGTGTTCTTCGTGCGTCTGGGTGTAGATGAGGACGTCATCTATGTAAACTAGTACCCCTTTGAACAGGTGTTCATGCAGTACCTCATTGATGAGCTGCATGAACACTCCCGGGGCCCCCGCTAGTCCGAATGGCAGTACCTTGTACTGAAAGGCGCCTAGGGGGCAGTTGAACGCTGTTTTCCATTCATCCCCCTCCCTGATTCGGATCCTGTAATAAGCCTCGCGGAGGTCCAGTTTGGAGAATACTCTTCCCGTGGACAGGTGGGAGAGCATGTCTTTCACGAGGGGTAGGGGGTATTTATTGGATTGGGACGCTGCATTGAGGCCCCAGTAGTCGGTGCAGAGCCGTAAGGTGCTGTCTTTTTTCTCTCAGAATAGGACGGGCGCTCCGACCGGTGAGCATGCTGGCTCTATGAAACCCCTAGCCAGGTTTTTATCGATGAACTCCCGGAGGGTTGTCATCTCCTTCGGGGTCATCGAGTAAATCTTCGGCCTGGGTAAGGGGACATCGGGAAGCAGCTCAATTCTACAGTCCGTCTTGCGGTGGGGGGGTAGTTGGTCTGCCTCCTCTTCCCCGAAGACCTCTGAGAAATCAGCATATTGTTCAGGTAGGTCTTCTGGGGTTGCTGTGTTGTCCTGGGCTGCTGCCTCTGCCCGTCCCACTGTGGGGTTGATCCTGCCCGCCAGAACTGGCGCCCGGTACGCGCCGTCGTCGAATTGGAAGGTGCGGGTCTTCCAGTTAATGCGCGGGTTGTTGGTCGCGAGCCATGGTATTCCTAGTACTATGATGGGTCGCCCTATGTGGGTTACCACAAAAGATGTTCGCTTGGTGTGGGTGCCCATTTGCAGAGTGACAGGCTCGGTCTGCGTCGTGGCTGGTTTCCCTCCCGCTGTTGAGCCGTCCAGTTGGTGGAAAGCCAGCGGTGTGGGGAGGGGGAGGCAAGGCAGGTCGAGCTTGGCGACCATGTCGGGGTGGATCAGGTTCTTGGAGCACCCCGAGTCCACTAGCGCCGCAGCTGTGGTGGCTCTGTTGCCGAAGGAAAGCCCGATTGACCCCATTATCACGGAGCTTTCGTCGCTCTGTCTATGTGTTTCGCGCCCCTGTCCCACCGCCTGCCTCGCGGCGCGTTTTAAGGCAGGTGGGGAGCGTTTCCCGCCAGCCGGTCTGGGACTTCGGCATCCTCCCCCGTCAAGTAAGTGTCCAAGTCTTCGTCCGGTGTCGCTGTGGCTCCGGTCATCCGGCGGTGGGGGGGCGGCGGTGGGTTAGTTGGTTTGAACGTCGTTTTCGGTGCGGGTTTGGGAGCGCTAGTTAGTGTTCTGTTGGAGAAGCAGTCTGCCGCTTTGTGCCCCATTTTCCCGCACTTCGCGCAGGGTCCGCGAGCAAACTTCTTCTTTTGGTACGTGGGACCGGCCGGCCCCAAGTGTGGCGCGGGTACCTTTGGGCTGGTGCTTGTTTTGTCCTCTGCCGTCGTCATTAAGAAAGTGCGATGAGCGTGTTCCGCTCTCCCCGCTAGGTAGATCCAGCCTTGCAGTGTCTCTGGGTCATCCCGGTAGAGTGCCCATTGGAGTATCTCGCGGCTGAGGCCCCTTTTGAACATCTCTATCAGGGTAGTCTCGGACCAGTCGTTAATCTTCCCTGCAAGGGCTTTAAATTCGAGGGCGTAGTCCGCGACAGTTTGTGCGCCCTGTTTGAGGGCTTGAAGCGCACTTTTAACCCTATCCTTGGCTAGCGGGTTCTCACAATAGTGCTTCATCTCAGTGATGAAGGCGTGGAAGTCAGAGAGGGCTGGGGAATTGGACTCGTACATTTGGACATACCAGTCCGCCGCCCTGTCTTGCAACTTGATCGCCACGGCTGCGATTTTGTCCGCTTCGGAGTCAAAGGAGTGTCCGTGCCGCCCCATGAACTCCCTGGCGTTCGTGACGAAAAACGACAGCTTCGCGGGGTTCCTGTCGAAGAAAATGGGGAAGTCCTTTGGGGCCCTGGTGTTCGGTGGATCCCCTCTCCTCGCGTCCCGTCCCATGGCTTCTTCTGCCGGGGAAGCTTGCCTGTTAGCATTTGGCCTATTGGGGTGCCAAGACCCGCTCGGGGTTTGAATAGGGGTGTGTACCTGCATGGGTATGTTCATGTGAGGCATGGAGGACATCAGCGACTGCAGCATGGTCCCGAGGTCCCTTAGTTGGGCTTCCATGGCCGTGAGTCTGGCTTGCGTTTCTCGGTCCAAGGTCCGCGCCACAGCTGTGATCGGACCGGTCGGTGTCTCTGCGTAGTTGGGCCACCGGTGGGGGTCAGGCGTTTCCGTCCGCTGGTCAGCTCCCTCGACTTGGGAGCGAATCGGCTGGTTCGTCCCTCCGTCCTCCACCACATTTCTTGCGGTTGGGCTGAAGCTCCACGCCTGTGGCTGGGGTGCGATGTGGGGCGGGGAGGTCTCCGCGGGTCTCGGGAGGTATGTTGCTCCCTCCCGTGGTCAGGTCGCCTCCGCCTCCCTCCGGGGGTGGGGCTGAGGCTCGGGATGGGCCGGGAGGGTGTCCGTGGCTCCTGGGGTCCGCGTTGCCTCTGGCCTCTGTCGGTTCTCCTCCGCCTCTCGCTGTGCGGCTCGCCCGTCCTGGCTGCGACGCATCGGCTCCATCGCTCTCCGCTCGTGTTCTTCTCGCCGTCTGTTCCTCCCGCGGCTCGTTGTTGTCCGGTGGGGCTTGGCGAGGCTGAGGTTGTGACTCTCAGCTTTATGTCATGCGCTGCCTACTACTGAGTAAAACACAGACACTAATTCAGGGAAGATCAGGTTCTGGTTTATTTCAGCATAGTGCATAGCTAGAAAAAGCTGAGAGTGAAGGGAGCGCGCTGGTACGGGGTTTAAATAGCCTGCGCCGGTCAGCGCCCCCCCCCCACCTTGGGTTGTGTCATCCCCCCAAGTCCTGTATGCTTCGTTGCTGGTAGGTGAGGGGTCGCGGGGCCCCTGCTGGTGCCCCGGGCTTCTCTCATAATCGTTTTCTTCCTCCGGCCGGTGATTGCTTTCAGCTGGGCGATATCCTTTGCGTTCCTGCTGACAGCTTCAGGCGTGCCTCGTGATCCGCCCTGTCTTTGTCACTCTTTCTTCCCCCTTTGTGTTCTCTTGACTGGTTTTTCCGGCCGGGGTCGTTCCCTTCTCCTCGGGGTCTGTGTCTGTTGTTGTGCGTCGCTTTGCTTATCTTTTAGTCCCTTGCTCTTGTTTCTGTGGTATTGTTATGTGTGCCGTTGTGCTGATGCATTCAGCTCAACGGTGCTCATGACACCCTGATACAGACGTAATTCATGCTAATCCTCCATTCATATGCATTTTGGTATTTTTCACATAATCATTACCTAAGCATCTTGGGTCAAAAAGTTCCATTTCTCTTATTGAAAAAAAGGAAGCTTATGTAACCATGAAATCAAAAGGTGGTAATATTGTTATATTTTTGTAGTTGACTGAGCTAAAGAAGAGTATGTGCATCCTCTAATAAACCAGACTGAAAAGAATTTCCCAGAGAAATGCAAGTACCTGAAAATGCCTGTGTAAGCCTCCACCCTGCTAGCATAACATAAGAGAAACCTTCATGTCAGCCAATCTAGCTTAATCCAGACACATTGCCAACTTCCTCACAGATCAAAAAACAATGATTAACATTTTTATTGTGTCAAATCTGTTTTCAAAACTAAGATCAAACCTCTTAGAAAATCCTCTTTCAACTGTTTAGCTGAACCTTTTTTAAACCCACTCTCAACACATCCCTGGACTTTTGAGTACTTTGCAGTCTTTGTTTGAAACCTTAAAAACAGCAATTGCCTTTGAGCTGAGTCTGAAACAAATACGCTTCTTTAGGACATTCCACTGGAATGTTTCAGTGTTCCCTGTTCTGATGGACAAGCTGGAGATTGTTCTATCATCTCTAGCCAACCTCATGATCAAGTTAAAATGTTACAATATGGCTACTCATCCTAAATCTTTGCAATAGCTTAGGTTACAAGATTTTAGTCAGCGTACCTTCAACTGTGTCAGCCAGAGTTATTACAGAAATGTTGCAACACATCACAGTAAGACTAAATGTGGAAAAGAGCTTCTGGAGTGAGGTGGTCATGAATCAAATACATTAAAAAATGCTTATAACCCATAACTACTTCTTCCACAATTTTTGCTATTCCTTGTCTGTTAGATGCTTATAACTACATACTGAGAAAGCAGATTTGTGTGTGAAATACGTGGGATGGCCATACTTAAAGTAATTTGCAATTACAATAATCAGACAGCAAACCTAGACACCACTACGTTTTACTGACTGAACAGGATTTTAAAATCCAGTTTTAGACATATGCATGCAGTTATAATGCATTATGCAATTAAGACACATCCCATAATAGTGCTGGCAATAATTCTACATACCTGCAAAACATCATGGATAAAAAAGCACATGCAAAAAGCTCACAGGAACTTGATAAAGTTACATTCCAGGCAGTTAAACAACTGGTGCTTCCACAATATTGGCTAATTGGTGATGAAAGATGAACTATTAACAATCTAGATAAACAGGACATAAAATAATAGTACAGCACAAAATTGAATCAATTCAACTTGTTCCAACATTTTTTCCTTTTGCTTCAAATTTTAGCTGAAATAATTTTCATGACATCCAATCTGCTGTCAATGAAAGTTTCCTATTCTATTTAACTATTTCAGGTAGTTGATGCATTCATAAGGTCCCTCTTACATTGTCCCTCTTATTACTACTACTAAGTAACTCAAACAAAAGATTGTGTGTATATGTGTGTGCGCATGTGTGCATACCTTTGCGTGAGAAAACCATAAGCTTGAATACTACTACAAAAGAAAATCTTCTCTGGCTATTACATTTAGTGGAAAGATTTTTGCTTAATCTTTTTTTCCCCTATGTTGGTTCTTCTTTTTTATATACAATCCCTTTTCCTCCAAAATTCAAATCTGAATTTTCATAGCATAACTTCATGTTTTATGACCTTGCTTCACAATGGAAAAATGTTTTCTTCCACTCAAGACTTTTATTTTCAACTTGTTCATAGGTAAATTACTGTATTCCTCAACCTTTCTTATTTAATACTACAAGAAATTACATAGTCAAAACTCATTTATTCAACTTGAGAAGTGGATTCTGTTTTCTAATTACCCAGGACAATGCTATATCAAATACATCAACACCCTTCCCCAAATCCTAACCATCTTAGAATGTTAGGTGCTTCCCCAATATATGGTAAAGTATCCTATCCAGCCACTTGAGGTATATGAAAGTTCATGGAATCAGCAGTATGGACAGTGTTATCAGGAGTTACAGCTGAGGCTAATGTGTGACTTAATTTGAAAATCTGCTGGCCTTTTTGAAACACCTTCTGTCCCCTAAAGGCCCAACTTATAGTTGGTTATAGTTCAGAAACTGTTACAGGTAGAATACCGAAGTGAATACTTTGCTTGCAGAAAGTATTAGGTTCCATTCCAAACTAGATGAAGAATTAGAAGTAACTTTTTACTGATTTTTCTCTCACTTTTCAACTGAATCAGGGAGGTCCTATAACATCCGTAGTGTCCTTTTCCAGCAATCATTAAACATAGATTCAACGTATTTTAAAAAGCATTACACTCAATCATTTATATAACAAAACATATTTACATGGCTAGTTTTAGGTTTCTAATTCAATTGCTTGATTAGAAAGGCTTTCAGGGCCCAACTCAGTTTTATCACTGGTTATTCAGCATTCCCTTGAAAGCAGTCATCCAAGTGGCATTTCTGGAACAAACAAGGCACAGGAAACAATATGCTGCAGCTGATAGTGGTATTCCAATCACAGGACTGGCAATGCCTCCTGACTAAGAGAGCTGGTTGAGCACTGCAATTATATAAAAATATGCACCTTGGAACTGGATGTGAGCTAGCAGGTGGAATATTTTAGGGTGAAGCTCATTTTTACACACACTGCATGACAGCACTGTAACATTTTATAGACACTTTCAAAGATAAAGCATCAATATTTGTATTTACTTACTGGATCACATTAACCAACTCTTTCCCTTTAAGAAATGTAACAATCATTGCAGTAGGTGTCCATGATTTACATTTCTGACAGTGAAGAACAGCTTGATAATAAATCTGATAGCTGCAGAAACAGATAGAAACATGCTAACTAGCCCAAAAGAGAGGCCAAGTAGTTTGCTGTATAGGGCAGGAAGGAGAAAAATATGCAAGAAGTTTTGAATAAAGGTCTACAAAGGCCTAAAGGCCTTATTCTTGAAACAGAGTAGGTGCTGGAATTCTTCAGTTATGGCTTACATTATTGCCTAGCTGAATTAGATTTCTTGTGAGCTTGTCTAAGTGGTCCATTCCTGCCTGTGATGCCTGACAACATCTAAAAAGTGGATATTTATATAATTTTTTCCAAAGTGCTCTCAAAAACATGCAAAAGGGATTCAAACCATCAAGGAAACTGAAATTTGGTACATGCATAGCCCAAGATGAATAATCAAGACTTCCAAATTTAGCATTTAATTCATGAGTCAAAATTGTATAATTTTCTAATGCTAATATTCTAAAGAAGTCAATCTAGACATTGAAGAGCATACTAAGCTGTCAGATAGACTATTCTGAAGCATCCTTTATTAATCTATGGTAGTAGTTGCCACCAATTTACCCATAGTATAATTAATGCAAGATAATATAATAATGAAATGAAATGAAGTACAGATCTGGGCAAGGAAATAACCTTTATGATTGTGAGGGAAGAAACTGAGTTCCTTCAGCAGGTGAATCAAAGTTTCCGTATTAGTGTCTTATACACACACAGGCTGCTAATGAGCCCTTATAACAAATCAAAGCAAGACATCTGGGAAAGGTATGAATGTGGATAGACTTCCTTTCCTGCATCACCAAAGCTTAACACACAAATAGCATTTCCTGTAGATTTGCAGCCAAAACAGGACATACTGTACGTGCCTTTTTTGCTTCTTTGAAGGAAGAAAATCTCTTGAGGCAAGCATAAGGTAAGAAAAACAGGCTCTCTTATTTCCACAGACCTTTGACCTCTGCCTCTTTAAAGCAGTTTCTTACCTTATTTTCCTCCAAAAATTTCAATTTAACTGATACATCATTGCGCATTTTGTCATATTTCTCTTTATGTACTTGGAAGAGTTGTTGGGATTGCTCTATCTTTGGCAAAGTATTAGCATCACGAGGGCCAAGATTCAGTTCTTCTAGATCTGTACGGTAAGCATCATATTCAATCCTGAGAATAAAAGAATTAACATGATCTGCACATATATTCACAGAACTGCAACATTTAATTAAAGAGCTAATATGGAATAGTGGTTAAGGCGTTGGGCTAGAAGTGGGGAGACACAATCTAGTCCACCCTCACCCATGGCAGCTTACTGGGTGACTGTGGACCACACATTCTCACTGCCCAGCCTACCCTACAGGGTGGTTGTGAGGAATAATAGGAGGCGGCAGTACTATGTATGTTGCTTTGAACTTTTGTTGAAAAAGGTGGGCCATAAATCTAATAAGCAAACAAACCAAGCTTTATATCATGGGTATAAAAGCTTGTAGTGACCACGGACTACACTGTTGCAAGGCTGTCACTACCTTGTTCAACATTTTATTTTTAGTACTTTTTACTTAATGTTTTGATCCTATTGTGTAAGCTCCCTACAGTCACTTTGTGATTAAAACAGCAAACAAATAAATTGAAAACTTTTGAAATCAGCTCTACCTATATTGTTCATGAGTTACTAAATTTCTAATGATTTTAACAGGACTACTTTAGAGTATGTCTAAGCTCGGATCCAACACTATGTTGCAATAGGAACTAAATTCAATATTCAATTTAAAAAACTGCGTAAACTAAAATAGCTAGTAATATATAAACCATTACCTGGCACTTTCATACTGCTTCACCGTCAGTAAGGTATCCTCAATAGTTTTGTTTACCAAAGTGTTCACACTAGCTATAAAAAAATTAACTGCACCAAGCAGAGTTTCACCATTTTTAGCAAGAAGCTTCTGAGTATCCGCATTATATCCAAATTCCTCCTGTTAATATATAATTTTTGAACACTTAATTCTTCTTCATTAAATTGTTCTGGCATTATAACAGCAATCAAGATATTTTAATCCTCAATCTGAAAACAACCAATCCAGTTGTTTTACTAATCTGCAGTAAGTTTCTCTCATTGCAACTATGTCCTTCATTCTCCCAGTACTTTTGGGACAGCATAGCACATGCTTCTTGATTTAAATACAGCATAAATGGCTTGTTTTTTTCTGGATATAAAATTCATGAAGTAGAGACTACCTTTACAAAATGGTGAAGTCAACTTCTTAAAATAACCATCTTCAACTGTATTATGCAAAAATTGAAATTAGCAGTATTAGGTAGCATTAGTACTCAACATGGAAGGCATGTAGTACTGGATTTATTTCAATTAAGGTATCAGTTATTAGCCAATGGCTTTACAAGTTGGATTTGTAGGCATTTTCAGCAGAGAATGAAGATAGTTATCACAAATGAAATCTTACATGGAGTTCTAATGATTTCAAACTTAAGTCTGCAAAAGCATCTCCGAGCTGTCTTTGAGTGTGCACCATCTGGAAAAGTTGAGTTGACAGAGTTTGTGCCAGTTTCAGAACATTCTCATACTTCTTCTTGTTATCTCTCAATATTTCTATTTGAGCTTCTAATTCAAGGTCTACAGTTCGTGATCCACGGCCCAGCTTTTCTGAGATTATTTGACGAGTACACTGTAAAATTTAAATTTAAAATTCAGAGAAGCTTAAATGAAGTTTTTAATATTCTCATCCATACAGTTTACATGCATCATTTAAACTAACATCATTCATGTCACAGAGTTATTACAAAATTATTCTGAAAATATTACATTTTCTTTTTAAAATTCCCATATACCTTCCTGAATTCTAACTATTCTAAACAGTAAATTAATCTACTATCGGAAAAAAGAGCTGTACTGAAAATCAGCTGAACAGTATATTGATAAAACCTTCAAGTAATGAATAAACACAGATGTATTATGGCTTTTTTAATTCTGTTTAGAGTATTTTAAAGGATTAAGAAGTGTAGAAAAGAGTCCTTCTAAAGTAAAGCCTTTAATTTATTAATGAGATAAGATGAAAAACTAGGCTATCAAACTATACAGTGCAGGGCATATAATCTGAAGCCTCTCCCCTGCCTTTTTAAGTCACAAATTAATGAGGCATCTTTCTGTGCAAGGGAGCCAGGGAAAGAATTAACTTCATTAAAAAGTGCGATCATGCCTGAATTTTATCTTCTTTTAACATTGATGGAGGACCTGTGCTTGCATTTCATTCTTCTGCAACAAGCATTTCAAGGCTTTCGATTGTTGCTCTCATTTTAGTAACTTTCTGCAAAGGGAAGAAGTCTATCACCCTTTTTTATTGGTCCTCCCCTACTAAGGCTGTAGGTATATGGTTCACATAGATTCACTTCCCTAGAAAACTGTTCTCATTTGCCAACTCTAGCTGCAGTAAAAAATAAAGTAAGTAAATAAATCCATGACTGATTTTAAAAATGCAAATAAGTTAGGATTTTAAGTATTCACTAATAAAGTAATTATTTATCTGAGAAAACTTGAGAAAGAAAATAATCTGCATGACAACACTAGAGCAAAGAAACTAGACATCAGATACTATAGAAAGAAGGGGATACTGAATTAATTTTCCAAGATTTTTTTAACATGGTGATTCTACATGCTTTCCCAAAGGCAGAGATAGGCTAAGGGACAGGACATGAAGATAAAGTACACTTTTTTGTGTGATCAAGCTCTTGTATGAAAGGTCTTGAACAAAAAGAAATATAGATAGGATGGATGGACAAACAGACAGGAAGAATCCTGTATGAGGTTTATTTATGGAGGAGATTTTTATGATAGAAAATACTCATTAAAATATTATCTCATCCTTTAAAATGGAACTTAGATGACTTTAGTGTTAAGTTTCTTTTCTGGGTGGATTTAGGTAAAAAAATCTATAACCGAGTTGACTAATTGAACAGTAATCCAAGTTGTGAAGTACAATGAATGTACTGACCATTTGCAATTCGCTTTTTGAAAAGCAGAAATCCTATAATTTTGTGTTTAGTGATTAAAGCATATCTCAAGTAATGGACAGACAGGTTACAAATAAATATTCTCACCTGAGTGACTGACTATGGTTTTTCACCACCCCATTTCTTATTGAAAATGGGCAACAAAATTATACCAATCCTGCACGGATATAAATAAATCATTCAGATCGTCCTCCATAACATGCTAATGTGTAGAGGAAAGGTCCATGTGGATTTTTTAAAAACTGAATTGTACTTCTCTGTTAAAATGTTAATTGTTATATTTTTAAAATCTCTGTTGTTAAATATAAATTTTATTACAAAATAACTACATGAACTCTATTACTATTGAATAAAAGACAACATACTTTTAAAAAGGAACCTAATCTGTTATACATAAAAAACAGCTTTCTGGTGAGAAAAAAAAAAAGGAAAGAAGGAAAGAACTCTAGATTGAACTACTTAGGAAGAGAAAAGAAAAAAGAAAAAAGATACCCCTTCCCAAAAGTAAAACAAGTAAAAAAACTTTTAAGAAAACAAGAAAGGACACACTCACATCATTTATATAAGATACAAACTATCTCAATCTATTTAAACTATGCAACTTCAGTTTTGACATTATGATTTCATTTTTAAACAGTGAATTAAACCTAGAACATATGAATGAGGATAAAGTGAATGGAATCTGCTCAGTAATATGTTCGGTATGCACTCATTCATAAATGATACAAACATATTCCTTAAGTTTTTTTCACATGAGTACATAAACATGGGATGTTGTGACTTTTTGCCAAGAAAAAAATATTAAAGTGAACTAGATATCATAATACCCCTCCAAATACACAGAAACAAAACAAACAAAGCAAAGCAAAACAAAACAAAACACCACTTGTGGCTGCTTATACTACATCTTCCTAAAATGAAAGGTTTAATAATCCCACAGAATATTTCCAGGTGGGGAAGAATATTTCCATAGCATTAAGGATTTAGATGACAATTATGCTAGATAAAAAGACTATAATCTGGAGGAAATAAAATGCTTTTCACCCATTTTGATTGTAGATACAAGTGTACCTTAAGGTTGAGAAGAGTTGTCATAAAGAACTATTTCTTCCAAATCAAAGTAATGGCAACGGACCTCATTGGAAACCTTCTGCATGGTGACATAAGGAATTCTCCACCCTAATTATTAGGCAGCAACATGGAAACACCAATTGCCTTGTCCTTTGTAATTTGGTTTCTACACACTATAATACCAGTTACACAGCAATGAAACTTGCTGTGTTATAGTGAATATGTTAAAGTATGAGCAATAATACAAGTTTCAGCAATTCAGGGACTGTCAGGTGAATATTTTGAATGACTTTGTGTCTTGCTTTAACTCATTTATCTATGGCTGCTCAGTGCAATAGTTTTTTTTAATATCTCAATGTCTCATTTGAATCCAAGGAAATTACACAGGTTTAAAAATAATCTTAGAAAAATAAACTAAAGAAAACAAATTATGTTCCTTATTAAATACCACTGCTCCAAAAATCTCTTCTCAGTAAATACTGAGAGGGAGTACTGTTGCAGAGGGAGATTACACATATCAGTCTCGTAGCCTTCAAGTTCTGATAAAATGCAACATTTCTTGGCATATGAAATACCTGAATCATTTGACTACTACAATGAACCCAATACAAACCTTGTACGTGTTTAAGCTCCATCTTCTTACAAGCTCCAGTTTTTCCATCGCCGGATTCCTGACTTCCTCTGCTAGAACAACTGGCCCACTTTTCTGCTGCAGTCTTGGATTGCCTATTTAGAAACCACAAGTAAGTGTATCAAAGCATATTTAGAGCTCAGGTAAATGTATTAAAGAGATAGCTGAAATGGCCTAGGTGCAAGATTCCAACTTTATTTTCAGCATCATACTAAAGAAAATAGCACAGTAATCTGATTATGGTAAAATTTGAAAAATAAGATTGCTTGCATTTAAACCACAGCTACCAGTAATTTAGAATTAAGCAACTTTAAAATATTCTGCAAGATTCTCACAATTTGCATTATGGGATAGTTTTTCACTAAAACAATTAAACCATAAATATAAATTAAATATAAATAACTCTTCTAGAAATGTGGGGAAAATGCACATCATCTCTATTTTCATCACATGCTCATGTTTCACCGGGACTGACAGGCCAATCCCTTTCAGATCTGTAAACAGCAACTATGAATCCAGAGCTATGTTCATTAAATTAGGAGCAATCCCACTCAATTCATGGGGACTTGTTTCAGAGTTCTAAGGTTGACACTAAGTATTCTGGGTGCGTTCTAACCATGTGTACTTAATATCTTCCCACAAAAAAATATCAGAAGGGAGAACCGATTTTATTCATTAGTACAGCACAGCAAAGGTAAGGAATAGCTTTGCCTGATATTTAATTAAATGCAGCTTGTACTTGATTACTGCTTCACTCTCTCAATGAAAGAGACACCTCACCTCCAATCCCATCCTCCTCCTGTAGTATCAGTTCACAATTTCAAGAGGAATTAAGAAAGTTCATCATTTATAGATGTTTTTCAATCCAATAAGCACACCTAACTGTACAGTTATTTCTTCGGTTCACACCATATGTTAGACCATAATGTGGCTAGTTTGAATATGACTTATTGTATCGTGTGAATTTAGTCATAGTGGTCTGTAAAGCATGGTTTATGCCTTTGTGTGGTATGAATCCAACTACCAACTGACCATTTCAAAAGAGCATGGTTAAAACAAGCAATGGTTGAGCATAATGTATAAATCCAACAACATGTGAAGTAATCATTTATGAAAACGTATTTTTTATCAAAACATTCTGGAATGCATGCTGGGAACTAGCACTTGACTTCAGCTCAGATTTGCAAGTGTGGCTTATCGTATTTGTGCAGATGATGCACTTATTCCCTATCAGTGTTTTTATGTTCAATAAGAAATATGTGACGTACACATGGGTGGGAAACTGTTTTCAACCCAAGAGTTGCATGGCAGGTGTGCCCACCTTTAGCAAAGAAGCAAAAGCCAACCTACAGGTGGCTACAGCAACCCTACTCCCTCCCAACACATAGACATGCTTTCACCCACTCAAGTCTTCCACGGATGCCAATGCGGTGCAATTTTTAGGTGGGACTGCAGATTAACAGGTCTTTCCTCAACTGCAGTCTCCCCTGATATTTATCTAAACAGCGATTTATCCCTTTAACAGCCTTTAGAAAAGAAAGGCCTCTTTTTAAAGCTCAACTCTTTCAGGTGGGAATTGAGAAGGTGAATTGCAGTAAACCAGAGATTTCCCATCCCCGTTCTCAAGTGACTCCAGTGGTTGCTACAAAGACAGTTACTTACACAAGAGAGAAAATCTATGCTATGATTTATTCTATTAGGAAACATTAAAAGCATAATTAGACATCAGAGTAATTAACTTTTCCACATAGTGTTCCACTGTACCAGGTCAATACTCTTTTACAGCTTAATACCCCTTAATTGTTTCCATCATCCTCAAAATCAGAAGACAGCAGTGTAACCCAGCTATTCACAGAAGTCAGTGAAAAAGTGCAGGTAAGATTGGGAACATTATATTTAATTCAAACAATGATAGCAAACTGCAGGTAGAGGAAATTTCTTTGGTTTAGAATTCAGTATCATTACAAATTTACAGAAAAAGCTTCAAACAGCGAAATGAGATTTGAGTATTTTAGTACAGAATGACCGATTCCAATGTATTGCTAAGGTATTATTGCTCTATTTTTGGCAATATACTTTTAACCGCCCAGAGTCCCCTTTTCAGGAGAGATGGGCGGTGATAGAAATTTGAAAAATAAATAAAATAAATATGTTGTGCATTCCAAAATAGCATATTTTGATCCTCAGGGTTATTTAACATCTACATAAAACTGCTGGCTGAAATGTCCTCAATAAGTGAAGGGAACACAGCCGCCTTCCTTTTTCATCTAATTAGAAAGACGCTGGGTGCTCTGAAAATGTGTTTAGGCATGGGGATGGACATAAAAAAACTGATAATCCAGATTGTCAATAGATGGTTCATCTGTTCAGGTAACTGATACATAACCTGTTTTGCAGGTGCCTGAATTCCATCTAAAGTGGCATTTCCCAAATTGGTGACCTCTGGATGTTTTGGACTATAACTTCCATGATCAGCACTATTTACTATAATGGCTAGGTCTTTTTAAAAACACAAGTCCAGAACATATGGAGGATTCTAATTCAGGGACATCTGGAGACACTGTTAGATCCAGCAGCCACATCAAGCACAGGTTACCTTGGCAGGCCTTTTGATTTGTTTAGACTAGTGTTTCAATGCTGGCTCAGGAATTCTGGGAGTTGAAGTCCACACATCTTAAAGCTGACAAGGTTGAGAATCACTGGTTTAGACTGATATTGTCCTAACAGCCAGGAACCACGCTGAGACAAGGAACTGGTCTCTAATGTTTTATTGCTTGTACATAACAGGAATCCTAACAAACTGAAGAAGCATGGGAAAAACCCAGACATATAAACCCCAAAGGTTAAGGCGGTCCCGATCTGTGTCTCTTTGAATGGCTGCCCAATTCCTCAGTGCTACGCATGCGCTTAACAGCCTGGATGGGAGCCCCCTGCTCGCCATCCTTACTCATGACAGATATATGGATAGAGATAACCTAACTATTGTACTCACAACCTCATTAGTTTTAACTTGACACCTGCCAATGTGATTATAATACATCATTGCTTTCCCATTGGCATTGGTTTCTAGTCCCCTTCCAGATCCAATTTAAAATGTTAGTTTTATTTTTTGCTTGGGATCAAATCAGTTTAGAAATGTTTCCTTCAACCTTCATTTAAAACCTGTAAGATTTTTTCCAAATATGCTTATCAAATAAAGTCAAGCTTGTGCCTACAATACAGAGTTTCATTGGTCTTGGCATTTGGGTCCCAGAACATTCCAGAAAAGCTTGCTTGGCACCTACATTATAATTTTTTCAACACCAAAATAGTATTGGTGAAAGGTCCCCTGTGCAAGCACTGAGTCATGTCTGACCCTTTGGGAGGATGCCACTTTCGCAACCTTTTCTTGGCAGACAATAGCAGGGTGTCTTGCCATTGCCTTCCCCAGTCGTCACCTTCCCCAGCAAGCTGGGCACTCATTTTACCGACCTCAGAAGGATGGAAGGCTGAGTCGACCTGAGCCGGATACCCGAGAATCCAGCTTCCGCTGGGATTGAACTCGGGTCGTGGAGAGAGTATCGGTTGCAATACAAATTGTGGCAAGTTCTTAGTGGTATGGGGATACCAAGTCATCTTGTCTGCCTCCTGAAGAATCTGTATAACGACCAAGTAGCAACTGTAAGAACAGACCACGGAACAACGGACTGGTTTAAGATTGGGAAAGGAGTACGGCAGGGCTGTATACTCTCACCCTACCTATTCAACTTGTATGCAGAACACATCATGTGACAAGCTGGCCTTGAGGAATCCAAGGCTGGAGTTAAAATCTCTGGAAGAAACATTAACAATCTCAGATATGAAGATGATACCACTTTGATGGCTGAAAGTGAAGAGGAACTGAGGAGCCTTATGATGAAGGTGAAAGAAGAAAGTGCAAAAGCTGGTTTGCAGCTAAACCTCAAAAAAACCAAGATTATGGCAACCAGCTTGATTGATAACTGGCAAATAGAGGGAGAAAATGTAGAAGCAGTGAAAGACTTTGTATTCCTAGGTGCAAAGATTACTGCAGATGCTGACTGCAGTCAGGAAATCAGAAGACGCTTAATCCTTGGAAGAAGAGCAATGACAAATCTCGATAAAATAGTTAAGAGCAGAGACATCACACTGACAACAAAGGCCCGCATAGTTAAAGCAATGGTGTTCCCTGTAGTAACATATGGCTGCGAGAGCTGGACCATAAGGAAGGCTGAGCGAAGGAAGATCGATGCTTTTGAACTGTGGTGTTGGAGGAAAATTCTGAGAGTGCCTTGGACTGCAAGAAGATCAAACCAGTCCATCCTCCAGGAAATAAAGCCAGACTACTCACTTGAGGGAATGATATTAAAGGCAAAACTGAAATACTTTGGCCACATAATGAGAAGACAGGACACCCTGGAGAAGATGCTGATGCTAGGGAGAGTGGAAGGCAAAAGGAAGAGGGGCCGACCAAGGGCAAGATGGATGGATGATATTCTAGAGGTGACGGACTCGTCCCTGGGGGAGCTGGGGGTGTTGACGACCGACAGGCAGCTCTGGCGTGGGCTGGTCCATGAAGTCACGAAGAGTCGGAAGTGACTAAACGAATAAACAACAACAACAACAACCACTCTGAGCCACACAAGTATTAGTATTAGTGAAGTACAAATCAGTTTGAACGCCAAACAACTCCATCTGAATTTGAAAAGGTTGCTCTGAATGGAAAGCTGGCTATTTTGACCATTTCTGCAAGCGGTTCAAGTAGTTTTGAATTCAAAACATCATTGTTTTGAGCTTGTAATGCTTCCACCCAGTCAACTTTGATTCAACTCCAAAATGACAGTTTAAAACTCAAAATAACTGATTAAAATTTGAATGTGTTGAATTTGAAATGGTTTGCACACACCCAGGAAATTCATTTTATTTTCCTAGCCTTTTCAAACTTCAGTATTTTTAAAGTATACAGATGGTAACTCTTCCAGGAGTTTTACTATCTTTTAGAATCTATTTTATTCCATCTAATAAAGCATTTTTAATATTTTTAGTATGATCTTCGTAAAATACCCAGAAACATTCTGTTACTAATTAATATCTAAGTATAGTAAATAAATGAAGGTTTTAAATGAAGGTTGAAGGAAACATTTCTAAACTGATTTGATCCCAAGCAATGTTTGGTTTAAAAAATAAAACTAACATTTTGGAAGACAATATAAATTGCAATTAACATTTAAGCTCTATTTAAATAATAAATAAATAGGTGTTCACCATTCAACTCTAACTTTTAAGCTGATAAAATTTAAGACCTTTAAATTTAAATAAAGTATCTTCAGACATTCCTTTGCAGTGCTGATCACAAGTACATATGAGGAATTTCATCATACTTGAAGTGTAAAAATGAATACAGGGCAACCAAAGAAATGACTTAAAAAAAAAATAAAGATACAAACACCTGCACAAATTCTCATATAGGTCATAGATTTGTAAATTATATTTTTATTACAGTGAATTTCTCAACATAATCAGTTGAGATTTAGTAATTTTATGACAAAATTTAACACAATTTTATTCTAATTAACACTTCTCACAGTTCATTTTACTGAATGCCTATGTGAGCATGCTTAATATTGAAGGAAGATAGTATGCAGAAAGGAAAATGTAATTATTTGCCGAGCCAAAGCAGCATGAAAAGGCAGCATTATACTCAGCCATAGCAATAAATCACAAGTCAGGTAAGTGTAGGCAAAGGTGGGAGTTAGTACTGTGTCAGCAAAGTCAGTAACTGCTTAGACCTCTGAATACCTTTGGGAATAACTAAATCACCCCCTTGTCCAGCCAGTCTGCTAGCTGCTGCACTGCTAGGCGATATAACAGGTGACATGGGTAATGATGAGGAACCTGGAAATGGGACATATACCATGAACATTTAGTTCGTGTAATCAATGTATTTTTAATGCACAAAATATTGGTGAAAATATTGGTGAAATGCAAATCTTGAAGTGAATCAGAGTTTGAATTTAGGACTGCTTTAGACAAAAGGCAATCTATTATATCCTCCATATGGTGACTGCATCACAAAGGGAGCCATTTTGTGTATCGGTTGGATTCTCCCACTGTTTGTCACCAACGATTGCTAGCATGTACGTTCTACTGCTGAAATAATTGTTTTAAAATGAAGGATACGGAATGCTTCCTATTCTATCCTATACATATTTTTTGCCAATAATAAACATTGAATTCTCTTACCTTGAAAAGGTCCAACTTCAATAGTCCCCTCCTTGGTACTGTCAAAGCCATGAGATGTGATCTGGGTTTCTGACAAGCCAAGTCCAGCTGGCAGAGAACGCTTCAACTCCTTAGAAATATTTGAATAAAAAGGAATATCCATGTAAAAATCCCAAATAAGGGAACATTTAGGCATAACAGCAGTCTTTCAAGGTCATCTTGAAAAATGTGTTCTACAGTTTGGAATCTATTTTATTGTGTCATGACATTCTATTTTGATGACAACACAATGCTCCATTACAACAGTTTCCAAGTTTGAGAGACCCATTATGTTTATATAGCCTAGATACCTCTCATGACCTTGAAGAGAACAGCCAAGCATCCACTTGGAACAGCAGGAGGAAAAATTCTAGAGCTTAAACCCTAGAGCACTGATTGATTCCAAACTGTAGAATGCATTTTTCAAGACTGAGGCTTTGAGTGCTATGTAGTGCAGTAAGCAGATCTTCTGTGAATGTGTGACTTCATTTGCACCTCCAGTAAAGGAACTAATCTAGCTATCCCATATCACTAAGCCTTCTGCTAGGAAGCAAGTTCCTGATACAGGGTTAACTGTCTGAAGAGCTGAGATCTGTTGTCTGAATCCTGACACTATATCACAGATGTCCTTATATTTGTGGATCAAACTTCTATTATCCAATGGTTTAATCAAACAATTGTGGGAGCTTAGATAGAAATGTTAAGCTTTTAGAATAAATCTTTGGATCAAAAACTCAATACAGACTTATGTTGATTGCTGATACAGAAATCTGATTTTTTTACAAATGTTTTCTTACACCATTTAAAATATACTGAGAGTCAATTTTTAACAGTCCTTTTCTTTCAGCTGTTCTGAAAATAAGTAGTATTTGAGTAGTAAACTGGGCATCTTTATACAAAATCTAGCACTTTGCTTCTGTTGATGAACCTTCTCCATCAGCAAAAGTGGCAGGGGGGCAACTTTTCCTCATCCCTCTTTATCATAAAGCCTACAGAATCTGCCCTGAGAACTGTTCAGAGTATTATTGGCAAGGAGGTGCTAAAAGGAGAGAAATGCAAAACATTTAATTGCGTGAGCAGACTTTTTTCATGCAACACTGAATTCTACTCTGTTTCAATGTGCTAGTCTAAAGTTCCTATTTGGACATAATTCAAAAATAAGCCAGAAAGTTGCCTTTTCAATTTCACCCAAACTTACCCTGTTCTGGCAAACTGACAAATAAATATTAAACATCTCTATAGTAACATATACACATGATTGTAGAGAGATTTATGTATGGTAAGACATGACTGCTAAGATGTGACTGGTAATGCTCTGTTAAATGTAAACATATGTTAGACAACAGATGCAGTATATTGTCCCTTAATTCTCCCTTTAAATATGATTGTTAGTTAATAGCTGTAGTATTATTTTCCTTCAATTTTTTTCTTTCCTGACTGTATAGTTTTAGTAAATAACATTATTACTTTACTATTGTTTACTTTTGATGTTATGTAAATATATTGAGAGCTCTTCCACCTAAGTCAAATTCCTTGTATGTCTAATCATACTTGGCCAGCTAATCTAATCTAATCTAATCTAATCTAATCTAATCTAATCTAATCTAATCTAATCTAATCTAATCTAATCTAATCTAATCTGTTTCATGCCACAGATTGCGATTAACCTCTTAGGAAGCTTACGGTTTCAAGTTTCTTCCATTTCATGCTTCTAATTTTCTGTATTCATGCCTTATTTGCTGCAAGCCATAATTTACAATTTCATCCATTCAGTCAAATATTGAATGGATGCAATTGCCAGCAGATAAAGATCAAACCATAGATTTGGAGAAAAGGATAAGTAAGAGACAAAGAAGGATCAAAAATAGGAAATCTCCATATATAAGAGGAAGGAGTAAAGACTAAAGCAATTCTACATTTGTTTACTTAATATAAAATGCAATGCACACAATGAACTTTATATTTGTGTGAGCCATAATACTTAATCATCTGCAATTGGCAGGTAAGCAGAATATGACATATAGGTTTGAAGTAGGTTTGTAAAACCAGGCTTTGATAATCTACTTGCTTGGATAAATAACTGAAATCTTGCCATATTACAGCATTCCACTGAGGCTGCAGATAGGAACATTAAAGAACAAAGATGTATATAATAATATCTGGCATGCGCAGACATCTCTTGAAATTTCTTCAAAAACCTAAATAGTTATGGACAAATAGCATATGCAGGTGTAATTACATAGTCAAGAAATTATTATTTATATGGAACAGCTGTATGCACATTAACAAAATTTAAAACATGTTTAAACTACAGAGAAATCCACAAAAATTTACAGAACAGGAATATTGTAAAGGCAGCATTCTGTTTAATTGCACAGCAAGAAGAAACCAGTTCCTGCCACTAAGCATTGTTGCATAGTGAAAAGGTGTCTTTAAAATAAACCCTAACACTAATTTATAAATGAATCAATGAAACAAGGATTTTTCTATTTTTATCCGTTATGTTACTTTGGTTCAATTGACTAAAGTACTTGCTACGTTGACCTGCATGGTAACCAAAGAATTTCCCTAGATTTCCCTGTTTCTCAGATATGGAGGATGGTGCTTTCCCCTATGAATGAAGAGGATTTTTATTTTTAACTGAAGTCTCTGCCCCATATCTACACCACTGATACAGATGTGGCCAGTGTTAGATTTTTTTTTAGAGTTTGGACACAACAATGCACCTTTTTACTTTCCTGGATCTTTGTATTACTTTAATTTAAGCTAATACCCTGTGCTGTTTGGGGGATTTCTATAAACACATATCCCAGATTCTCTCTCAACCCTTTCCACAGCCATGTTCTAGCAATTACAAAACATTTTCTTATTTTGTACAAAGTGCCAAAGTTTTACAGTAATGAACAATAATCAGGGATTAAGCTCTAAGCACTTACAAGTTTCAGTCTTTATTGAGAAAGGCTGTCAGCTTTAGTTTCAAAGCCATAATGTTAATGACCATAATAGGCATGAATGTATGCCAGAAGTCTGCCTTTGACTGCTTCCAAAAATTAGAACAGATATATAGTTTCACTATTTTTTTCTCAAGCTCTGGTTGGCATGGTACACTTGACAGTCTTATATTTATTCCATTTTAAACTAATTAAATGGCCACTTTTCAAAGCGCAGAGCTGACAATTTTCAAACTTCGTATATATTGCTGAAGCTGTACTTTCTCTTAATTCTTCATATACCTCTCTCTTCTTACCTCTTCTTTAACACAAATAAATACTAGCAGGACATCTGCTGCATCACTTAGTTGCAACACAACATTAATTATTAGTGGCCTGGTTTGTACATGAAAGTAAAGCATAAAATGATTTCTTTGTTCCTCCAGGACCACTTTTCAGCCTGGGCCGCACTCTCTGTATAAATCTAGCTACTGAGGGCCACGTTGGGGATGCAGAATTGAAAATTTTAGTCTTGCTTTTGCTAAATGTGTTCTCAGGCACACTTAACAAACTAATCTTTTTGTAGTTTTTGCACTTAGTCTTGCTATATTTCCCTTTGCATAGGAAACAACATTTTTCCAAACATCAGGCACAGAGTCTTCACGTGCATGTTAAATAAGCTGCACAGCCCATAAACACCCGATAAACAAGCCATATCCATATTTTAATACTGTTCCAGTTACATCATCTAACTTGCAACATTATCATTTTTCAACATTCTCACAGCATTTATTACTTCCTTTTCATCATTTTTTTTTCTCGGACATTAACATTTAATAGCATTCATTTCAGCAAATCTTTTACATATCACGAATGCAAATCTCTAAAATACTCTTTCCAGCATTTTCCTCACTTCAATTTTATCTTCATCAATTTTATTCCACTCACTCTGCTAGAGCGAGGCTCCTTTTTAAGCCCTTTTCACTTTCAAAACAGAACAAATAGGAATGATAAAAAAATTATCAAAGATCATCCAGTTTTACTTCATTCCATTCTGCTGTTAATCTTATCTGTAGGTCTAGAAATAAAATATTCATTCTTAATTAATAAGGCTTCTCTCATCAGCAAAATCTGGGCTAACCTAACTGATACAAGTTCTCCATATCTTGGGTTGCTTGAGCATTAGTAAAACCAGATTACTGCCAAGCAATTCAGGGGATATTTATAAATTCATACCCTGTTACAGTTGTGCTCATGTGTATCTTCCAGTTCTCCATTGCTTGTCACAGAAATCTCTGCTGCTGAAGTTTTGGGGGACTCCTGAGCCATTGAGCACTCCTACAACATGAAAAAAGTGCATTAGCTTCCCCAAACACAATCAACATTCAGCTTTTGGACATAAGCTTTTTTCCTGGCAGCTGGGGCAGACATGGAAGAAATTTTGCTATGTCCTAGGGGTATCTTCAGACTCTTATGTAATGGTTTTATGAAACATGTGTTATTACTAACGGTTTGTTTGTTGGTTTTTGGTAACTTCGAGTCAGTGTTGACTCCTGGTGACTACCTGGATTAGTCCTTGCTGGTTTTTCAAAAGTGATTTGCCATTGATTCTTCCTAGGGCTGAGAAAGAGTGTCTGGGCCAAGGTCACCCAGCTGGCTTCTTGCCTAAGGAGGGACTAGAACTCACGGTCTCCCAGTTTCTAGCCAGGTGCCATAACCACTGGTTCTGTTACTATGTTACTGGAATCCAAACAGACAAGTATGCATCTGGAATCCAAACAGACAAGTATGCATCCATTGTCAAGCTTCCCCACCACAACAGTATACAGTCTAAAGTAACTGCTAGCATATATAGAATGACTTCTGTCATATAACCACAATATAAAATTACAGTTCTAGCATAGTAGTTATGAATAAATGTTGAAAGAATGTAAGTGAATCACACCATGTTATAAGTATTAATGCCAATAAGCATATATGATCATGCAAAATAGATAGTCTCAATGGCACATGAAACTGTATTGCCCAATTTCTTCCTTGAAACCTACATAAGACTACAAGACAATCACTATAGTTCTCTTGTATCCCATGTAAGCCTTAGGATGCTTATAATGAACCACAACTACCAGCATCCATCAACGTTAGCTATTCTGACTGGTGCTGCTAAAAGATATGTATTAGAAACATCAGGAGGGCTACAGCCTCCCAGTTCTGAACAAATAACGTTTACTACAAATGTTACCTCACTCTGTTTGTGAGGGTGTTCACTGGGATGAGTGAAGAATGCTGGGAGTATACACCAAGAGTATATACTTCCAGCAGGATCACCCAAGGCAAAAAGGTTATCCTAGGTACACAGCAGGCACCTATACCAGGCAGCAACATCATTGGATACTCAATGGGAGAAGCAGTGGTAAACCACTCCTAATTATGGCCAAAAAGTTCAAAGAAAAACATCCAAGCCCGGCTACATTTTGCAAAAACCTACATCAAGTCTGACAAAAACATGTGGGAAAATGTGTCATGGTCTAATGAGACCAAGGTTGAACTTTCTGGCCATAATTCCAGAAAGTATGTTTGGCGCAAAAACAACACTGCGCATCACCAAAAGTACACCATGCCCACAGGGAAGCCTGGTGGTGGCTGCATTATGCTTTGGGACTGCTTTTCTTCAGCTGGAACTGGGGCTTTAGTCAAGGTGGGGGGAATTATGAACAGGCCCAAATATCAGTCAATTTTGGCACAAAACCTTCAGGCAGGCCTCTGATAAAATGCTGAAGATGAAGAGGAATTTCACCTGTCAACACGACAACAACCCAAAGCATACCTCCAAATCAACAAAAGAATGGCTTCACCAGAAGAAGATCAAAGTTTTGGAATGGCCCAGCCAGAGCCCAGACCGGAATCCAGTTGAAAATATGTGGGGTGACCTGAAGAGGGCTGTGCACAGGAGATGCCCTTACAATCTGACAGGTTTGGAGCGCTTCTGCACGGAAGAGTGGGCAGAGATTCCCAAGGCAAGATGTGCCATGCTGAGAGACTCCTACCCCAAAAGACTGAACGCTGTCATAAAATCAAAAGGTGCTTCAACAAAGTATTAGTGTAAGGGTGTGCACACTTATGCAACCACGTTATTCTAGTTTTTTATTTTTATTTTTTCGCCCTAAAAGATTTCAGGTTGTTTTTCAATTGAATTGTACAGCTTGTATGTTATATTAAAGGTGGAAAAAAGTCTGAAGTGATTTTGGTCTGATTTTTTTACATCTCAAAAACCTGGCATTTTAACAGGGGTGTGTAGACTTTTTATATCCACTCTAAATGCAAACATCAATTCCCTTTTTGCTAATTATCTCAGTGCTGGGGTGAACATTCCAAAGGGCAGTTGAGTGGGGAAAAAGGGCTATAAGATTTGCCCTTTTACCCAGCTTCCTTATGAGTCAAGTTCCAGAAACCTTCCCCATCGTTTGGGCTCATTTGGCTGTTTGGGTCATATCCTTCTGACACTGTAAAGCAAAGGAAAGCTCAGGTAAAATCGTAAGCACAGTCATGGTCACATGATTTTTCACTTAGTGACCACTTCACATAATGACTGAATTGCCGGTCCCAATTGTGGTTGCTAAAGAAGGACTGCCTGTAACTGGTTTTTGTACATATTGCAGGGGGTTGGGTTAGCTGATGCTGGTGGTACCATCCAACTTCATGAACCTATGATTTTCAGATATATTTGGTTTGTAACTCCCAGAATTCCCAGCTTGTTTTAGCTGTTACCAGAACTTTATATATATTCCATGCCTTAACTTGGAGTTTTTAAAACCTGCAGGATCAAATTGTTATTTTTTCCCTCTGAAATACTGATAATCCCTAATACAGGCCAAAATATAAAGCAACTGAAAGAAGCTGTACAAGATCAGAAATCATGGAGAAAGCTGGCTTCTGGAATCGCCATGGGTTGGATAATTCAATTCAAATGCAGCTACTATAGATTTGAGACGACTACTTATAAATGCTAATGAAGTTTGTGGGAGTTTACAACCCCCTGCTCCTGAACCTAAAAGTGCCACGTAAGGACAAAGATCTTCAAGAATGGGATGAAATCCCTTATTGTAAGCAGCTTTAGGTAACAGTCACTATCTTTTGAGCCCACTCTATTCAGCATTATTTATTTATTGTGCAGTACCTGTAGAATTTTGGAGCTAACATGAAGGGATATCTTGCCACCCCTTTTATGCAGGTGAAGCTCTGGGCTCCAACTTTCTAGACCTTTTCTTTTAAAAAACACAGATGCTCCATTTAAATATATTAAAAGATATATTTTAGAACCAGTGGTTCTAAATACAATGCTGTTGAATATATTATGGAAGTACAGAATACTTTCCTCCTGTTTTGTTAGAATTCCCCACAAATATCTTTTGCAATAGTTCAATGCCAGACTAGGATTATAGGGGAAATATGCCTGAGCAAAAAACTGCACATTAAAAACGATGTGTTTGTCCAACCTGTTTGTAAAAGAAAAGTTTTCTAGTGATAAATATAATGTATCACAGGACAGTTTGCATAAATAGTCTGGCAAACTACTTGGCCATGAGAAATTATTTGTTCTAGAAAAGCAGCTAATGACAAAGGTTGTGCGTGTTTAACCTCTCTCTCTCTCCAACTCAGAAATATTGAATTGTAACCCCCTATAATAACTGAAGATGCCCTTGATTTTATTAATGAAATGAAGCTACTTATTTAAAATTTTAAAATAACAGTTTTGCAGTTCATATTTGCAATTATTATTACTACTACTACTATTCATGCTTCTTTCTCTTTCAATGTCTAGGCTATTCTCCAAGAAAGCAGTTTCTAGATTGGTGTACAATTTATGTAACACAAACAATACCATATGTTATATATAATGGGCTGAAACCAGCTAACACTCATATGAACATTCAACTGAAAACAATTTATATGGTCCCAGAGTGCCCTCATGTGGAAGCGCTTGAACACGCAGCATTTTTATTTAAATATATAGTTGTAGTGTTCCAACAGAAACAGAATGAACAATTCATGGGATAGAACTGTAAGACCCAAAGCAAAGCTAATTTTTTTCAGGCTGAGAAGCATATCAGAATCTGTATTCAAACAACTTAGTGGAATCATATGGATTATTTAATAATACAATTCCTTTATTCTAAGCCACTCAGAGTCACTCATATAGTGAGATGGGCAGTGTATACATTTGATTAATAAATAAATAAATAAATTTTCCTCTTCTATCACATTACATATTGTAATTAGGTAAAACTTCTGGGCCACACTCAAGTCTTTGTAGAGAACTGCATTTTCCCTTTCAGCTTCAGTGTGTGTATCTCTTCCTTAGACAGAACTTGAAGGCCATAACCTGCCATGGCTTCAGAATTCCTCAAAGTATTACTTTGTAATACATCTTCTTGCTGTTGTAGACATTCTAGGCTGTCTACTCACACTAAAATTAACAGCAAGATGGATCTCTGAGTTTATGGCAATTCCCAAGAGAAGGAATTTGGAACTGCCAACCAATTAAAAGCTTCTAAACATTACAAGACTGTGCATTAAAGTTACTCCTTTGGTGGCTTTTTCCACCCATCCAGTTATTCCATATTACCACCATAATGTTGGATGGAATGTGGTCAGGCATTTTTTTCAAACAAGTGCTCATGTGCCCAAAGGCTTTACTTTTTAGGAAAAAGTTATATATTGTTTCCCACAGTTAAACTTTATGATGGAAATAATGTTGTGGGACATGTGGAACATTATTTCCACAATAGTGGAAACATGTTTTATAATTAATTTATTATAATATTTATACCCACCCCAACCACAACACTTTGGACAGTTCACAATCAATGAAACAAATAAAACAGTACATAAACCTCCAAGCCCCAAGATCTTGAAGAGTATACAGATTAAAACAAATATAAAAATTAAATTAGAAATTAAGAAATAAAACCAAAACCACTGTAAGGCAGCCAATTAACTCTTACCCGAACAGCAAATGCTTGGTGAAACAGAATAATCTTCATGGTCTTCCTAAAAATAGTGTAGGGCAGCCTTTCTCAGCCTCTGACCCTGGAGGAACCCTTGAAATATTTTTCAGGCTTGGGGGAACCCGTGCACATTCAGGCTCAAATATAGGCCAGAAGTTACAAAATTATTCTATTTATTTCATGTGTAGGCCTGTATATATGCATTAAGAGTGTTCTTAAACTAAAGAATGAAACTTACCTCTTTAATGTGAAGTGCCTGAATTTGAAATAGTTTTTAAAATATATCATGATTTTCCAGGGAACCCCTAGTGACCTCTCGCGGAACCTGGGGTTCCACAGAACCCTGGTTGAGAAACCCTGGAATAATTAAATTTTGGAATTTGCTTGGCTGGCTTCAAAAAAGGGTTGGACCAATTCATGGAAGTCTTGGGGATTAACGGCTATTAGCCTTGATCACAGTGTGACTCCCTCTGAAAGCCACCTGGTGGGAGACTAGTGGACTAGTTGGTTAGGTGAAATATTATACAATCTGAAGAGAAACCAGCATCTGTCCATTAGGGTTTGAAAATGTCAGGGGTCATCTTAAGCAGTGTATCTGGAATATTGATTTCCAAACCAGTCTAAGCCTAGTATCTAAGCCCACAGTTCATAGACTTTCCTCAAATGGGCAAGTGCCATCATCATATATCTCAATTTTAATTCTGAAATTTTGTTGGGCCTTCACCTTGGCCAGGTTGGATGCACTGCCCTCCATGGTATAAAAACATTCCTCTTCAGCAGTGTTTATGCCCATGTGGGGATAGCTCTGTAGAATCTAAGCCACAAATATGTAGCTTTGGATCATTTTCCTCAATAAATAAATGAACAAGTGTAATGTTTTTGATTCATTTGTTTAGTTGGATTCTCTTTATCTAGTTGTGGGACTTGTGTGTAGAGAATAGATCGCGTTTTAGGTCATATTTATGAAGAAATATTAAATTCAAAAGGGTTCCCAAACCTTTAAGCACCACTGTATGTATTTCTATCTCCTCTTACTTACTCCCCATCTCAGTCAGGGCCACCTTCCACTGGCATTGGGTCCAACAGAATACCATATATTATTGTATCACTGTTTGTAAATGTTAATTTTTATGGTGCAATTAAAATTTTTATTATGTATTTTAATTCAAGGATCTCAAACTTTTGGGGGGTCTGATGCAGCTTATTCACTCACAAGATGGCTCTCACAGGGGACCCAACAATTGTAACATGTCAATTTATCAGAATACTGCCTGTCACTCCTTCTAGCAATCACTTGTGCAGGATGCTCCTATTAACTTCATAATTTTTGTTCTTCTACCAAGCAGGTACACATAATTTGCAAACAAAGCACTGGATTGTAGCTGCCCATCATTTTATTTCTCTAAAAAACCCTTACACTTGGCTTCATAAGCAGTTTTTGGAAATTAAGATTTTGCTGGAAGTTGATATTTACTTATTTATTTATTAAAATTTGTCACCGCCCATCTCCTCCCACCAGAGGGACTGCGCAGTTTACAACAATAATAAATAAAAATACAATAAAATACAGTATCTAAAATACAGTATCTAAAAATACAGTTAAAGGTAAATAATAATTATAGATAAAAATAGAGTCCAAATGGCAGATGACAACTCAGTCCTTGTATGCGCCAAGCACTCTAGGGCACTAGCCATCCCCAAACATGATGACTCCCCTCCCCAAACCAGGTGGCAGAGCCAGGTCTTCAAATTCTTCCAGAAGGCCAGGAGCAATGGGGCTAACCAGAGGGTGGGAGCTACTGCAGAGAAGGCCTGCCTCCTGGACCCCGCCAGACAGAATTCTCTTACCAACGGGGTCCGCAACATGCCCTCTCTGTATGATCAGGTGGGACAGGTTGACATAATGGGGAAGAGGTGGTCCCTCAGGTATCCGAGCCCCATGCCATGTAGAGCTTTAAAGATGATAACCAACACCTGGAATTGGACCGGGAAGCAAACTGGTACCCAATGCAGCTTGCACAGCAAAGGTGTTACATGTGCCCTTCTAGGGGCACCAAAGATCACCCGTGCGGCTGCATTCTGGACCAGCTGTAGCTTCTGGATACTTTTCAAGGGTAGCCCCATGTAGAGCGTATTGCAATAGTCTATATGGAAGATAACAAGGGCATGAGTGACCATTCAAAGGGCTTCCCAGTCCAGGAAGGGGCATAACTGGTTCACAACATGAAGCTACACAAAGGCCCTCCTGGACACGGCTGCCACCTGCTCTTCGAGCAGATGCCGTGAGTCCAGGAGGATCCCCAGATTACACACCAGGTCCGTCTGGGGCAGTGCAACCCCATACAGAGCCAAAGATGACAAAGTCCCAGATACGGAAGAGCAGTTAACCCACAGCCACTCCGTCTTACCAGGGTTCAGCTGAAGCCCCTTGTTCCCCATCCAGGCCCCTAGAGCCCCCAGGCACCGAGAGAGGGCAGACACAGCATCACTTACCCAGGATGGAGATATACAATTGAGTATCATCAGCATATTGATGATACCTCATCCCATAGTGATGGATGATTTACTTCTTAGCAAATTCTAATTTTTAATTTAAATATGTTTTAAAATTTAGGCAGCAGATGGAGTCTAGCAGGCACTAAGAATAATGACTGCAGCACAGTCATATTCCTAGAATACCAATTTGGGGCTGGGGGATCCAGTTCCATATCAAAATAATTCAATAGAAGTTTGTAGTACATAACACAATCTCTATGTCCTCTAATGTATTATGACACTTGAGTTCAAATAAGCATTTACTATACTACAAAATGCACAGCAAATGTACAGAATCACAACTGTAATACCAGAAACAACAAAAACAGCCAGTTCATATTAACCAGTCCCAATTTAAACAGCCATGGTTTTCAGTATTAACCTTGTTTATTAAAAACCATATTTCTTGCTTTCTCAAACTCAAAAAGGTCAGTTACACCACCAAATAATACAGAAGTCTGATTCAGCCTGAAGACTTTTTAAACAAGTTTTTCAAATAATGTTTAAAGGAGAATCCCAGAATTTTCCAAATGCTATACATTTCAGTCTAGATAGACCAACTACAAAAGCTTTCCATAATGCCACAATCAAAGAGACCCTATCCTTACATTTAGACACAACAAGCACAACTGATATGGCAACAGTGTTGTCTAACTTGACGTATTTTTTGTCACTTGATCTGAGTGATGTTTAGAACTGTCTTTAATACTGTAGCTGAATTTAGTCTTTTCTGTGCATCTCAGTAGGTTACTTTGCAAGAAGCTATGCAGGGAGCAGATGAGCTATTCTTCAAAATAAGGGAAGCTGACCCTTCTACAGAAACAAAAACTGTTCCTCAAATATGGGATGAGAAGAGCCAAACATCTACCTCATGAGCATGCACCCAGTCCAGCCCGCAGTCCAGCCATATACTACATAGTATACATTTTTCCAAGTATCTAGCACCCAAATCCTGTCGAAGTGGGAGAGTGAACAGGTTTACCTAAGTAAGTTCACTGGTAAGTACTGAAACAATCTGGATCAATATGCACCCATTCTGCAAACCTGCTAGGTAACACCAACACTGCCTCCCTCTAATGTAGGATAAGAAACACTGTCTGAAATAGTTCTAAAAACCTCATTACTGTGCTCTGACAACATGTCCTGTTTAACAGGACACTGCAAAATCAAGGAATATTTTCAGGTAATTTTTTTTGTATTGCTATCCATCTAATAAAAATAGAGGTTGATTCCAATTTGTGTTTCCAGTCTGAGCCTGTTAATGGATTGGTTGATTTCCTAATAGCTATCACTACATGTATCACCCAATCACCTCAGAATCAGACTGGATTTCTTCTGGAGCCTGGTGAGGTTCATCAACCATTGTGGAACTCTTGCTGTGTTCTGACATACCTGAAAATGAAACAAGTTGAGCTTGCATTATTTTTTTTAAAAAGGTAACTACAGTAAATGTATACTAATGAAGCTCTTCAAGAGCTTATATCTTCCTTTATAATATACATGTAAATATAATTATAATTATAATTTTAATATAAGAGAGCCAGTTTGGTGTAGTGGTTAAGGTGCTGTCCTAGAAACCTAGTCCTGCCTTAGGCATGAAAGCTGGCTGGGTGACCTTGGGCCAGTCACTCTCTCTCAGCCCAACCCACCTCACAGGGTTGTTGTTGTGGGGAAAATAGGAGGAGGAGGAAGTATTTGGTATGTTCGCCGCCTTGAGTTGTATATAAAAAAGGCAGGATAAAAATCTAATAATAATAATTCCATTATACATTCCATCAATTAACAGCTCTTGGATGGGTTATGGCTGAGGGGACTGAAGAGGAAGGAGAATATTTGCAAACTGGACAGAGGAAATATTTTCAGATATTGTCCCTACTTCATTTAAACCCTAATCTATAGCAGTCAAGGGAGGGGGAGAAGGAAGTAAAGAAAGTTGTTCACGGCAGTCCCATGGTGTTTGATTTGACTGGGAAAAAAGCCAAAAAAAATGCAAGTTCTATTTGTATATCAAAATGACTAAACAAATACAAAAATACAAGATTGTAAAAAGAACTGGAAATGTTCTGCTTCAGATACTCTAGTATTTCATGACTTTTTCCATTATTGCTATATATTTATAATTTCTGCTCTATGTTAATTCTAAAAATCCTGTTTAAGCATTCCTTGCAAAATAATGCATGCTATACATTCAACTTTATGTGCTGCACACAGCAATGTATACTGCCCCTCAAAAGCATATATCGCTCCACTTCTACAGCTAAAGTTCATTCAGCTATAAATTATAAACAATAAATGAAACCCAAAAAGGTAATTTTGGGAGTAATAGTCCAACCATAGTAGTGCCAGTTGCAAAAAGAAATTATCCAAAAGTCGTAAAAGCTTGTAGTCTAGAACTGGGCACTCTCCAGGGGTGTTTGACTGCAACTCCCAGTGGTCTGCAGATGGCCTTGCCTTGTTGATAGTTCTATCATGGTATCATCTGAAGATGATTCCTCAGACAATCCTCCTGAGCAGCAGAGCAAGGCCCAAACCCTGACCTGAGCCAGGATCACTCCACACTAGATCTGGAAGACTCTGATTTAGACTCACCTGTGCAAACACCTGACCCATGTGAGAGGTGCTGAGAGAATTCTGAAAGGGAGCTGCCACAGAGCTGACTTGTAAGAGACAGCAACTTGGAAATTAAAATCTAGTCAAAAGTAGCTCCATGTCTAAATGACCTTATGCTCAGAGTAGGCCTGATGAGTCTATCAAATAATACAGGGTAATTTCAAGTTCTATTATAAAACTCAGTGCCAAGATCAGGATCAGTTGCTTATGAGCCTGTGTAATTAGCTATCTAAACAATGAACCCTGGTTGCCTGATGCATCACACTGATATATTAACTCTCCAGTGATTGGGACTCTGACATTTCTCATCTTTTCCTCTGGAACTTTGCCTAGGATATGGAGTAGATTGGCTTTTGATTCCTAGGTGACTTAAGAACTATTTTTTATGTGCCCCTCTGTCTGTGAGTTCCCAAACTCTACCTCCAACGTAAGACAGATTGTGGACTACTGATTTACACTATCTTACCACTGGGATAAATTGGAGAGAGAATTTAGATCAAGACATGCTAAGTTTACATTTTTCTCTACACAATACAGAAAAGTTTCAGAAAATCCCCAAACTGTACTTATGCTGATATTTAGCAACTTAATTAATTTAATTAGTTAATTAATTAAAGTCTTTCAGTTGTATGTAGGCCTACAAATGGCTTTAATTAATTTGCTGTATTAGAAGAGAATGTTTCAAAAGAATAGGAAAGAAAAAAAATAGTACATTCTTCCTCCTCTCATAGAACTCCCTCTTATATATTTCCTGAGCACCACTACAAGGCTCTATTTTAGGCTGGATAAGCTAGAACAAATATTTGAAAGGGTCACAAACTCTTCTGTCCTAATTTAAAAGTATATTTCAGGACCTGCTTCTAGCACTTTTTAAAAATTAAATTGACAACTGAAAAACAGTATTCAGGAACTGAGTTAAGAGACTCTATAACAGTATAAGGTATTAGCCAATACTTTTATTATACTGAATGCACTTGAGATCATATAAAAATGTTTTATGTTAACATCTTTATATCTAAGTGCAAAAGCTGGCTTGCAGCTAAACCTCAAAAAAACAAGATTATGGCAACCAGCTTGATTGATAACTGGCAAATAGAGGGAGAAAACGTGGAGGCAGTGAAAGACTTTATATTTCTAGGCACAAAGATTACTGCAGATGCTGACTGAATACAGGAAATCAGAAGTCATTTAATCCTTTGGAGAAGAGCAATGACAAATCTTGATAAAATAGTTAAGAGCAGAGACATCACACTGACAACAAAGGTCCGCATAGTCAAAGCAATGGTGTTCCCTGTAGTAACGTATGTCTGCGAGAGCTGGACCATAAGGAAGGCTGAGAGAAGGAAGATCGATGCTTTGGAACTGTGGTGTTGGAGGAAAATTCTGAGAGTGCCTTGGACTGCAAGAAGGTCAAACCAGTCCATACTCCAGGAAGTAAAGCCAGACTGCTCACTTGAGGGAGTGATATTAAAGGCGAAACTGAAATACTTTGGCCACATAATGAGAAGACAGGACACTCTGGAGAAGATGCTGATGCTAGGGAAAGTGGAAGGCAAAAGGAAAAGGGGCCGACCAAGGGCAAGGTGGATCGATGATATTCTAGAGGTGATGGACTCGTCCTTGGGGGAGCTGGGGGTGGTGATGACCGACAGGCAGCTCTGGCGTGGGCTGATCCATGAAGTCACAAAGAGTCGGAAGCGACTAAACAAATAAACAACAACAATCTTTATATCTATCCTTAAAATACCCATTTATACTAATATAGATTCAACTATATTAATTCACCATCTTTACAATAACCTTTTGTCCTAACAGCCAGGAACCACGCTGAGACAAGGAATAGGTCTCTAGTGTTTATTTACTGCTACATAACAGAAAATCCTAACAAACTGAAGAAGTGTGGGAAAAACCCAGACATATAAACACCAAAGGCTAAGGCGGGCCCGATCTGTGTCTCTTTGAATGGCCACCTAATTCCTCAGTACTACGCATGCGCTTTACAGCCTGGATGGGAGCCCCCTGCTCGCCATCGTTACTCATGACATCACCCTCCCCCCCAGATTCACATTCCATTTCAGCCCCCTCCCTTCCGGAGGCTGGATAAGATTCGACGTCTCCTTCTAAGCTCCCATGGGAACTGGGCAACGATGGAAAGTCTTCAAAGGAAAACTCCTCCAAGGACGAATCAGTGCTTCTCTCCAGGTCTGATAACGCTTCTGGCCCAGGTGGCCGTTGCTGGAAAATAGCTAGATAATTAGAAGAGTCGTCCCCCCTCCCCCCTGGGAAATGCACGCTTGAGGTGGAGGGCTGTGGGGCCCCCCTCCTCTGTAACTGGAGTCAAGGCTACAGGCGGGGGTGGAAGGTGCAAACTTACGAATTCCTCTGCCTGCTCATCCAAGTGAGGAATCTCTGGTAGAGTGCGAGGCTTGGGTTTGTGAGGGAAAAGCTGATGGAATCGATGAACCAGTGCTGGAGCATGTACATCTCTGGCATTCTCCCACGTGCGCTCTTCCTCAGGGTACCCTTTCCAGTGTATGAAATATTGGATGCCCCTTCCCCTCCTCCTAGAGTCCAGAATTTCGACTTCGTATTCCTCCTCCCCCTCCACAATTACTGGATGTGGGGGGGGCAGTTGCGATCGTAAGGCACTTGGGGGAGGGTCTTTGGCTAGCAATGATCTGTGAAACACTGGATGGACTTTCATGGATGCTGGTAGCTGTAAACGATAAACCACTGGATTTATCTGCTGTACCACAGTGAAAGGGCCCACAAACTTAGAGTCCAATTTCTTGGAGGGTCTGGTAGAGTTCAAAAACTTGGTAGAGAGCCACACTCTGTCTCCTACTGCAATCGCTGGCCCCTCTTGTCTGTGAGCATCTGCAGCTCTCTTGTAAGCACTCTTTGCCCTGTTCAGCTGCTCCTTTAACAACTCCTGTGCGGCTTGTTGCTCTTTAAGAAAATCAGCCGCGGCTGGAACAGTTCCCTGCTGGGAGGAGGTGGGCAACACCTGAGGGTTAACCCCGTAGAGTGCCTGGAAGGGGGACATCTTGGTAGAGGACTGTACAGAATTATTATATGTAAATTCTGCCATGGGCAGTAGGGCTGGCCAATTGTCTTGCCGATAAGTGGTGTAACACCTGAGATACTGCTGTAACCACTGGTTAATTTTCTCGGCTTGCCCATTACTGGCAGGATGATGCGCTGATGACAGGTGGATCTGGACCCCTAATGACTGGAAAAGGGCCCTCCAGAACCTGGAAGTGAACTGTGGGCCTCTGTCACTCACCAAGTGATTCACCATGCCTCTATACCTAAAAACATGGTCCATGAACAACTGCGCTGTGGCTTGTGCAGATGGGAGGCCCTTGCAAGGAATAAAATGCGCCATTTTTGTGAAAAGGTCCACCACCACTAGTATGGAAGTCAGGCCCTGGACCGGGGGTAAATCAGTGATGAAATACATGGAGATTGTATCCCAAGGCCTACTGGGGGTGGGTAGGGGTTGCAAGAGTCCTGTGGGCTTCCCTGGGAGAGGCTTGCTTGTCTGCAGGTGTGACAAGAAGCAACGTAACCCTTTATGTCTACAGTCATCTTAGGCCACCAGTAGTGTCTCAGAGCTCTATGGAGAGTTTTGAAAACACCTCCGTGGCCTGCCGTTTGATGGTCATGGCAAAGTCTCAGTACTTCTTCCCTCAATGAAGGGGCAATATATAATCGCCCACTATGCCAGAGGATTCCTGCCTCCACATTGAATGGGGGGGCAGTGTCTTGCGGGCCCCTCTGGAGGTCATCCATCCTGGCCCTGGCATACAGGTCCTGTTGCTGCTGAGCTCTGACTCTTGTAAATAGGTCCTCTGCTTGTCTGCCTGCTGGTAAAATCTCTGTTTGGTTCCCCCTCATAGATGATCAAAGTTGTGAGGTTGTAATATAGTAGCCTGTACCTCCTGGTGAGTGGCGGGGGTTGCCTGAATGGATTGAGACAGGGCGTCTGCCAAGCGGTTTTGCGCCCCAGGCACATAAGAAATAACAAAATTGAAATGGGAGAAAAACTGGCTCCATCTGATTTGGCGTGGGGTGAGGGATCTGGTGTTTTGTAGAAGCTGTAAATTCTTGTGATCAGTGCAAACTTTCACAGGAAAGGTTGCACCTTCTAGCCAGTGCCTCCACTCTTGGAATGCTGCTTTAATTGCCAGCAACTCCTTGTTAAAAACATCATAGGTTTTCTCTGCTGGTGAGAGCATGCGTGAAAAAAAGGCACACGGAAGCAATGTATTCTCGGTTTTGTTTGTATATTGCAGTAACACTGCCCCAATGGCAATATCGGAAGCATCTGAATGCATTATGAATTGCTTCGTGGGATCAGGGTGTCTTAACAGCGGCTGGGATGCAAAGCGTTGCTTAAATTCTTGGAAGGCTGCTTGCTGTCTCTCCCCCCAAATGAATTTTGATCCTTTCTTCAAAAGCTGTGTGAGGGGTCTAGCCCTGTCACTAAAGTTTTTTATGAACCGCCTGTAGAAATTGCAAAATCCTAGATATCTTTGTACTTCTTTAACATTTTGGGGAGGTGGCCAAGAGAGAATTGCCTGGACCTTAGAAGGATCCATGGATATGCCTTCTGTTGATACCTTATAGCCCAGGAAATGTAATTCAGTTAAATCAAAGGCACACTTCTCTAGCTTGGTGAATAGCTTGTTCTCTCTCAGTCTTTGCAAGACATTACGTACATGGGTTACATGAGTTGTAGCATCCTCAGAGAAAATTAATATGTCATCTAGATAAATGACCAGATACTTATCTAGTAAATCAGAGAAAATTTGATTCATAAATCTGGAAAATATGGCTCCTGCATTAGACAAGCCAAAGGGCAAAACAAGGTACTCAAATTTACCAAACCTGGTGTTGAAGGCAGTTAGATATTCGTGCCCCTCTTTCATCCGGATCAGATTATACGCATTCCTGAGATCCAACCTGGTAAAAATGTGTGCCTTCTGTAAGCGATCCAGCAGATCAGAGATTAGAGGCAGTGGGTAAGTTTCTTTTTTTGTGAGTTTATTTAAAAAACTGAAATTGTGGACCACTCTCATGGGTGTCTCCCGGTTTTCAGGTGCCAACGGGTCAGGCTTCTTTGGTACGAAGAAGGTAGGAGCAGATGCTGGGGAAGGAGATGGTCGGATGAACCCCTTTTGGAGATTAGAGTCCAAGTAATCCTTTAAGGTGGCTAGTTCCTTGGGAGACATGGGATATTGTTTCCTTGCTGGAATCCTGGCTCCTGGTATCAACTCAATGGTGCAATCACAGTCCCTTTGGGGGGGTAGTGCTGTGGCCTCTTGTTCACTGAAAACGTCTGCGAAATCTGCATACTTGGCTGGCAACTGGACTCCCCCTGCTTCTGTGACTGCGTTGGGTGCTGGAGAGAGGAGAGCGGCTTGAATCTTGTGGTGCTGGCATTCCTTAGCTGGGAAGGAGATTGCTCCCGTAGTCTAGTTCAGCAATGGGTTGTGGATCCTCAGCCAAGGCATGCCTAGGATTACAGGCACATTAAGCGATGCAGTAACATAAAGCTGGATCCACTCAGTGTGGTCTCCCATTGTCAGTTGCACCGGTTCTGTGAACCTTCTAATTGGCCCTGCCCTGAGGGGCTGGCCGTCAATGGTCTCCACTTCTATGGGACATGGCAATTCTATGGTCGGGATGTTGAAGTCTTGTACGGTCCGCACATCAATAAAATTGGTTGAAGCTCCAGAATCCACGAGGGCCTCTAGCTTGACCTGGTGCTCTGGGTTGACATGCATTATTACTGGTAAGTAGTAAAAGGATTGCCTGGAATCCTCGGAATGAGCCCTCCTTAATTGATTGATGGTCTCCCTGCTGAGCTCTGTGGAGGGAGACCGACGGAGTTTCCCTGGTTGGAAGCAGAGGCGGAGATGGCTCTTGTTTCAGCTGCTTGCCCTGGGGGTCTTACTGAAGTTGCTTGGCTTCTCGCTGGGCAAGCTCTCACCATGTGCCCCTGGGCTCCGCAGTAAAAACACAGGGCTCTCTCTCTCCTTCTCTGCCTCGGAAATCAGTCTCCTGCTCGCCCCGATCTGCATCAGCTTCTCTGGTCCTGAGTGAGTGGATGCTACGGAGAGAGAGCTGGAAATCCTGGAAGCACTCTGAGGGCCCTGTTTCTCCCCGGCTGCATCTGTCTGAGCTCTTCTAGCCTGGCATCTATGACCACAGACAACTGATATAAGGCTTCTAGGTTAGCTGGTGTTCCCTGGCGCACTAATTCATTCTTAATTTCTTCATCCAGCCCGTTTGAATTGGTCTTTTAATGCACTCTCATTCCAGTCCAGATCTCCTGCTAACAACTTGAAATCAGCAATGTAGATTCCCACCCTCTTGTTACCTTGCTTGAGCTTTCGAATTTCCCGGCTGGCAGTGACCTCTCTGATCGGGTCGTCAAAGTGTGCTCGGAACCCTGCCAAAAAGTTCTGGTAGTCGTTGAGAATCGGGTTGTTGTTCTCCACCATGGGAATAGCCCATTTGGCTGCTGGTCCCTTTAGCAGACTTAGGATGAAGGTGACTCTGGTTCTGTCTGTGGGGAACTCTGCCGGTCTGCTGTCGAAAAACATTGTGCACTGTGTGAGAAAGGTTCTCAACTGTCCTGCTTCTCCTCCAAACTTCTCTGGTAGACTGCCCTGGGATCTCAAGACTACTGGCGGAGCTGCTGCTGCTGGCGCCGGTTGTGGGTTAATCGGAGCTGGTTGTTGTAACTGCTGTAGCATGGCAGCTTGTAATGTGTTGACCTGTAGATCTACCTGTTGTTGGTGTTGTTGCAGGGCTGCTACCAATTGTTGGATGGCGAGCCGAATTTCTTGGTTTTCTGAAGACATTTCCAAATGTCTCCCCTTTAAATTCTTTGTTCCTCCCTCTTTCGATGGGAGTAGGTTAGGATTGATGTCCTAACAGTCAGGAACCATGCTGAGACAAGGAATAGGTCTCTAGTGTTTATTTACTGCTACATAACAGAAAATCCTAACAAACTGAAGAAGCGTGGGAAAAACCCAGACAGATAAACCCGAAAGGCTAAGGCGGGCCTGATCTGTGTCTCTTTGAATGGCTACCTAATTCCTCAGTACTACGCATGCGCTTTACAGCCTGGATGGGAACCCCCTGCTCGCCATCCTTACTCATGACACCTTTCAGAGTAAAAAACTACAAACTTTAAGCAATCCTTTTTACCTCTTTGGATGAAGTGAAAACTAGGATCTATAGTCACAAAATTTAGCAGAGGAACATCACTCTTTCCTAGCTGAAACTTCTCTGTAACTGTTATTTCTACTTAACCAATTCCTACAAGCTGAAATGCAGAAGATGGAAGATTGCATTTGTTGAACTATTCAACACATATTTACCGGAAAATTTAAATTAAATACCATGACTTCAAAACACTTTTATAGCACAGAAGTAAAAAACAGAAAGCCAAACTGTTTTGGATTCTTACAGGTGTATAGAAGAAGAGTAATACTGTAAGCGCTTCAAGTAAATTAGGATTTATTTATATTATTTATAGAATATAATTTACTTTTATTTATATTTGAGAGTATTTCCATCACAGTGCATGTTATCAAGAATGCAAGATATCATGCCATACATAAAAAATGGTGAACTGAATTATATTTTGCTACCTTATTTATAAACCTGTCCACCAAAAAGGAGGTTAATATTAGCAGCCCATTTTAAAAAAAGAGGAAATTTCAAGAAACATCACATTATCTAGTCAATCTCCTTCCAGTGGTTCAAAGAGAGATGTTTTATACTCTAATTTCTATAGAAAACTGTGTGTGCATATCCTTCATATTTACCTCTTCTTGGGAGAGCAGAATATAACATGCACACATTTCTCCTTGCCTTTTATTTTACTATCAGTAAACTCTATGGGGTTGTTTTAAAGATAATTTACCACTCAGCCACATGTATTACATTTGTACAAGATCGGTATTTCTAACACCTTTGCTACAGGAGTTATTGCATATAAAAAAATATTCCCAAAGTTAATTAATAACCCAATATTAAACAAACCCTCTACTTTCATAGAAAGTAACACCTGGCTTCATTCACATACAATGCTAGACCATAACTTAATTTTTTTTTGGCTTCCAGTGAAAATGAATGAGAGCTATAGCCTTTAGTAGCAAGTCAAGGTCCATATTTCAAGAGTGGGCAGAATCAGGATCCATAGTGGGACTAAGCTGGGAGGGATGGAATAGGTTTTTAGGAGGTGAAATAGGTGTTATACACAGACTTTTTAGCCCTACTCATTTGGCAGACTGCAAAAGGGAACGGATGAGCTATATGAGGCCTGTGGGTTGCAGTTTTTGCATTACTGTCTTATATTGACCATTGCAGCTATTAAGTGTGAAACAGGGCAGATGAAGGCAAGTAAACACAAGATGTTTATTTCTATTTTATCAATAAGATGTGGTTTCTGACTGTCACCAGGCTCTATACAATTGATCTATAAGTTCATCAGTGGTCATTAAAAGAATGCTAGCTGTATATTTATCAGTTTAGTTTAAAACTGCTTAACATTTTATTTTTGGTCTTTTGTTGTAATGGATAAAAAGGATGGTCTTGAAGGACAAAAGGAAGATCTGCTACCAAGACAACAATCAGATAAATGAAATCTGAACCCAGGCCAAAAAAGTACTATAATCTGTGAAAATGGCTCAGTCTCCCTCTTCCAAATTTTCATGAAGATAAAAGAGGGAAGAAAGGTAGCACATTCAGACTTGCAAGATTCTATTACTACAGCTGTACTAATAAAAGTAGTTTAAATCTGCATGGTGTCTGTTTTTTAGTCTGGTCTATCTATCTGACATCTATGCTCTGTTGATGCCATACATTTTTTTATTTTGGTTGGTGAAGGACCATAACAATACAGTCACTTACGACATTTAAACAAGGCCACTGGTGCACTTAACACAGTTTTTTTAAAAAAAAAAAATCTGGCTCTGCATAGTGTGAATCAAGTCAGCATGTTCTCATTACAATAGGAAAAATGGCAATAAGAGTCAAATTAATGGGTAAGTATAAATAAATTCTCTACATTTTAAAACAGGATGTTAAGCAAAGCTGTGTTAATGTTACAACCTAGGAAATTTATTCGTGGGTTTTTTTTATAATTCTTTGCATGCTAAGATTCATAGAAATGATTAACAGTAAGTCATATAACAAACACTGAAAACCAGCAATATATTGTTCTATGATAGAGATGCATCTGGTACTGTATACTGTCTTCTCCTAAGATTAGTGTTGTATCTACTGACAGTTAAAGCCTTATTTATGTGTCTCAACATGCCCCTGGAACACTTCTCAACCAGCCATCGCTAATAATTATTGAGGATACTCTTTTTTATCGACTGTTCTAGTATTTAATAGTAAACTACTATAAGTTTTTTAATTGAATGAAAAACAGTGAATGTGGGTATATAGGTATACACAGGATAAGTGCATTCTGTACATAGGATATGTGTGTACACAGGATAAGCAATGTATACATGCCTTTTTGAAACTGTGATCAACCTGCATCTTATAACAGAATGTAGCAATCAGTGTCTATAGGTAAATAAAACATTATAGTCGATACATAGATTTTGTGTTGTATCAGCTGGGCCATGCTGTCTTGTTCAGCAGATCAAGAAGTCATTTTAAGTCTCCATTCAAAGCACACACACTGTGTAATGTTACAGCCATACTATATCAGTTTAAGGCATTAAAGAAGCACCATCACCCTAATGAAATTACAGTTTTATGCAATTTCATTCAGAAATGTTGATGGGACTTTTTGAATTAAACCACTTGCCTAGCATTACTTTCTCTAGGATGTTCTCATGCTGTTTCCTTGCCACAAGATATACTGCAATACTTAGAGCATCTCAGTGGATATAAATCCAACTAGACTATCTATCTTACAAAAGTTTTGGATCTCCTTTTTACTTATCTTATATGTAACATGAAACATACAACAGTCCCACCTCCTCAAAGACTTAGTAATTTTTGCAAAAAAGCTATGTGACATATACCTACTTTCTCTTTACAGTAGTTTGCCTCAGTTTTTCCTTATACCTTTATGGGAATATAAGGCATATTACAATTTTTTTTTAGAGAAGGTGACATACATCTTCCCTTATACAAATGAGGCTGTAGTTTTATGCATGCCCATTCAGAAGTTAAGCTTTATTAAGATTCAAATAAACTTAGTTCTAAGTCTAATAAGCATATAAGCATATAACATATATTTCAAAAACAATGTCAGACTTAAATATCCAAGCTGCTACTGATGCAAGATTCTTTTAAAAATACTTAAGTATGTTAAATCCTTACTTTAATTGACCTTAGTTTAGCAGGCTCTGGACACAATGGGGAAATTTATCATTTGGAGTTCACCCCCATTTAATGTTAAATTGAGATTTTTATTTCAAATAATGCCTTCACATAATTATCCAGATGACAGATTAACTTAAGTGATATGAATTCAGATTTAACTGATTTTGGATCTAACAGAGACCCCCTCCCACAAAAGGTCTGTTAAATCATGGTATTACTATGCTGCAAAAGAGAGAGAGAATGCACATTTCAAAGCTAGAACCCTATTCAGACATATTGTGAAACTGTAATTAAACTACCCAAGAATATGACTTAGGTGCTTTCTACTTTCCACATGGTGCTAATACACTATAACACAATATATATTCAAAATTAAACAAATCTGACTGGGTGCAAGATTACAGCATATTCTGTTCCTAAGCAATTGCCACTTTTTGTGCTTTACAACAAAAGCTACTGCCAACTATCCTATAACAACTTAGATGACTACAGCACACACATCCCCAATGGTAATCAGAATGAGAATGGTAATGAGAATGCAAAGACATACTACCTTACTGAAGCTTCACTTTTAATGCTGTAACTACATAATTATTCAAACTTCAAATTTGATCCAATAATTAGTTATAGGCTTCACCTGAAAATGATCCCCAAAAAACTTTGGTGGAACAAAATATTACTTTTCCAAAAACTTCCTGCTATTTCTCCATCAATACTGCCCCACCTGCTTCAAGGTAAATTATGAATCCGGATGTACAGCAGGATTGCCTCTTTCCCTGGCAAAGTTCCCGGTTTTGTTCTTTTTAAAGTGAAACGCAACTGTTTGTAAAATGAACCAATGCTTTTCCTTCAGTGCGTCTTCACGCGAAAAAAAAAGCTGCCCATGATGAGCAGTTACTTTCGGGAATCTTACAGCTAATAAGATCGGAGTCCTGCTCGAGGAAGAGCATAAAAACCACTCCCAAACCACATCACCCCTTGACCGCAAGCCTTGAGCCGCCTCCACGAGCGGCGAGGACACGGAAAAACTTCATAGCGGCGGCTCCGGCGGAACACACGCCGCCCCACTGCCTCCCGGTCCCCCGCTTTTTCCCAGCAACTATCCCCAGCGAAGAGCAGAGACCGCCGCTGACCGGCCAGCCTCCACCCGCTCTCACCGTCGTTCACCCACTTCCTTCCTGCTACTCCGCCGGGAGCGCAACAGAAAGCTTGATAAAACTCCTCTTAGGCCGGTCGCCTCCGCCCTTTCCCTGTCTCGCCCACAACTCCGGCAGCGATCGGAACTGAGTGGACGGAAGTTGGGCATCAAGTCGCAACTCTATCGTCCTGCTCGCTCCCTCCCAAATGGGGCCCTTCCAGGAGACCGCTACGCGTGGCACAGCCTCCTTTCCGCGGAGCTGTAACCAAAGTAACAATATCCGGGTCTACCCCATCACATGAGCTCTTTTCCTATTCCCTTAGAAGAGCCCAAATAGAATGGTCATAGACTTAGTGAATGATAGAGATGCTTCCGAATCGCAAAGAAATAAGAGGAAAGTGACGTTCATAGGATGTACTGTGTTTCAGCTCCATCTAGGGCGGCCTTTCACGGGGAATAAGAAGTTATGGCTGCATGTTTTTTTTTCCAGAAGACAAGCTGTGGCTGAGTTTTAATAAACAGCTTCACGAGATGGACAACTATTCGTCTGCAGTGGATGGCGGCGGCGGCGGCAGCAGACTGACCGTGTGGGATACTTTTAAGTAATTGTAATCTATTTAGCAGCACCGAAACGATCTTGACTGATTTACAGAGCTAAAACGGCTGCACCTGGTTAATACTTGGTGAGAGGCTACCAAGAAATTGGGAAGTTGAAAAAGTCTCTGAAATCAGGCAGTGACAAATCACTTTTGATTCATGGTGAGAAAACTCCATAGTTATGCACATATAAGTCACCTGGAAACTTTTATTGATTATGTGCCATCAAGTCAGTTTGACAGTACCTACCACATGGATAGATTTTCTCTATGATAATCTGTCCCTAATCTGTCCCTTCAAGTCTTCCAACAATGCACCCATCACCCATCCCTGCTGCTGCTGCTGCTCCTCTTCTCTTTCCTTCCACCTTTCCCAGCGTTACAGCCTTCTCTAGGGAGCTAGGTCTTTGCATAACGTGTCTGAAGCAGGGTGATTTGAACATGATCATTTGTGCCTCAAGTGAGAATGCTGAATTGATTTGTTCAATGATCCATTTATTTTCTTAGCTGTCTATGGTCTTCTCAGAAGCCTTTTGCAACACTATAGTTGAAAAGTGTCGATATTCTTTCCGTCCAGCTTCCTCAAATTCAAACTTCTGATGAAACATCATGAAACTTCTGCTTTCTTTCAAGGGCATACCCTGGGACTTGTCTCTGAAGGAACGAAACAAACTTGAACCTCTCTCCTCTGCAAAAATTCAGAAGGAACCATTTAATTAACATTGTCCATGTGCCCAGTTATCTGATTTTGAAAACATTGCCATCATGATCCAGTGTTGAAGGAAATACATATTCATGATGCTTGTACAGTTTCAATACAAACCAACATATTTTAGACTGTGTCATGTGAACTCCACCTATGCATACGGTTCAAGGCATTGTACAGACTGAGAAAACTGAATTAATTCAATAAATCATAATTGAAGCTAAACAGGTGGATGTGTATTTCTCCCAGAGATTAACATCTTGATGCAGTGGGAGAACTCAGTAGCTCCAGTGATCCTGAACAGTGGCAGGGGGATTGTGAACTCCTGCTAAGAAGTGACAGCACAATGCATATACCCATACCTATTTACTCTTGGGCAGCAAATATAAGAATGGGAAGAGACAACAGCTGGAATTAAAACCTAACAGTTTGAGATATACTGACAACACCACTTTAGTAGAAGAGTAAAAATGGAAAGTGAAATATCTGGTGTAATTTTTAATATTAAAAAGACAAAGGTAGTGTCACCCAACATGCTTAGTGAATTTAGAGCTGACAGCAAAGAACTGAAAGTTGTAGTAGGTTGTTTTGTTTTTGTTTTCTTGGACTTAATGAAGCATGCTGGAGAAGTAAGAGGAGAATAATTTTAGGGAAGAAGACAATAACATATTTAGATGAGATCATAAAGGATATTTCTATGACAATAACACTCAGAACAGTTAAGGCAATCATGTTCCTAGTGGTAAGATAAGGCTGGAAAAGCTGCACATTGAGAAAGAGTAAGAGAAAAGATAGATGCCTTTGAATTATGGGTTTGGAGATTATCTAAATCCTAGGATTAATAGGATTACCATAGACTGCAAGAAAATCCAGTCAATCAGTCATGGAAGAAATAAAAAATGACTGTTCCCTTAAGGCCATGATCAGAAGTCACATATTTTGGTATATGATGTGAATGAATGATGGACTAGAAAAAAACAAATTGAGAGAAATAGAAAAAAAGAGAAAACATAGATGGACAGAATTATGCTTATCACTGGCAAGTTTATGGAAGAGCTGGAAATTGTCAGTAGGGTCAAGATGGTGGGCATTTATCCATATTGTCTTCAAAGCTGGGTTGAATTAAATGGCACCTAATTAACTTCTTCAATATGATATGCAAACTCAGCTTCTGACCAATAAAACTGAGTTTCTGTAGAAGTAAACAAAGAGTATAACATTTCCCATGTGGTGCCTCATTTTATGTCTGTGAGATACTTTGACCTTGCAATAAAAGTTACAACAATGAAATAGATATTCCTAGTGGGGGCTCCATCTCCAGTGCCTAAAGTATATATCTTTACAGCACTCTTTCTCACCTAATGCTTTACAGGTATGTGGAATTTCAATTCCATTCCCAGCCAGCATGGAGTGGGGGTGGGGGCTGCCTATACTTTCCAGTAAAACTATTCACAGCCTCAGTGCAACTTGAAAATTCTGCTTTTTGGTCCATTTTCTTAATCAAAGGGCAAAGGTAATATCTTCTCTGAGTAAACTCAGTCCCTGGTGACTTCATGAAAACTTTTAATCAAACCTTATTCAAATGAACTTACTTAGCTTCTTATCTAGGATGCCTTACATAAATCTCAAGTATGATCACTATATTCTGTTTATGTTCTTTTTTTTATTGTCACATAGCACATGTAGTGATCTGGTTCAAAAATGTCTACAGTAGTACTGGCTGTAATATCCTAAATTGTTTCTCCAGTTGCTACAGAGGAACATTCAGTTTTCTCATAAATTGAAAAAAAATGGTTGTCTCCTTTGAGTTGAGCTCAATACCTGGTAACTTCATGGACACTTTATATTGTTTTCTTCTCAACAATATCAAAATGGTTTGCTGCTGTCCTAGTTTTTGACCTCCTGGTCTAGCCTCCAGTATTTATATTTCCAGTTAATTTCCCATCTAAGTATTAACCACGTTGTACCTTACTTAACTTCCAGACTCAGAATAGGTGTTAGCCCTACAGGGTGGACCAGACTAAAGTAGACCTGCTATGTAAGTCAGTACTATTTTTATTGTAAAATTCCCCCTCCATCGCTTTATCTTTGTGTGGTCTGAGATGTTTTCTCAAGCCCAGGCTCAGGCCTCTTTCATCTGATTGTTGCCTTGGTAGCTGCTCTTCCTCCTGTCCTTTATGGCCATTCCCTCTGCCCTCTACAATAAATTAGCTAGTGCTGCCAGCTGTTGAAGTTAAATAAAGAAACAGACAAACAAATAAATAAAACATTCTATTTTATGAGCGCATCCACCTATCCTCCTTTTCTTGGCTCTGAGACAGCCTGCCTATGGTTTTTTTAAGGACATGTCACAATAGCACCTCTCTCTTTGTTAGCCTGCTGCTGAGGCAAACTGAAGCCAGATCCAGATGATCTGACAGGAAACTAGTACTTTCCATTGGTAAATGGAAGAAGTAATCCTATACATTTTATGTTGCGGGGAGGAGAAGTTTTTGGAAAGTGAGCAATCCTCTTCAGGATTTTATCATTTCATGTGGCTGTGGAGCTCTGTGATTCTGTAGCCATTTCTGTATTGGCCCCTGGAGAGGCAGTTGCTCACCTGGTAACTATTTTCCTTATGTTAGACCATGTAGAAAATCTGCCATGAGGTTGATATTCCCTTTGGTAAGCTCCTTGCCAGCAAAACAACACTAAGAACGCACAAGACAACAGCACTGCTGCTACCTCTCTGGATAACTTCCCCAGACTACTAAGGCAGTTTTCACAATGTAGGCAGCTGAAGAACATGCTGCTGCCCAGGCACTGCAAGCTGTCAACTGAGGCTGTGGGTGGGTGGAGTAAAGAGGAGAGAGGAATTGATTCTGGCAACAACCAGCAATAGGGCCAAAACTAAATGGGATCAAGAGTGCATTTCTGAGGATGAGGATGACTATATGAATGTGATAGCAAAGAGATGACCACTACTACATCTGCTGCTGTCCCCTCCTTCACTTATTCCTTCTGCATGTCATCTGCTGTGGTAATCCTTTACTGCCTTGACTGATACCCTCTTTTATTCTCCTATGGGGCTCTGTCCAGTGAAGCCCCGGTGCCTGACTGAGCCACAGGCTGCTGGGGGAGAACGACACTGCTGGTCTCATTCCTGTGTGGCAGTAAAAGGAAAATTGCTGGGCGTGGGGTGGGTGGGTCCTGTGTGGCAGTAAAAGGAAAATTGCTGGGCGTGGGGTGGGTGGGTTATTTTTGGAAATGACATACTTTTTTTCCATGTTGAGGATCAGAGCAGATCTTTGTGGATGAGTCTACATGTCTGTATTTTTCTTCAATTAACATGTAGGCAACAGATGAAAGAAGCTTCCCCAAAATACACAAATGTTCACTCAGATAACTTAGTTCATAAATGTGGAATGTGATCCCCATATGTTTTTCTTGCTAAATCAGATTTTGCAAGTTATCTAGTCCAGGTATGAGCAACTTGTGGCCTTCTGGACTGGTACTTCCCCAAACTCTCTTCCTGTCCCATTTTTTTCAGCTACAGAATACTGTATTGTGGAACTTGGGTTTCCTGCCTTTTTCAGATGGGAAGCACTTGAAAACTGTAAGTATAAACCAAGAGTACATTTAATAGATCAAAAAAAGAGAAAAATCCTCCCTGCCAAGGCATTTCTAATTCATAACCCTTCCCTCTTTTGTATCATCTTTCTACTTACTGCAGCCCACAAAATCAGTACATATAGCAGCTAATCACAAGATTGCCTATTGCTAATCTACTCCAATCTTATTTACAAGACTCCTAGAAATATTTAGTACAATGTGCCCTATTTTCTTATTTCTTTGGTTTTCTTTTCTCTAGTTTTGGTTGTGAAATATTTGGTTTGTGATGTTAGTGCAAAGGTGTTTTGTTTAATGTTGGGGGGGATGTCTCTAACTTCACTCTACATGCTATACTAAAATGGGGTGCTGTGTTTCTGGCATCAGTGCTGAATCAATACTTCAGACCAATCTACTCGATTTCGTACCCAAAAAAGATTTTCTGCCACCTCAGAAGATTAGATTTAGGATTAGTGTAGAGCAGGATTTCTCAACCAGGGTTCTGCGAGAGGTCCCTAAGAGATCATAAATTATTTCAAATTTGGGCAACTTCACATTAAAGAGGTTTCATTTTTTATTTTTAGTTGAAGCATGTATACAGGCCTACTCATGAAATGAATATAATTTTGTAACTTCTGGACTATATTTGAGCCTGAACGTGCAGGGGTTCCCTGAGGCCTGAAAAATATTTCAAGGGTTCCTCTAGGGTCAAAGGTTGAGAAAGGCTGCTGTAGAGAAATTCTAAATCCAATCTTCTGCAGTAGCAGGAAATCTGTTTACTGTGGTAAGAAACTGGACACTAGAGGGTGCAGTTAAAGCACATTTATTTATTTTAGTAATGGAGGGCACAGCTCCCTGTCTGGTAAAAAGTTGTGACTGACTGCAAATCTCCCAGTAAGCCACCATGAGAGAAACTGAACTTGAACTTGGGTCTCCCCTGATCCTAATTCAATGATTCTAAAACAATATAAATATTACAACTATGTTATAAACCAAAAAATGTAAAATATGCTACAGTTCTTACTTATTATTGCTTCACATAATTTTCTGAGATGAAAACAGGTTTTTAGATTATCTGAGAACTACCGGAGAGAGAGAATTCCATAGCTGGGGAACAGTCATCTAAAATATATTTCTACATAGAATAAATAAATGGTGCATGAGTACATGACTAGGACACTCTCCAGAATGGAGGGCTTAATGTTTTTTGATTTATTCCAGATATGTGTATCTCATTTTTATATTGCAAGGCACAAGGTAACTATTATCGGTGAAGTGCTTCAAAAAATGCCCTTGGTTCATTTGAGATATTCCGCCAGGAGAACAGGGCAACAATTCAAGCCATGCATATCAAGAACACAAATGTCAGTGTGGACATTAATCATATGCACTTGTGCAGGTAACATCCTGGCTTTTGCTGTTTGGTTATCCTTGGCTATAACTGTAACATCCAACAATCAAGGAACCAGAATCTGAGCACTATGTGTTTGTGCAGCTCATCCTATGTCAAGAAAGTCATAATTTTGAGCCTATATATTGCAATTAGTTATCAGGAAAATATTGGCCGTGTTTTAATGATTAAATGGCTTGATTTGATAGAAATAATGTTACTAAGGTTTAACTAATGGTAAGAGATTATACTTGTAAATGTATTCATATCTGTGTTGGAGAAGGTCGAAAGTCACTTTCTGTTTCTGCTCTCCCTCTCTCCGTTCTGCACTTATAGTTTTTCTTTTTTCTTTTGACCTGTACTCTATCTGTTCTATATTCTATATTTTAATTATATTTGGAAAATTAATAAAATTCTTATAAGAAAGAAAATATTGGCTGTGTGACCAATAAAAAACATAAAATTTGCATAATTACTCTTATTCTGCAGCTTTTCTATTCTACTACACTTGTGGAATGGATTATGCAGACTACCGAGTTTTGCAGAGTACTGCATTCCCGTGTGGTGTAGCCAAGTGAACCTTCCTTAGCAGTCCCTCTGCCTTCTATTCTATTTTCATTAAGCGTTGCCTGCACATGCAGATACAGCTTCCTGGATAGTTCAAACATCTGCTTGGGTGCAGTGTTTGAAGATGACCTTTTCAATTTAATCTTGGAAGTTCAGGGTTGTTATGAGTATAGAAGAGAAGTGCCATGGAAACCACCTATGCAAACCTTGTAAAAAGAGTGGGAAATATTAAATAAAATGGAAAATGATTTTAAAAGATGAACACTGAGTGTCCAGACCTCACATGACACAATTATGTAGAATAAATACACACATGGTTAGGCTTTCACCTTTGTCTCTTTTGCCTCTCTTCAGGCTTATCATCAAATGGTGTTGGCCTGATTATGCATCAGTAGGATGTGTTAAGCAAAAATATTGGTTTAACCCACTGACTCCACTGCCTTTGTCTCTCTTAAGCATCACCAGTGAGTGGAAAAATATCTAGCAGTGATGACAGTGATATGGAATGGGGCAGGGTTTGACATCTGAAGTCTAACATCTTTGAGAATTTATCTCCTTTTCCTTGACCAGTAAAGACTAAGCACTAGGCAGTGTCCATGATCACATAGGAACTAAGTTGCTGAAGCTTATGCACAGGTCTACAAATGTGCAAAGACATAAACATCAACTTCCTCTAGTTTCAAAGTCAGGAAGGGGACCATTAGTCATTTCATTGTTCCGTAATTTTAGCTTTGTGCAAAATCTCCTCTCTCTCTGAAACAGCACCTGGGGCACAGTTAAGCAAGTGAGTACAGCTATAGCCCTCTTAAGGAACTGCACAAGTCTGCTTTACATGGTGGTGATCCCACATCAGCCTTTCAGAGAGAGCAGAAAAGTAACATGGAAGCAAAAACTCCCACTGCAACCTGTTCGGTATCCCCACTATGGTGACAGCACACACAGAAGGGGGCAGGAGAGGCTGCCTGGGAACTGGCCAGGAGTGCCATCCCTGCATCATCCTGAAACAGCCAAAACGAGTCCAGCTGCTCCCAGATGCTTTATGTCACCTTACCTTGCCACCAATGGAACAGACATGAAAAACATTAAATTTCATGCATCTTACAACTGCTGTGGTTGATTTGCAGGGGGAAAAACACTATATAAACAATGCTATTGTATAGCTGATTTAATTGCCCAGTTATTGTTGCCACCTCACCTTTTTTGACCCTCTCCCACAATGCCCTTGTTTCTATGATTTTAAAGTTTCTATGATCTTTAAAAGCCAGGTAAGGTAGAGAGCCTGCTGGACACCAAGTGAGGCATCTTTGGATATTTGCTGATGAAGCAAAAATCACACTGGATGTTATGCCTTTTGGTATCCTTGGGATCACTCAGGATGAAGGCCTAATTAGAGCTAAACATAGATGTTGCCTAGCAACTCGGTAAAACAGAAAACTTGCGGGGTTTCTTGTGTCAATTCTGTGTTGTGTAGGTTGCATTCTATTAACTATATAGCTTCCAAACTTGTTCTGGCTGCTGAAATTCTATTTTTAAAAAATGGTACTAAAATGTACATTTTGCCAAATTCTAACTTAATCTGGTTCTTTAGAGACACTTTTGCTGACTGTTTTCCCAGGTTATTTAGTTCCATCCTAACACTATTAAAATGGTGCTTACAACAAACAAAAAGCAAACTGATTAACAATACAAATCTGTAGTCCTCAAACTATTTGGAATGATGCCAGATGGCTTCAATTTTGTTTTAAGTCATGGTACGCAGCACCTAGATGATCTTGGGCAATCCAGAAAGCTAAACAGGTTTGGCCCTGGTTAACACTTGGATGACAGGCCATTTGGGAAGTCGAGGGCTGTAGGCTACACTGGTAAGAAAAAAAAAAAACATTTGAGAAGATAGCTCTAGTAAAGCACTTCTGTACTGCTGTCAGGAAAACAAACTAGGTGAATGTGTCCAGTTGCTAAGAGCTGAGCTCAGCTAGAAGGCGGCTTTATGTTTAAGCCAAACAGTAGTCAAAGATACAGTGGCTGCTAGAAAGAAGTCTGATGATCAATGTATCTATTTATCTGTGTTTTGCCTATTATTTATTTATTATTTGCCTGTTATTTATTTTATACTTAAATGAATTTGGCAAGAGGGAGTGCTGAGAATGACTTCCATGTGAAACATTAGCCTCTAGTCCCCTGCAATCTTTATTCCCCAGAATATCTCTAGGATCCCAGTGGATCAAAAGAGCAGTTAAGGAAGTAAAAGATGTATGTAAAAGATGGGCACTTGCAGGTCAGTGGCTGCTTCATTGTGAAACCTTCCTGCTAAAACAAGAAAGAAAAACAGTAGTTCCCATTGTTATTGCATGGTAGAGAACAGGGATGACGGTAAGTGAATTGGGGGAGACGTGGAGTTAACCCAGGGAAAAATTGGAGAGGTGACTGGTCAGTTTAAGAGGAAGGCTGCTGGAACAATGTCCAAAATTCACCTGTACCTGTGGATTAGGTGTTGCCAGGCCTAATCCTCATACACAGAGTGACAGCTTTGTTAGAGGAAAGGAGGGAGGGGGGAGGAAAGGTCTTCAGCTGTCTGTTCTCTGGTCCCACCTAGAGATCATGTCATTGGATGAAAGCACTGACACCAAAGGAGCTGCTCTTCTCTCTGCTCCTCTTGCCATTCAAAATTAGAGAAGCAGGGAGTGGGAAGAGAAGAGGAGAAGTGAGTCTTTCTGGTGGCAGTTCTCTGGCACCAAGATCTGCTTCCCCTACCTTTTACCTCTCCTTAAGCCATCATTCCTGTCTATTAAAGCAGGAGAAGAGAGTAGGAGAAGTGAGAGAGTTCCCCTTGCTGGCTGGGGAATTCTGGGAGTTAAAGTCCACACATCTTCAAGTTGCCAAGGTTGAGAAACACTGTGGTAGAGTGTAGACAATGGAAGATCTGCTGTAGACTGTGTAGGGAATGGAAGACAATGGATCTGCTATAGACTGCTGTAGACAATAGAAGATCTGCTTCTTCTGCCCTCCACCTCCAGAGAAGGAGGCAGCAAGAGTTTTACACAATGTTGCTTTCTAGGAGAAAAACACTTTAGTGCTTTTACACTGAAGAGCCCATAATGTGTAAGTAACCCTGTCCCTAAAGTCAACCTCCAGTGAAAATGCTTCACAACCCCACCCTGATTCTGATCCCAATCTTGCTGAAACTTGTACTGTTAGCAATCTGCATGCTCAACACATGTATATGAAAGAGAACCTGAAATGTCAAGTACTCAATGTGAATTTCAGGAAGAAGGCCAGGGAAAGAACAGTAAGGTTACTGTAAAGATAAAGCTGTATTTTCACTTGCAGCTACAGTCTTACCATACTTCATCAGTCTACAGTATTGTTGAAAAAAATCCACCACCACCAGAGACTTACATTTAGAGATAACTGAATGGATCATCTAATTCTCCAATTATATTAATGCTATAACCCTCCTTCCCCCAAACTGGCAGAAAGTTCTATGAACTTTGTACTGCTCTGAAAAAAGCATGCAACAATATCCCCCTTCCCTATTTTCAATTTAACTTTATATTGTTTGCGTTCAAACACCACCCTAAGCCATAATATGATTTATTTGGTTTTGGCTTAGTTATATGCATGAAAAGATTGTGGTTTATAAACCTTGGTTTATGGCTAAAATAAGTGAATTTGACTATTATGAATTAATCAATAGCCATTGTTAAAACAGACAGGGCTTAGTGCTATGTGTGAATTCAGCCTATGTGTATTGTGGCCCACTTGTGCAACTCATAATGGGTTCTGCAAGGGTCAAGACAGCCCCCTAATCTATGGTCTGTCATAGAGCAAGAAAGATGTAACCATTTTATTATGGTTTCAATAAAAATAAGCTTGATTTACAAATTTTATTTTATTTTGAAAATATAAAGTATAGTTTTTCTTAAACAAACTATAGAATAGATACTGTTTTAGGTATTAGATTATCAATTAATTATTGTAAAAGAAATAAGTTAATATTTGATAATATTGCTTTTAATTTTTAGTCCTTTTAAATATTATTGTAAAACTGAAGTTGTAAGACATCTCTTTTATATACCATTAATGGAGGTCAAGTGCATTAGCATTATTTTTATTAAAATTATCTTCTGTAATGCTACATATTAAATTATGAATGACATTATTATCTACATTATCTACTCAACACCATTGGATGTGCCCTGAATCTAGTTCAATTTCCCACTACAGAAAATGGAAATGCTTCATCCTAAATGAAATATTGTTTATTATTCATTTAAATTTGCTGTAGTCACCCACCCCAGCAGACTCTGGACGGCTTACAAAATCCAAAAACAGTAAAAACAGTTGAACTGTAAATTGGATTCAGGGATAGTGGTGAACGTAAAAGTGATATTAGTAATGTTTATTGTAAGATAAACTAATTTTGAGGAATGTAGAGAAACTGGGGAAGGCAATGGCAAACCACCCCACTATAGTCTGCCAAGAAAACTTCGCGAAAGCAGCGTCCCCCAAAGAGTCAGACATGACTTGGTGCTTGCACAGGGGACCTTTCACCTTTCACACAGAGAAACTCATAGTTCAACATTGGAGTGCCTGTTTGGCCATATATGATCTTGGGCCAGTAATTGGCTAAGTTCTCACATTGCCCTAAGCATGTTTTCTTAACTATTGTTTCTTGAATAAACAACAACTAGCTAGGTTAACACTACACAGTAAGCTGTAAAACATAACTTACAAACCATAATAACTGGGATGGCAATAACTGCTAAGCCAAAATAAAACCAATCATATTATAGGTTAATCCAATTGTATGAACCCATCTTTCAACCTCACCAATCTTGTGGTTGTTGAATGCATTTATTGACTGATGTATTTATTAATACATTACAGGAATGAATGTGCAGCCTTTCAGGACAACCTTTTCTCAAAACAATATGCAAAAATTTATTAAAGCAGCAAAAAGATGCAAGTAGCAGTAGACAGCAAAGGCGTGTTTGCATCGCACACTAGGCCCCAAAGTTTTGTTAATGAAATTGATATACCATCTATTACTGGTCATGTGACTGCCTATCTTCAGCTGGTGCAGCAGTTGTGCCCCTACCTGAAGCACAAAGATCTTGCAACAGTAATACCATTATCACTTCATATAGGCTATTGCAATGGCCTTTGAAGACCACTTTGGAAACTACAACTGGTATAGAGTGCATCAGCTCAGATACTGGCAGGGATTAACCTCTAAAAGCCTATTACACCAGTAATCAAGGCTCAGCACATGTTACTAGTAGGCTTCTGAGTACAACTCAAAGTGCTGGGTTTTGACCTATCAAGTCCTTTGGTAGGACTAAGGGCTTGCACTAAGGTATCTTCAGGACTACCTTCTCTGGCAAGACTCAACTCATCCTGTGCATATATCACAGGAAAAGCTGCTGATAATCTCACATTTCCATGAGTCATTGCGGGGAGGTAGGAAGCTGAAAGCTATAGGACAGTTTTTCAGTTACAGCACCAGCACTGTGAAACTACGTTCCTTTGGATATTAGATTAACCTTCTTTGGGACATTCATCCAGAAAGCATTAAAAACAGAATAATTCCAAAAGGCCCTCAGGAGTTAAATATTTCACTTTGGGGGAAGATGGGTGGTAATGGAAATGTGAATAATAAATAAATAAATAATAAAATCTCTTCCTGTTATTGTCATTGTGATCCACAGGATGTGGAGTATCTATCATGTAATCCTGTAATATGGATTCTATATTTATTGTGGATATTGTTTGTAGCATTAACTGTATTGTGGGCATTAACTGTAAACCAACATGATTCAGATGAAACTGATGGTGTACAAATTAAACAAATAAATACAAAATTCACTGAAGTGTTAAACTTAAAAACTCTGGTTTTCAGAAATCCAAATGGCAATTGACTTAGAGTTAGATGATATGATAAACTTACAATTTTGATTACTAAGTCATGTGCAATAGGAACTCAGATTTACTAATTGTGTTTTTTAAAAAATACTTTTTGCATTGCAATAATTAACAAATGGAAAGTATCTTTGCTTACAACGATGTTAATTAAATGATATAACTTCAATTATAAGGACAGAAGGAGAGTGAGAAAAAAAAGTGGGGAGGGGAATATGCAAACCAAGCCAATACACTGATGAGGAAAAGAAATGGAGAAACTGGGAAAACACATGGAAATCTGTAGCTCAGTAACAGAGCACTGGCATGCCATGCAGTAGATTCAGGATCAGTCTCAAGGCAGGACCAGAAAATGCCTTCCTGCAGCTGCTAATCATTCTCTATTAGTAGGCTGACCATATTTCCTTGAGACAAAAATGGGACATTGGGATGGCAAAATGAGACGGGGTTAAATACAGGACATTAAGATGGCAAAACAGGGCAGGGCTGGGTGATGGGCTGGATCGGCAGGCAGGAACTTCTCCGGTTTTCTCGGGCTGGGAATCTTCAGATACCTTCATTTGTGAGAGGCAAGGCTGGGCTGGAGAGTCTAGTGAATGGTTGTCCCCAACAAGCCATTCCTCCTCTGGCTGTGCTTTTACATTCTTTTCTTCCTGCCATTTCAAGGCAGGAGCCAATCAGCTCATCCTTTGATCACCGCCTATCAGCTGATCCTGTTTTTTTCTTTTTAGGTTTCCCGCTGGATTGAGCTCTGCAGCTTTTTTCCCGCCATTTCTGCTGAGCTCCCCCTCCTTCCATTCAAAGTCAGACTGCATTCTGACAGTTTCGTGGGAACTTTCAAATTTTTTAGTAAGGTTTTTAAGAAAACAGGACAAAATGGACATTTATATTAAAACGACGGGATGGTCTGGAAATGTTAAAAAATGGGACTGTCCCGTTCAAAACAGGACGTATGGTCAGCCTATTTATTAGTTAATGGTCTGACTTGCTATAAGGCAGCCCCCTACATACCAAATGGGAAAGAATCTAGTCCTATAGAAGGTGTGAAAGAGCTGGATAACAAAACCAGCACTCACATGTTCCTGCACTGGTATGTGTACAAGAGGTGTTTTGGATCTCAGCTTCAGTGCATTATATCCACAATGACCCACATTATAACGGTCGCACTTTAAAATGGTTTTTTTTCCTCTCTCTTAAATACTATGATCTGGATAGCATTCAGGTTCTGAAGACGCAAGAGGACTGTGAGATTCTCACAGGGAGATTTCACTGTTAATTTTTTTCAGTTGAATCAGTGCTTTTCCAGGAACCTTTTACAATTGTTTGCTCATTTGACAGGCCCAAACTGAATTACATCACTTCCTAAAAGTAACTGAATGTAGTACATCTTCTTAAGGCATCTTACGCTTACCACAGAGCAGAAACCAGGAAATGTACATACTCTCTAAAGCGAAGAATGAAAGCAGTATCGCATCTGGTCACAGAGAAGTAACTTGAAGAAGTACAGCTTTTTATTGTTCTTTCTGTTACTGAGAGAAGTATTTGGCTTCTAGGGTAAGTAGGAACATGCCTACTGTATTGTCAAGAATAACCATGCAGACAGTGTTATGCTCCAGGCTATAAAACTGTTTTTGATGTGTCACACCCAGAAAATCTGGTCTCTGCAAAGACTATACAAGCCTGCACCATTTCTTTCAGTGTTGTTTCCCAACTGCATGCTGGCTTGTCTTTCCATGGATCCAGTTTGAACTACAAATCTGAGGTGTGTTAATCTGTGAATGAATTTTTTTGTTTCTGACCCATTCTTAACTGTGCTTTGAGCTATTAATTCATCCGGATGTTTTAAAAAAAATGCCTGTACTCCTATTACTGTAATACACACTTAATAAATCCAAGTAATTTCTTTTTCTAAGTTGATTTCTAGGATAAAGTTGTAATATTAGTATTTCAGAGGCAAATGAAACAAAACTGTAATGATCTACTAACGTGATAGTTGAAAGATATACAATTGTAAGGAGCAATTGATTAAATTCCTAAAATAATATGTAAGATGGAGCCCTGCTGTTTAAGATAGTATAATCTAAAAGGTATGTATTTGTCTTTCAGAGAGGCACTCTCTGTAAAAGAGCAACAAAAATGTGTCGGGTATTTTTGTCCCAGATAAAAATCATTAGAAAAATTATTGGCCTAGTTTTATTTTCATATATGTAGTATTATATACCTAACCAAGGTTTTCTGATGTGCTTTCCAAAGCAATAGACTGTAACCATCATCTGTGGCCATGTAGTTTATAATCTAAAATGTGGGGAACAAAAGGGTAGGGAAGGTGGTCCAAACATTTTTATATTAAAAATATTAATTATTTGATTTTCCTTTTAATTTTAAAAGAATGTCTTTAAAAGGACATTGTACTGCACCTACATAAAGCAAATTTGATCCCTAAATTAGTTGAGACATCTGGTTTCCTAACATTTATAGACTTACCTCTCAACTGTTATGAAAGAAAAAAAAAATCTCTAAAAGTTTTATGTTAACCACGAAGGACAAAATATACCAGTCTGTTTCACATCTTTCACTGCTGTAGATGTCATCATGCTTACCTGGTGAGTTACTTTCTGCAGGTCCTATCTTGCCATTTAGAATAAAAACAGTATCAGTGCATGCTAGGCAGGGAATCTTTTTGTAGGTGGGACTGTACTTGCACTGTACAAAACAAAACTGCAGTTCCTGAAGACTAAAAGAACAGAACTGCTAATGTGATGATATCATAGGAATTGGTGGGGCTAACTTTCTGGTCCTTCTTTGTGGGGTTAAATAGCTTCAATCAGGTTTAAAGGTTGAAATAGGCACATTGTCACAGAGATCTTACACACTCATTTTGCCCCTTAACTTAGCAGGAAGGCCTCAGAGTAATGGCAGGATGTTCACATTCACCCATTGGTCACTCACAACTAATTAAGTTTAAGAACATCATATTCAGCTAATAAATATTTATCTGATATTCTCTTCTTCTCTGGAAGTCATTTTGAAAGCAGATTCTCCTGAATCAAAATGAATGAGAACTGGTGTAAAAAAAGTCAAAAACAGTTCATTCTACATCAGTAAAAGTTGATGCTGAACTTCTGGGCCTTTAATGGCATTGGATTAATGTCTAAAGAATTTTAATTACCCTCTTTTATTCATGAAAACTTTATTTTAACTATCTGGTTTTATTGTTTATTTTTCACCTTTTAATTGTCATTCACTTTAGCTTTTATCATACAAGGATATTTCCATCTTCTGCACTTGCAAAGTAGTACATTGAAAATGTCTTTTGCACAAAATTCTCAAAGTATAAATGTTTGTGCATGTTATCACTACATTCTTACAAAAGGTATGATTATAAGCTTCTAAACTTTTAAAACTTAAAGGAAACTCTTTTAAAAGAGAACTTCAAAAGAACAACAAAAGCATGAAGTTCTTGCTCAGGCAAGTTCCAGAAGGGATAAAGATTATTTGACATACAAATCAAGTTAGTTTATGCAAACATGGACACATGTATACACCTTTCTATGAGAACTGAAGAGTGTCTCATGTCAAAATAGCTGAGTGTGAGAAACCCTGACAAGTAGACCCCCAAATTTTTAAAATATCTATGTTTAGTAGCATTGCATTGCTCTATATCAAACTGCTTAAATATATTTGATCAATGCCATGGTTTGGATCCCTCCATGATGAAACGCTCTTCATATGCTGATTTGTTGGCTCAAACTGAACAGCTGTTAGAGGCATAAGGAACCTCATAGATGAAGATTCCCCATATGGATTACAAGCCCTTTGGAAGTCCTGTTCCCTTTCTTCAAGTTCTACTTCTTCTGAGGTTCCACCCTTTCCCCCAAATTTTAATTCCTCACCTGTATGTGCAGAGAAAAAATTCATCAATAGCTGGTCAAGGATGAACAGGCTTAAAATAGGTTCTAATTGGTTCCCACAGGCTTAAAATAGTTCCTTATGCGTGAAACTGGATGTTTTCCCATATCTCCCTTGCCTTTGCAGCCTCTACTTCTCCCCATTTGCTCCTGGGGCTTGAGAGATCTTTAGAATAAGATATGGAAAGCTGCAAGCAAGAAGATCAAGAAAAATCCCCCCTAACATGCACAGAAGAACAGAATGAAGCCTATTATTTTAGCAGATAAACAAAGGGGAAGATAAGTATCTTCTAAAATGGGATATTTAACATGACCTTGTGCAAAAAAAAAAGAGCTTAAAACAAATATAATTTACTTCATTTTTAAAAGTCTCATAAAAGCACTGTACTATGGTGCTGTATATGTATTTATTAATCTGTTCCTATGGCTCAGTGTGTTAACAAAAATATCATGGATTTCTACTTGGTCTGGAGCAGCAGCAGATTTCATGTGTTCAATCCACATGGGTTCAGTCCAACATCAAAGAACTGGGGAGTGCTCCTGCCCTCTTCTATCATCCCAGATATAAACGAAGAGAATCCCTATGTCTGCAGCAGTATTATCACCTTCAGGGAGCTGTTGCCTAGATGGACATGCTTTCATGAGGACTGGAACTGTCCACTATCAGGATTTTAGCTCACACAGAGGTGATTGCTTATAAGGCTGGACTTTCCACAGCCATCACCCATGCTGTAAGCGTGAGCCTGTCTTTTCACTTACGTCACTTCCCCATCTCGCATGTTGGCTTGAAGATGCAAAGAAAAAGCCTGAAAATGGCTATTGTTAAGAGTCTACATTTATGCTGGGTTGACATGGTTCTGTAAATCACATGTTTCAGAAGATTAGGCTCTAGAGGAGCACAGTTTTAATGTTTATAAAATAAAGGAAAAGGATGCATTTCAGTTTAATTGGTTTTGTTCAAGGTATAACCAAGTCCAAGGATTACGATTGCAACCCTTATTACATAATACTCATAGAAAGCCATATTTAGTAAACAACAGGTTTCAGGGACTGAGCTCCAAGTATGTCAAGAGTTAGAATCTGAAGTTTGTTACTTCTGCAATTGGTAACAGCTTCAATTCATGGAAAGAGGAAAGGCAGGATTTCCATTAGGGGTTCTCCACCCAGAAGTGTACTACAAGAGGATCATAGGTCTCACATGCAACTGCACACAATCCTAGCTACCACATAACTCAGGCTGCAGAGCAGCAATAATGTACCCTAAAGTCTTAAATATTTTGTTGGCTCACTACCCTTTGAGTAGTAGAGTTTTACTGTGGCTCGGTGTTTCTTTGTGTGGCTCCTGGAGGCTGTCCCACAACACAGGATGAAGCAATTAGGATATTCCTAGAATATGGACCAATAACGAAATATTTTAAAAAAACCACAGGTGGGCTTTACAGTTCCCAGGGTATGCTTTGTAAATCCATTGGACAATGCTGTGGCAATGCTCAGTGGTGGGCAAGAACTGCTACAGAATGGTAACCACATACAGCTGGACATGTTTAAAATACTTAATAGAAGTCAGTCCTTGATTGTACAGGATTTCTGATTAAAGCATAGTAATCATGGACAGCTGGACATGTTTATAGTTTCCTTGCAGATTTTTCCACATCAATATTAGGGCTCATGGGGATGAAGTCAGGGCCATATTCTTGTCAGCTCTCTGTTAATTGAATATGTTAATCCCTGAAGAAGATTTTTGCTTGGTGTTATTTTCTTTAACAAAGAGATGGGCTGTTTTACTTGTCATAATTTTGTATACGTTTTGAGATTATGTTAATTTAAGAAAGGAGAAACAGAAGTTTCTTAAGAGCCTTGCCAAAATTGGGAGAATTCATGAGCCTGTCATTAATTGCAACTCTTTTATAGAGATAAAAATATGGGAGAACAAGAAGGCTTGTACAGAACAGTATTTCATTTTAGAAGTTAGTTGAATTATGCATATATTATTGTATAACATTCCATACCAATTATAGTATTTTTTTTCTATGAACAATACAGTGGTGGCCTTTTTAGGGCAGAAGATGTTGATTCATTTAGAATGCTTACACCCAACTTGAAAGAAGGATTTTATCTACCTAGACTACAAGATGATGCTGTAGCATAGCTCTTTCTGGCTTGTAACCACTGGAACTGGGAACTCACAGGCTGGGATGCTTCGCTATGCAAATTCCATTTCACAAGGAAAGCTTTTATATTTGAGGAAAATGGAGGTTTCATTTTTCTTAAAAATTGATATATTTAGCTCAGTTTATCACTACTGTCTCAAGGTCAAGACTATGTATAAGTACATTTTTAACTCCAAAAGTACAAAGACTGCTAAATGGGGCCACACATATTTGTGAATCCACTTTGCACACACCTTTTCCATATACGCAACATATCATTAACACATGCTTCATTGCTCTCCACCCCTCATCCTCCCAGGACCCAGTGCAGAGCATTTTTGCTTGCTCCTATTATGCATTTCCTGCTGCCATGAATGTTCCAGTCCCCATCAACCATATGATTATTAATGGCAATAGGAAACCAGTTGGGTACAGGGAAAAGTGTCATCTGTTTTATTGGGAAGGCACCAGACAGACTGAAAGAGAAAGAATTCCAGTACAAATAGGATTTTATTAAAAGTTTTACGAAAATAGAACATTTCCATTGAAAAGAAGAATTTTGCCTCTGTTCTTGTGTCTTTAAAGGTTATTACAGTTTTACAGTATTCTTCCTAATTCCTGTCATTACTTCTATTTAATTATATGTCCTATTGCTTATTTATGGTTCTTTAGTCTACAATAACCTTTAGCAAAGGATCGTTACCTTGTCGTGGTGCTGGAGCTTGAGCACCTCAATGATGCCATGAGCTAAACCGTGAAGGGCCACCCAAGACGGGAAGGTCATGACAGAGACGTCAGACTAAATGCGATCCCTGGGGAAGGTAATGGCAACCCAGCCCAGTATTCTTGCCGTGAAAACTAAATGGATCAGTACAACCAGAGATATGTCGGTATACCATCGGAAGATGAGACCCCCAGGTCGGAAGATGGTCAAAATGGTACTGGGGAGGAGCAGAGGATGAGTTCAACTAGCCCCAGACGTGATGACGCAGCTAGTTCAAAGCTGAAAGGATGGCTAGTGGCCGACGGTGCTGGTGGTGAATGGCGAATCCGATGTTCTAAGGATCAACACACCACTGGAACCTGGAATGTAAGATCTATGAGCCAGGGCAAATTGGATGTGGTTATTGGTGAGATGTCAAGGTTAAAGATAGACATTCTGGGTGTCAGTCAACTGAAATGGACTAGAATGGGCCACTTCACATCAAATGACCACCAGATCTACTACTGTGGACAAGAGGACCACAGAAGAAATGGAGTAGCCTTCATAATTAATAGTAAAGTGGCTAAAGCAGTGCTTGGATACAATCCAAAAAACGACAGAATGATCTCAATTCGAATTCAGGGCAAGCCACCTAACATCACAGTAGTCCAAATATACGCCCCAACCACAGATGCTGAAGAAGCTGAAGTAGAGCAGTTCTATGAGGATCTGCAGCACCTACTGGACAACATGTCTAAAAGAGATGTTATTTTCATTGCAGGAGACTGAAATGCTAAGGTGGGCAGTCAAATGACGCCTGGAATTACAGGTAAGCATGGCCTGGGAGAACAAAACGAAGCAGGACATAGGCTGATAGAATTTTGCCAAGACAACTCACTCTGCATAACAAACACTCTCTTCCAACAACCTAAGAGACGGCTTTATACATGGACTTCACCAGATGGACAACACCGAAATCAGATTGACTACATCCTTTGCAGCCAAATGCGGACATCTATACAGTCAGTAAAAACAAGACCTCGAGCTGACTGTAGTTCAGATCACGAACTTCTTCTTGCACAATTTAGGATCAGACTAAAGAGATTAGGGAAGACCCACAGATCAGCTAGATATGAGCTCACTAATATTCCTAAGGAATATGCAGTGGAGGTAAAGAATAGATTTAAGGGACTGGACTTAGTAGACAGGGTCCCGGAAGAACTATGGACAGAAGTTGGCAACATTGTTCAGGAGGCGGCAACAAAATACATCCCAAAGAGAGAGAAAACCAAGAAGGCAAAATGGCTGTCCTAACAGCCAGGAAACACACTGAGACAAGGAACTGGTCTCTAATATTTATTGCTAGTACTTAACAGGAATCCTAACAAACTGAAGAAGCGTGGGAAAACCCAGACATATAAACACCAAAGGTTAAGGCGGTCCCGATCTGTGTCTCTTTGAATGGCTGACCAATTCCTCAGTGCTATGCATGCGCTTGACAGTCTGGATGGGAGCCCCCTGCTTGCCATCCTTACTCATGACATCACCCTCCCCTCCAGATTCACATTCCATTTCAGCCCCCTCCCCTCCAGAGTCTTGATAAGATGTGCCGTCTGCTTCTAAAGTCCCATGGGAACTGGGCAACGATGGAAAGTCTTCAAAGGAAAACTCCTCCAAGAACGAAGCAGTGCTGCTCTCCAAGTCAGATAACGCCTCTGGGCCAGGTGGCTGCTGCTGGAAAACATCTAGAGAGTTAGAAAGGTCAGCCCCCTCCCCCCTGGGCAATGCAAGCCCAAGGTGGAGGGCTGCGGTTCCCCCGCCTCCTCTGTAACTGGAGTGAAGGCTTCAGGCGGGGGGGGGGGGAGGAATACACACTCACGAACTCTTCTGCTTGGGCTTCTTCGGCCTGCTTAGCCGAAAGAGGAATCTCTGGTAGAGTGCGAGGCTTGGGTTTGTGAGGGAAAAGCTGATGAAAACGATGAACCAGTGCTGGTGCATGTACATCTCTGGCATTCTCCCACGTGCGCTCTTCCTCAGGGTACCCTTTCCAGTGTATGAAATATTGGATGCCCCTTCCCCTCCTCCTAGAGTCCAGAATTTCCTCAACTTCGTACTCCTCCTCTCCCTCCACAATTACTGGAGGTCGGGGGGGGGGCAGTTGCGATCGCAAGGCACTTGGGGGAGGGTCTTTGGCTAGCAAGGCTCTGTGAAACACTGGATGGACTTTCATGGATGGTGGGAGCTGTAAACGATAAGCCACTGGATTTATCTGCTGAACCACAGTGAAAGGGCCGACAAACTTACAGTCCAACTTCTTGGAGGGTCTGGTAGAGATCAAAAATTTGGTAGAGAGCCACACCTTGTCTCCTACCGCAATAGCTGGCCCCTCCTGTCTGTGAGCATCTGCCGCCCTCTTGTAAGCACTCTTTGCCCTGTTCAGCTGCTCCTTTAACAACTCCTGTGCGGCTTGTTGCTCTTTAAGAAAATCAGCCGCGGCTGGGACAGTTCCCTGCTGGGAGGAGGTGGGCAACACCTGAGGGTTAACCCCGTAGAGTGCTTGGAACGGAGACATCTGGGTAGATGACTGTACAGAGTTGTTATAAGTAAATTCTGCCATGGGCAGCAGGGCTGGCCAATTGTCTTGCCGATAAGTGGTGTAACACCTGAGATACTGCTGTAACCACTGGTTAATTTTCTCGGCTTGCCCATTACTGGCAGGATGATGCGCTGATGACAGGTGGATCTGGACCCCTAATGACTGGAAAAGGGCCCTCCAGAACCTGGAAGTGAACTGTGGGCCTCTGTCACTCACCAAGTGATTCACCATGCCTCTATACCTAAAAACGTGGTCCATGAACAACTGCGCTGTGGCTGGTGCAGATGGGAGGCCCTTGCAAGGAATAAAATGTGCCATCTTTGTGAAAAGGTCCACCACCACCAGTATGGAAGTCAGGCCCTGGACCGGGGGTAAATCAGTGATGAAATCCATGGAGATTGTATCCCAAGGCCTACTGGGGGTGGGTAGGGGTTGCAAGAGTCCTGTGGGCTTCCCTGGGAGAGGCTTGGCTCGTCTGCAGGTGTGACAAGAAGCAACATAACCCTTAATGTCTGCAACCATCTTAGGCCACCAGTAGTCTCTCAGAGCTCTATGGAGAGTTTTGAAAACGCCTCCGTGGCCTGCCGTTTGGTGGTCATGACACAGTCTCAGTACTTCTTCCCTCAATGAAGGGGGAATATACAATTGCCCACTATGCCAGAGGATTCCTGCCTCCACATTGAATGGGGAGGCAGTATCTTGCAGGGCCCTCTGGAGGTCATCCATCCTGGCCCTGGCATATGGGTCCTGTTGCTGCTGAGCTCTGACTCTTGTAAATAGGTCGTCTGCTTGTCTGCCTGCTGCTAAAGTCTCTGTTTGGCTCCCCCTCATAGACTGATCAAAGTTGTGAGGTTGTAATATAGCAGCCTGTACCTCCTGGTGAGTGGCGGGGTTTGCCTGAAAGGATCGAGACAGGGCGTCTGCCAATTGTTGGATGGCGAGCCGCATTTCTTGGTTTTCTGAAGACATTCCAAACGTATCTCCTTAATTTCTTGTTCCTCCCTCTTTCGATGGGAGTAGGAGTTTGTTAGGATTGATGTCCTAACAGCCAGGAAACACGCTGAGACAAGGAACTGGTCTCTAATATTTATTGCTAGTACTTAACAGCAATCCTAACAAACTGAAGAAGCGTGGGAAAACCGAGACATATAAACCCCAAAGGTTAAGGCGGTCCCGATCTGTGTCTCTTTGAATGGCTGACCAATTCCTCAGTGCTACGCATGCGCTTGACAGTCTGGATGGGAGCCCCCTGCTCGCCATCCTTACTCATGACAATGGCTGTCTGCTGAGACACTAGAAGTAGCCCAAGAAAGAAGGAAAGCAAAAGGCAACAGTGATAGGGGAAGATATGCCCAATTAAATGCAAAATTCCATAGATTAGCCAGAAGAGATAAGGAATTATTTTTAAACAAGCAATGCGCGGAAGTGGAAGAAGACAATAGAATCGGAAGGACAAGAGACCTCTTCCAGAAAATTAGAAACATTGGAGGTAAATTCCAGGCAAAAATGGGTATGATCAAAAACAAAGATGGCGAGGACCTAACAGAAGAAAAGATCAAGACAAGGTGGCAAGAATATACAGAAGACCTGTATAGGAAGGATAACAATATCGGGGATAGCTTTGACGGTGTGGTCAGGGAGCTAGAGCCAGACATCCTGAAGAGTGAGGTTGAATGGGCCTTAAGAAGCATTGCTAATAACAAGGCAGCAGGAGACGATGGTATCCCAGCTGAACTGTTCCAAATCTTGCAAGATGATGCTGTCAAGGTAATGCATGCTATATGCCAGCAAATTTGGAAAACACAAGAATGGCCATCAGACTGGAAAAAATCGACTTATATCCCCATACCAAAAAAGGGAAACGCTAAAGAATGTTCGAACTATCAAACAGTGGCACTCATTTCACATGCCAGTAAGGCAATGCTCAAGATCCTGCAAGGTAGACTTCAGCAATTCATGGAGCGAGAATTGCCAGATGTACAAGCTGGGTTTAGAAAAGCAGAGGAACTAGGGACCAAATTGCCAATATCCGCTGGATAATGGAAAAAGCCAGGGAGTTTCAGAAAAACATCTATTTCTGTTTTATTGACTATTCTAAAGCCTTTGACTGTGTGGACCATAACAAATTGTGGCAAGTTCTTAGTGGTATGGGGATACCAAGTCATCTTGTATGCCTCCTGAAGAATCTGTATAACGACCAAGTAGCAACAGTAAGAACAGACCACGGAACAATGGACTGGTTTAAGATTGGGAAAGGAGTATGGCACGGCTGTATACTCTCACCCTACCTATTCAACTTGTACGCAGAACACATCATGCAACGTGCTGGGCTTGAGGAATCCAAGGCTGGAGTTAAAATCTCTGGAAGAAACATTAACAATCTCAGATATGCAGATGATACCACTTTGATGGCTGAAAGTGAAGAGGAACTGAGGAGCCTTATGATGAAGGTGAAAGAAGAAAGTGCAAGAGCTGGCTTGCAGCTAAACCTCAAAAAAACCAAGATTATGGCAACCAGCCTGATTGATAACTGGCAAATAGAGGGAGAAAATGTAGAAGCAGTGAAAGACTTTGTATTTCTAGGTGCGAAGATTACTGCAGATGCTGACTGCAGTCAGGAAATCAGAAGACACTTAATCCTTGGGAGAAGAGCAATGACAAATCTCGATACAATAGTTAAGAGCAGAGACATCACACGCAAAGGTCCGCATAGTTAAAGCAATGATGTTCCCTGTAGTAACATATGGCTGCGAGAGCTGGACCATAAGGAAGGCTGAGGGAAGGAAGATCGATGCTTTGGAACTGTGGTGTTGGAGGAAAATTCTGAGAGTGCCTTGGACTGCAAGAAGATCAAACCAGTCCATCCTCCAGGAAATAAAGCCAGACTGCTCACTTGAGGGAATGATATTAAAGGCCAAACTGAAATACTTTGGCCACATAATGAGAAGACAGGACACCCTGGAGAAGATGCTGATGCTAGGGAGAGTGGAAGGCAAAAGGAAGAGGGGCCGACCAAGGGCAAGGTGGATGGATGATATTCTAGAGGTGATGGATTCGTCCCTGGGGGAGCTGGGGGTGTTGACGACCGACAGGAAGCTCTGGTGTGGGCTGGTCCATGAAGTCACGAAGAGTCGGAAGTGACTAAACGAATAAACAACAACAAAGTCTACAATAATATGTTCTCTAGTCCTACACTCTTATAAATATAAATACTTTTATATACTCTTTTAGAGTATAGATCCTATATTCTTATTCTGTTTCCTGTCTTCTCTGTTCCTATTTTCTTTTTCTTCATAGAGCCTATGTTATATTTTGCTTCTACTTTCCACTTGCATGGATTGATGTCTTGGGTCTGCTGCTTGCTGGATGCTGGATGCTAGAAAGAAAGTTGATTCTGCTAGTAGGCTGCAGCTGTTATTCTGAGCCTGACCCACTTTTTGAAGGCCAACACTTCTCCTTTGTGATGAATAGCACGCTGGGTCTGTACTAGTCAGTCTTTAGATTGCTTCAAGATGTCAGGACTCCAGAGTTTCTGGAGAAGCTTGCCAGTAACTGGACCTTCATGAAGACTTGGTCAACATTTTTCTTGGGTGGCTTCCCCTCTCATCATTGCCAAGACATGCCTGCTGTGTCCACCATTGCTCACTCTGTAATCATTGTGCAGTCACAGTGTGGTGCTGTTTCTTCTTTTCTTCCCCTGGGTCCACCATGCATAGCACCACAGCTGAGATCTTTTTGAATGGCTGGTTTGATCAATCTGCAAGCCAACCCCCTTAAAGGAGACTGGGATAAGGAAAGGTATGGGCATTCTAGTCGCTTATGTCCTTCCTTCCACCCAGGGCTCAATGTGGCTCATGGAGCAGCTCTTAATTGCAAACTGGTTACACATAACCTAGACAAGGAATAGACAACCTGATGCTGTGAAAATATTTCAGAGTTCAACCTCCATCTTCCCCAGCCAGGATAGTCAATGGCAAGAGATTGTGGGAATTCTCCAAATTGCACACAGTTTTACATATTTTCCCCAGAATTACTGTATATACTGTAGCTTTTAAAGATATTCTTTTGCTTCCAGACAGGTTTGCCAAAACATTAATTTATGAATTGGTTATATGGAGTTTTCTCTGGAGAAATATATGATATTCATATAGCTGGATTTCATTGATTGCTTCTGGGATGAATCTTCCAGTAAATTGGTTAATGTAATTGTAATGGTTTTATTTCACTCTTCTTAGTGAACTCATTTGACATGGTGATTTCTGTGTCAAGCAAAGATGGATAAAGTTATCAGAATAGCCATGTAGTCTGAAGTTTTTTTAATAATTTAATAATATTGGTATGGTACAGCAACCAACTGTTGCATATTTTATCTCTCTTCCACATCTTTCCCTAAGGATCTGGCAATATAAATGGAGGAGTGATAGAGCTCAGACTGAAGTTATTTTGGGAGCAATTAATTTGCAAAGTGTCTGAAGTATGTGTTGCTGTTGAAGGCAGAAACAAATATTTACTTCTCACCAACCATAACATCAAGCTTTCAGAATGCATTCTGAATTCAATCCTTGGGAGAGAATGGATTTATTATCATGGCATATTACTGGTTAATAAATCGGAGTATCTTTAAAAAGATGTACAAAAGACTTCTTGTACATTAATTTCTATTTTCTTCAGAGCTCCAGATCCAGAGTTTTGTTAACAGTAAGCTTTTTGCTATGAATTTGAAAGTATTTTTCCTGAGTAATTACAGTTATTTCAGAAACCACCGTGTTTGTGAATGTAATATAGAGATATGCACACGTGCACAAAGAGAAGGAAAAGTCTCATTTGTTCATTCATTGTTATAAAAATCAATGGGAACAATGCAGTACTAATACAAATAACAACCAAATGAGCAAGGATTAGCTCAGTAGTTCAGTTATTTAAAACAATCTATTTGTTGTACTGAAATGTTATGTGTCTAATGTTCTAGAAAGAAAATGGTGTTAGTGGTAGAAATAAATCAGGTAGCTACAAAGGCTGGCTTGGCATACTACCTAGACATTATTTGTTTTTAATTACTAATACCCACTCCTGCATGTTCTCACAGAAGGCTTGGGAGAGAAAAGTGGGGTACTGTTTTATTATTGTAGGATGTGAAGAACATAACAAATAGTGGGGGTCTCTCCCATTGCTTAAAATACTCTTGATGTTTTCAGTTTGTTTGAAAATGCAGTGGAAACAGACCTATGTGAAAAGGATTTCTTGCAAGATTCATAAATACCTAAGCAGAAAGTGAACACTTATACTATTTGGATGAAAAATATGGAAAGCGCAGAAAAGATTTATCACTTGAATGAAAAAGCAAATAATGCAATTATAAATACTCAAATCCTAAATTAAACTTCAAAAACAAACATGAAAAAGTGTCAGTTACGTGCATGTATTTAACTGAGAAATTTCCAGTAATTTTCCTGCTAGTTTCTAAATCAAATTTTTGTTACTGCCTTCTGGAGTTTTATACAATTTGGGTTTTATTTCATTTTCCTGAATGTTTTGTAGTTATTTGCAAAAAGGATTTAACAACCCTATCTCAATTCAATTTAACAACCCTATCTCAAGATTATTACTTTACAAATTGTTGCCCTTGATCAATCTTCATGGAAATGAATATAGATTCAAAAAGGAAGTATGAATCATTATGTAATCAGGGGAAGGAAGTCCCAACCCCCCCCAACATTATAATTTGTCAGTAGCAGTTCCTGAAAAGCAAAAAGACTAATGTTTTTTACGTTTTTCCTTTTTGTAGATTCTATAACTGCCATGGCAGATTTTGAACATTCTGGTAATGGCATACCATCTTCTAGTGTCACAATTACATTAGGATCTACTACTTCTGTTTTATTTTTGACCCCTGTTAATGTAAAGGAACAGCAAAATGCCACAACACCAACTGAAACGGAAAATCCTGCAATGGGAATTACTGTTACCACAGAAAGTAATGTGGATATGGCAATATTACATCCTGCTGTGATAATTGGAGTTCCTGCAGTGTTGCTCCTAATCCTCTTGATTCTCCTGGTCATCTTTATTATAAGATGTCGCAATCAGAAGCAAAGCCAACAAGGTAAATATTAACGTAACTTGAGAAATAAGGGTGATGTGGGAGAAGATAGGCATTCATGCTGCAAAGGTAATGTTCAAATTAGTTTTATGTCTTATAAAGCTCTCTAAGCTTAGGTGGCAACTGTGTGAAAAGCCTTGCTCTAATTATAAAATAGATCTGATATGTTTATCGCTGAAGTTTGGGGCCTTTATGTAGCTGGAAATATGGTTACACCTGATTATTAGAATACAGGGTCCATAGAAACACAGTAAGTTGTGTTCACACAAGATTCTAAGGTGTGGTTTGTTTAAGTATGTCACAATGGCTTGGTTCATGCATCATGCATAAAGAAAAAACTAATGAACTCTTTTATGGCACTGTAAAACATGTGAAGCCGCTTATATCTAGAACAAACATCTCTGCCAAGGATACTGGCCTTATTTATTTCTATGACAGAACAGGCTTCCCAGTAAGCCCACACTATCCAAAATTTTAGTAATGGATCACAAACAGAAGTCTTTATTTTTCTTCTGTTTTCTTCTCTTACTGTTGATAAAGTACACTTTGTGGCTGTCACCCCCCAGATGTTATCTATAGAATCTCTGAACAAGCTGTTGAGCAATGCTCCATTCTCGCTTTTCCTTGGGATACCCAGGGATCTGCCTTTGCAATATGATCTGGGCAGAGATCCAATTTTGGGGTCCCACTTGGCCCCTAACAAAATAAAACAAACAGAGGGCTTCTTTTCTACCCTTCTTCTCTTCCTTTGTGTGTGTGTCAAAGTCCTCAAATTTACTTCAGCCATTAATTTCTACTTGGGATTAAAATCCTTTTTATTTATTTATCTTCTTCTTTTATTTCTTTACCTTCTTACTAGTTTATGCAGTACATCTAATATTTTACTGCTTTACATACATGCATACCTATCATTATTCCCCATCACACAGGACTATGCAAATGTGGTAGGACTGCAGCCCCAAAATTCCCAACTAGTTCTTGGAATTGCAGTCCCAAATTCTGAGAAGCACAGCATAAGGCAATACTTTTGCAGAAAAATATGAAGGTGGACTGAGTAAAGTAGAACCTTGTTTCTTGGCTACTAGCATTGTGGAGTGCCTTGGTGTTCCTAAGAGCACCATGAAGGGACATTGCAGGATATTATCAAGTTGTCTTTGCTGAAATGCAAAAAACTCATATTGGACTCAACTTGAAAAGAGTAGTGAGGGAGGACTGAGCATAACTGCCCATTCCTTGCAGTGTACTCTCATAATGTCTGTGTGACCATCGCCTTGGCATTAAGAAGTCCAAGAAAGGAGACTAAGGAACTATTCTATGCATGGACATTGTTCTGTTTAAGCAGGCCTATTGTTTCTTGATGGGGTTTCAGTAGAGGTGAAAGATGTCAAACTAATGGGAGATGTAAGTTATGCCAGCATAGGCCCCATCAGTCCACTTGAAAGGGAAATTATGTTTTAACTACTATTTTTCTAAGGGCAAAGGAAAGTATATTCTTATGGATGATCTCTGGCAGGAGCGGGATGGAGGCAGTGCATCCGTCCTTGCTCTTCTTGACCTCTCAGCGGCTTTTGATACCATCGATCATGGTATCCCTTTGGGTCGGCTCAGGGAGTTGAGGGTGGGTGGCATGGTTTTGCACTGGTTCACCTCCTTCCTCCAGGGCCGGTCCCAATCAGTGGTGATAGGGAGTGAGAAGTCCGACCCTCGACCCCTCTTCTGTGGGGTGCTGCAGGGTTTGATTCTCTTCCCTCTCTTATTCAACATCTACACGAAACCACTGGGTGAGATCATCCATCACCACGGGATGAGGTATCATCAGTATGCTGATGATACTCAATTATACATCTTCGTCCCGGGTGAAGTAAGTGATGCTGTGACCGTCCTCTCCAGGTGTCTGGAGGCTGTGACGGTCTGGATGGGGAACAACAGGCTTCAGCAGAACTCTGGTAAGATAGAGTGGCTGTGGGTGGGGGGCTCCTTGGTATCTGGGAATTTAACATCTTTGGTTCTGGATGGGGTTGCACTGCCCCAGGCAGACCCAGTGTGGAACTTGGGGGTCCTACTGGACTCACAACTCCTGCTCGAAGAGCAGGTGGCAGTCGTGGCCAGCAGGGCCTTTGCACAACTTCATGTTGTGCGCCAGTTACTCCCTTTCCTGGACTGGGAGGCCCTTCTCAGAGTCACTCATGCCCTGGTCATCTCCCATATAGACTACTGCAATGCACTCTACATGGGCCTACCCTTGAAGAGTATCTGGAAGCTACAGCTGGTCCAAAATGCGGCCACGAGAGCAATTTTTGGTGCCCCTAGATTGGCACACATTACACCATTGCTTCGTGAGCTGCATTGGGTGCCAGTTTGCTTCCGGGTGCAATTCAAGGTGTTGGTTATTACCTTTAAAGCCCTTCATGGCATGGTGCCAGGGTACCTCAGGGACCATCTCATGCCCATTACATCCACCCATCCCACCCGATCACGCAGAGGGGGCATGTCATGGATCCCGTCTGTAAGAGAGTTCCATCTGGTGGGGTCCAGGAAGCGCGCCTTCTCTGCAGTGGCTCCTGCCCTTTGGAACATCCTTTCCCCAGAGATAAGGCAGATTCCATCTCTTGTGACCTTCCGAAAACAACTAAAAACCTGGTTCTGCCACCTCACTTGGGGCAGGAGGGATGGTAATCACCCCTGGAGATGGTTAGTGCCCTAAATGGCCTCTTAAACATATGTGAACGATTTCCCAACTAGCATTGTCATCTGGATTTTATACTGTATTTATTTTTAATATTATATTTGTATTTATATTTTTTTATGGTATTTTAATGTTTTATCCTGGTTGTAAACCACCCAGAGTCCTCCCTTTGGGGGGAGATGGGCGGTGGCAAAATTTGATAAATAGATAAATAAATATTCTGCCTTGGGCCTTATTTATTTATTTATTTATTTATTTATTTATTTATTCCATATTGCTGCCCATCTCACCTAAGTGACTCTTGGTGGCTTCCATAATTAAAAATAACAACAAGAATTAAAAACAAAAGCAAAATAAAAGCCATTACAACCAATTAAAACAGGTTGTCCGTTGGGTAAAAATGGTAAGAACGAATCTCATGACATGACCAAATAAAGTCTTGCAAGGCAGAGACTTTCTTATTCTATCTGCATTCATTTTTTGTCAAAGTTGAAGACAAGTCATGTGAAAGGATATTTTTTCTGCTCTTTAATGTGCTTCAGATTATTTAAAGTTTCTTCACCAGTAACATTGATGGATAGTTTTCATGAGCTAGCTTTTCCCAAACTGATGCTCTTCCAATGTGTTGGATTTCAATTCCAGTGATTCCCATCCAGCTGGCTTAAGTACATGCCTTTCTTTTTTTTCCTCAGATGAGCTAGGAAGTGAAAATGGTAAAAGGTAAGAGATTTATAGATTTGCCTCTTGTCATTTGTCATTTTTTATATTTTGGTATGAATTTGGAGGGCCATTTTTTAAAATATAATTTTATTGCAAGTTTTAAAAATAAGAGTAAAAATTAATGCAAACTAAAATAGAATAAGAAAGAAAAAAGAAAATGGAAGAAATAAAAGAGAAAGCTAAAGTGCAAAAAGAAAAAGAAAAAAAGAAAAAAGGTAGAAGAAAAATAGAAAAAAAAAGAAAAAAAAAGAAAAAAGGTATAAAGAAGTAGCTTCCAATCTGCTTTATGGCAGTTATAAGTACAATTGTAAACTTAACATCTTTCTTTAAAGTTACATCATGACTCCGTTGTTTCTATATTCTATCCTATCTAATCATCAGAACCATATGTCATAAGTTCATTTTTTTCTGTTTTACACAAAAAGTCCATAAAGACTATCCAGCCAACAATAAACAAAGACATTGTCTTTTCTAATCAAACAGGTCAATTTGGCCATCTCAGCAAGTTCTATCATCTTCACCAGCCATTCCTCTGTTGTAGGTACTTCTAAATCTCTCCATCTTCGTGGGTACAATAACCTCACTGTGGTTATAATATATAAAAACAGTGTTCCATGACTCTTATCCAACTGTTTATCCCTCAGTCCCACGAGGAAAAGTTCTGGTTTCAGTTGTATATTGATCTTTAAAATCTCTGAATCAGTGTATGCATTGGAACCCAAAATCTTCTAGCTTTTTTGCATGTCCACCAAGCATGATAAAACGACCCTTCTTGTTGTTCACATTTCCAACATAGATTTGAAGTACCTTTATACATTTTAGATAATTTTTCTGGTGTCGTATACCAACGGTACATCATGTTATAAAAGTTATCTTTAAGATTGTAACATAGTGTAAAGTTCAGTCCTTTCAACCACATATTTTCCCATTGTTCCATCTGTATATTCTAACCAAAATTTTTAGCCTACTGTATCATACATTCTTTCACTTGTTCTTCTTCTGTTTCAATTTCAATAAAACTTTATACAATTTAGCAATCACATGTTCATCATTTGTACACAATTCTGTTTCAAAGTCAGGCTTAGAATATTCAATACCATAAGTTCTTTTGTCTACTTGGAATCTTTCTGACAACTGTAAATAGGAAAACCGTTGACAACTATGTCCCTCTGCCATCAGCTGTTTTCTTGATTTTATTTTGTACCCCCCTTGACAGAATTCTAGTATCTCATGGTATGTTAACCATTTGTGTTTGCCTATTATTTCTCATGCTTCTTGTCCTGAGAGCCACAAAGGCATTTTTGAGCACAACCTGGATTTGTTTCTATTCCATATTCTCAATATGGCACATCTAACAGTGATTTTTAAAATCTACGTTAACCTTGACTTTATTGTACCACAAATATCGATGACACCCAAATCTCAGGTCATGTCCTTCTAACTCTAAGAGTCTTCTATTTCTCAGCAACACCCTCTCTTTCATCAAAACCAACAGCAAGCTGCAAAATACAATTTCAAATCAAGTAAATCCAATCCTCCTCTTTCCCTTGGATCCTATAACACCTTATATTTAACTCATGTTTTTTCCCCTTGCTATACAAACTTACATATATCCTTTTTGCCACTGTTTAAATAGTGCATCAGTTGTCAAAACCAGTATTGTCTGAAACAAAACTATCATTCTAGGCAAAACATTAATTTTTATCACAGAAATTCTCCCTAAAAATGACAAATGTAATTTCTTCCATCTTAACATATCTTTTTAAACTTCATTCCATGTCTTAAGTTTATTATTTTGAAAAAGCATACAATTGATATTTGTCATGGTGATAATCAGATATTTTACTTTTTTCTCAATCTTAAAATATGTTTTCTTCATCAATTCTGTTTGATCCTCTATTTTCATGTTTTTTGTTTACATCTTTGTCTTCTGATTACTAATCTTAAAACCTGCTAGTGTATCAAATTATTTTAATTTTTCCATTAAGTTTCTATTCTCTTTAGCAGATTCTTTAAAACTGACACCAAGTCATCAGCAAATGCCCTTAACTTATAAGTTTCTTTTTTAATCTTTACTCCCACAATTCTCTCATCTTGTCTTATCTCTAGTCAATATTTCAAGAACTAAAATAAACAGGAGAGGAGGCCTCAGGCATCCCTGTCTTGTCTCTTTTTGTATTTCACAGGGTTTTGTCAGATCTTCATTGACAATTATTTGTGCTTTCTGTGAAAGGGAAATTGATCATACTCATTTAATAAAATTCTCTCCAAAACTCATATCTTCCAAAACTTTAACAGGAAGGCCCAGTTTAAACTGTCAAAGGCATTCTTTGCATCTAAGAAAATCAATGTGGCTTGTTTTTCATTACATTGCTCCAAGTATTCCAAAATGTCCAACACATTTGTTATATTATCCTTTAACTGTCTTTTAGGTAAAAACCCACATTGATCCTCATAAGTCGCTCTTAGTGAGATGGCCAGTGACAAAATATAAATAAATAAATAAATTCTTGAATAATTATTTTTAACTTCTCAGCCAAACTCATTGTAAACAACTTATAGTTGTTATACAATAATGATATTAGCCGATAGTTTCTTGTTAAAGTCAAATCTTGTCCCTCCTTAGGTATCAGTGCTATATTAGCCGCTTTCCAGCTCTCTGGCATCTTTCCCCTCTGTAAAATAGAATTCACTGTATTTTGTAAAGGCTGTAAAAGTTCACCCCCAAAGCATTTATGGTAAGAAGCCGGTAACCCATCTGGTCCAAGCACCTTTCCTGTTTTAGTCTTTTTTATAGCTACGCAAACTTCCCTTATTGTTATGGGTCCATTCATAATCTGTTTCTGTTTCTCTGTAATCTTCGGTAGATTTTGTTTCTTTAGATATTCATCTATTTTCTTCAGGGAAATTTCTTGTACTTGGAGGGCCATTATCATGGCCAAGAACCACATGGAATCTAGTGGGGCAAGAATAGAATTATTTCATCACAAATGGAGAAAAGGAATATGTTAATAAAAGAATTCCACATCTGATAACAATGGAATTATCACCCTGAGCTTTCTGCTGGGTTGCTACTTTATCTAGATTTGAGTTAGACTTCTATCAGTCAAATAGAAAAAGAAGGAAGAAAAGGTGATATGGATAGAATATCTTTTTGTCCACAAGTGTCAAACCATTTTTGACCTTCTTGAGTATGTAGGAGTAGTTGGTTTTGTGAAGAACTCAATTAAGAAAAAATGGTCTGGGGTTTGCTGGTATCCTGCTATATTGAGAGATTTGAAAATATTTTTTAGAGGAATTTAGCAGCCCTAATCTTCTTTTTAGGGTAGGGGAAATTGTAAAGGGAGCAGTTGTCTTGGTGTCCTGCAAAGAAACATCCAAGTACCTTGCGACGTCTGAAAGGCCAGCAAATAAGCTTTCATGGATCTAAATTAATTTCATCAATAGCAGAGAGATTGTTTTGGGGAGCACCTTTTTATTGATCTTAATTGCTGATAAAGTTGCACAAAGCCTAAGCAATGGCTAAGTTTTTCCTTGCAAGAACCAGCACAGTAGGTCCTCACCCTCACTATTTAGGAGCTACCTCAGCAGAAACATTCACAACTGCCTTTCATGATCTGTATAAGGTTGCTTTGGATATCAGTGAAACTTGCCATACATGGTTACATCCAGAGTTAGAGTTGAGTCTGCTCTGTTGTGAAGTTCTTTAGCCATCCAGTAATGTTTGCTAATTCAACAACAACTGTGTAATGAATAATATTTTTTTCTAAACTAAAGCCACTAGTTGGTAGCCACTTAGCCATCCCTGAGCATGTGCCAGATATAAAAAAAATTATTTAAAAAAATCTATCTTAAGAAGAACAATTCTAAATTGTCAGCTCTAAAATATTTTTTGTTTGTTTTCTTATTCAGTCCTATTTTTGAAGAGGACACACCCTCTGTAATGGAAATTGAGATGGAAGAACTGGATAAATGGATGAATAGCTTAAAAAGAAATGGTGTGTATTTATCCCCATCTGACCCACAAACATCTTTCTTTTCTGGTATGGCTGTCTCTGACATAGTTAACAGTTTTAGATAATAATAACACATCATAAAATGAGACTAGCATGACATGCTCTGTATTTTAGGGATTCTAATTTTTAAAGATGAGCTAATATAAAAAGGTGTCCCTTTATATGTGAAAGCTTTTATCCTGAACATATAAATGTTTATGATATTTTTAAATGTGCCAGGTATTTCTTGAGTTTGGCAGGATTTTAATGTTAAAGGGAAGGTGTTGGCATTAATTTATATTATACTTCACAATTGACTCACAACTTCTAGAAAACTTATTTTTCTTCAATCCTCTCTTTGGGATAATTGTATAAAGAAGGTGATGACTACATTGGGCCTTTCGTGTAGTCCTTTTAGATCCGTGTTTCTCAACACTGGGAACTTTAAGATGTGTGGACTTCAACTCCCAGAATTCTCCAACCAGCCATGCTGGCTGGAGAATTCTGAGAGTTGAAGTCCACACATCTTAAAGTCCCCAAGGCTGAGAAACACTCTTTTAGATTAACTACCCAACTGCCATTACCTGGAACAAAATTATTTTTTTCTTCATTAGCAGATGGCTAGCTGTGGTTATTGTACAGTCTGGAAGAGAAGACAGAATATCCAATTGGTTTTAAAGCTGTGTTTCCTGGCTCCTTTAGTTTAATCACCATATACGTTTGTCTCTCTTGCTAGATTAAATCAAGCTGCTTGGCGGGGGGAATGTGGGATCAAGCTGTTTGTCCAAAAAAGAACTGTAACAATGTTTGGCTTTTAGGGGAAAGATGACATAAAAAATCAGAAAAGGGGTGAAACATATGTGGCACCAAGAGGCTGAGTACTGTTTGTGGGTGGTTTGTTGGGGCATCCCAAGAGGATGATTGGGGTTCCGGTTTAATTTTGTTTTTATGGTTTTTACTGTGTTTGTGGCTTTGTTGTTGTTGTGGGCCACCCAGAGTTGTGTTCTAAGATGGGCAGCCGCACAAATCTTTTAAATTGTAAAAATTGTAAACCAAAACCAAAACCAGTGGTTTAAAGTCCCTTTCCTAGCCTGGCACCTTCCTGATGGATTGAATTGTAACACCTGCGCTGGCTGGAAAGCTATCAGATTTAGTCCAATTGTTCAGTGGTTGAGACCCTGTACACCAAGAATCTAGTTTAGAGTAAATGTAAAAAGGCCAGCCATGTCAGGAGGAAACTGCATGTCTCAGTACAATTCTTATGTAAGTTGTGCATCAACTTTTACACTGGAAAGTACAGTCCATATAAAACCTATGCCTTGTTACCTGAAACTGTTAGGAACCCTTTTGCATAAAAGTTATCTTCTGCTCAATGGCCAGTCTGGTTCCTCCCCCCAGCCTTTTATAGTAGGATTGAGGACATATCTCTACTTGCAGATTATCAAATATGTTATTATTCCTACAGTAGGAATTCATACAAGTCTATTTTCATAACAAAAAGCAATGGAGGCAGGATATTAGAGGATTATTAAAATATGTATTATTGTTATCATTGTGACCCAGTTGTAGCAGATATCCATGCAGACAGTGGGCAGCAGATACCACAAAAGTTCTGTGTATGCAACTTGCTCCAACTGAGGGTGGAAATGTTTAGGCTTTATGAATCTCTTTCTAGTCCAACATTGATAAATTCTATCCCTGGCTAAAAAAAAAAATCCTTAAAGGGGTCAGCCCACTAATTCACAGATGAAAACTTCTCCTTTTCCTATGGTCATCTCTCCAGGCAAATACTGAAATGACTTTCAGATAAATCAGGCTTGAGGGAAGGAGTGTTCACAGATCTTGATTAAGCTCTATGAGCAACTAAGCCTAAGTACATTCAGTTTTCAGAATCCAGACTAATTCCTTGGTTGTTGGTACAGCATCCATAAACTTGGCCATCTCATCCTCTGACCCTGAGCTCGAGGCCAGAATAGCAACAGTTGCTACAATAAAGTGACTGACTTGCTTACTGTCCTGTTCCATGCAGCTTTATATACCATATGTCAACTTGACGACTGCATTACTAAGAATGTCTATAACTTTGCATGGCATGGCGGGGGAGGCGGTTGGTGCTGTAGCATTTTCATTTTCCTCACCTGAGAAATACACAACTATTTTGGAACTAAAGATGTGCTTGATTTGAATACCATGCTGGGACAAAACTAAACTAGACTGAATTTAAATTCAATTAATTATATACAGTTTAATTTAATATTCCTCATGTATGTAATCATTTTCCCCTCTTGCAATAATTCAATTTTTAATTTGATGATAACTTGCAAAGGAGTTCTGAGACCGTATACAAGATTTCTGGAATTGCATGCTACAGGGCCGCAGGTAGTATACACACTCAATTCTCTGATACTGTATATATTTTTATAATATAATAATGATGATAATATTCCTCCCTCCAAAGCTTTTATGTCTTTTGAAACAAATAGATTTCCAGTACCTGACAGCAAAATCCCATCAAACACAACTGCATTGTGTCCAGCTAAACAGGCTTCATGTAAGCAAACAAGTAAATGTTCCTTGCTAGGTAAATCATTTTGGAAAACCACAAAATGTCTGCACATATAGCAGAGGAAATAAAAGGAGGAAGTGTAGTTTTAAACTGCACCAAAATAACAAAAGGATCAGAACTGATAACGGCTGAGAGCTTTCACTAGGGTTAAAGCTTCATTCTATATCTTTGCTCAATATACTCTGCAATGTCACTTACCTCTGATTTGCAACGCTATCTCTTGCCAGAACAGTATGAGCTACAGCAGGCCTGATCGTCTACTATGCAGCAAAAGATGGAGTGCTAGGCTTTATATGTGATGCTACTTGCCAATGATCTTCAATGGGCTTGGAGCATCAGTTTGCAGCATCATACTTGCCACAGCATGAAGTCAACAAGAGCCCACAAACTCCCCAGAAGAGCAATCCAGCAGAATAACATATGTGACAATTCACAATAGTATAATGGACAGTTTATTGTTATCCATTTTATTTTTAGCTGGTTGGCAAAAGCAAAATACTGGAGAGGAAAGTTGTTTATATATACAGATAATGCATTCAGATAAATGAAACAAAGGCTACTATGGCTTCTGAAACATTCAGAGGGTTTCTTTTTAATATAAACATAATATTTTAAAAAATTATGTCCACGTTCTGCAGGAACCCATCATGCCATCCCCCAAATTCCCAAGGCTAACAGTTCATTGTCTCTTCACAGAAGAATGTGATTATCTGCCTCCTGTAAAAGAAGAGAAAGACTGTAACACCAACCCAAGGTACTTGTAATTCTTAATTTTTGAAAATGGCACTGTCAGTGGATCCACAATTGCAAAATTGTTCATCATCCTCTTTCCCCTTCTTCCTTGAAATCTCTTTTGCTTCTAATATCCAAAATTATTCTTTTACTTGAAGCACAGGATATATTTACTTTGGTTCCTCCAGAGAATGATGGAAAGTTGAATTCTTCTCTTGGTGAGATTGAGCAGAAGCTTCTTTTGTAGATGGCCTGCCATAAATGCAACATCTTTTCAGTGCAGAGACCTTCTTCTTCTGCCTGATCCTTAGTTCTATAATCACTGAACATGATATTGCATCAGTTTTCCAGGGACAGAACCAGTTCCATGGTTCTGGAAAAAATGGCATTTCTCCTTTCCCCTGTAATTTTCTCCTGTGCTTTCAAAATCTGCTCCTGAGAATTAGGGTGGGGCTGGGGGCTTCTAGAGCAGTTTTGTGGTAGGGAAGACCTAAGAGGAAAGAGAAGGGCAGAGGTTCTCTGGGTTCCTCTAGTAATTAACACATTAAATGGACCTTCACCCAATTATGCATGCTGTAGAAATAACTTTGTTTTTTTCCTAAGGCGACTTATAGTAATAATTACTATAGATATTGTACAATGTGAAAAAGAAAATAATTTTAAAACATGCTTTGAAAAAAACTTTTTTCTTGCTGACACTGTCCAAGAATGGGCTTTTACAAATTCAACCCTTAACTTCTCAAAAGCCACAGCCGTTTTCAAGGTTATTTAAAAAATACCACTATATTTGAAGGGAAGGCAATAATCAGATTTATTTTCCCATCTTAGCTACATTTTCAAGTAGAAAGTCCAGTAGGAAATGTTGGATGATGCTTTTTGACTGTGTGATAAAAGAGCCAAGTCGATGGATGGGAGGAAAAGAGGAAAGAAGAATGGTTGTTACCACTAGATGGCTCTACCTTATTATAAATGATGGTGGTAGTATAGGCTCATATACCTTTATTCTAATTCCCAGAAATTGCATGTTTTGCTAAACCAAAAGATGTAGAAAATAAGTTTAGTGCAGCATGAGAGGTGAGGACAAAAAACTTGAATAAAATCTCTTGGGAGGCAAGTCTCTTACCATTTGCTCTGGGGTAGCTTTCTATACCTAGTACATGCCATATGTGTTGGAAGTATACCCTGTCCCACTAATTTTCAGCCACCATGGTCAGTATTCTGGGCATTGTAGTCCAAACACAGCTGGTGCTGCTACCTGATGTGACAGTAGGAGGATAAAGTTATGTACAACATGATAACCTGGAAGATGTTGTCCCAATGAACTATTATACCATATTAACACACACCGTGATGACCTGTGAGTAAAAAATCTTCTGAGTTTACTACAAATTAGTGCTTTAAACACAATTTCTAAAACTAGCCAAAAGACTTACATAAGAATTCAGTCCAAAGCAACCAAGTAATGCTTGTATTTTATAGTTGAGACATGAAGGTTGAGATACAAGTAATCCGTTTAAGTGCAGTCATGACAGATTTCAAAATATGGGTAATTTTGAAAGAATGGCAAACATAATATCCAGCATTATAGCTGAGAAAGATAAAGGTTCATTGCCCATAGCTTCATGGGCAATTTGCTTTGTTTTGCTCCTTTAAGAGATGGGCAAGTATTTCTTTATAGCACCTGAAAGTTAAAACCTTTTGCCACATTACTGAACCTCATCCATGGCTTGATCAGTAAATTCTTTCCTATACTGTATCCTGCCTGACATCTTCTAGCTCCTGGCCATGAGATCATGGGACAAATTTTATAAATATAATTACAAATATGCACATAGATAGATAGCTACAGACAGTTGTGTGGGGGTGGGAGTGGGGTGGAATAGAAGGAGGCATGTGGTAAAGAAAACAAGAAATAAAGTAAAGATTCATGAAGGAATCTGGCATGTGGAAGTCTTCTTTCAGTATAGAACTCCACAGGAGATATCGTAACTCTATAACTAATGAAGTATTGAAGGAAATATGATTAACTTTATATTACAACCACAGATTCTTATTAGAGGGCTGTGGGTTTCAGGCTGGCCCATGATTAATGTGTTTTATCTTATATTATTTTTTACTGGAAAAAAATGAAAAGAATTTATGAGAAAACAGATAAAGGCAAGGGGATCTCTTGGCTCAATGTGTATAAGCATTTATATATTTAAGTGTCTGCAAGCATTCAAGATTGTAAATCCATCCTTGCTTAATCACAACCATTCTAATAGTTGCAGGAAATCAATAACTCTCTTATTCTGTATGATAGCAGGTTCTGTGCAATTGAGACATTTATATACTCATAATAATACATACTTATATATTATTGGCTTATAGTTCTGTAATGACAAATACCCTTTTCTTTTTTAAGTCTCAGTTAAACATTGGAATTGTGCTGGCCAAGACCTAGCTAGAAAGAAGAAATGAATAGTGAGCATGTTTAAGAAAAACTTTGCTCAAATGTTGAGATGAATGTTAATCTTAAAAATTTTTTTATACAGTGATTGCGAACCTTGAGATAAAGAAGGAATTGTGTGAAATAAAGGAAGAAGAGCAGAAGTAATATTATTGCTGAGTTCCTGGACGCTCTGGATGCCAATGTTTCTTTTTCTTTAATTGTTCCTGCTGGTTTTGTTCTACATATTGATAAAATTCTGCAAGATGGAAATCCTGAAATCAACCTTTACCACTGTGAAAGTCAGGAGGCATGTGTAGAGAACAATATTTTTCAGGTATTTCCTCAGAGCAGTTTGTTCTCCCTACCCTTTTTATTGACACAAATGATATATTTTGTAAGATTGCCCATTACAGTAATGCCTGCAACTACAAAGGTACTGTGCCCTTCATGGTGAAGTTTCTTGCTCTGGAAAGCAAAATTCACCGTTCCGAAATATGATCCATGGCATTGGTTTTGCTGATGGTGATACCTCATGAAGATGTGTACAGATGAGGGCAGCAGAAATTCAGCTTGTACAGAGAATGTTGCACCAACATTTCAAATACTTAGGTGCAATCAGTGGATTTGGAATATGCAGATAACTATGAGGATTTGTTAAAAAAATTATGTCTTTGTGGATAATGTCATTACACAATTTAGTCATTAGATGGCACTGGCTTTAATTTTATCTGGGAAGAATCTACAGTTTTCTGTTCTGTTCTTATTTAAGGGAGACAATAAAGTTTCTATCTAGTTTCTTGACTGTATGTTTTCTAAGCCTTTTATTTTAATAATTATAGGGTTTCACAGGGCATAAAGTTTTACAGCAAATTTCAGCCATAAATCTGCTCAACATGTAAAAGCCAGCAGTGGCACACATTCCAATTTCTCTAAGAGCAGGATATTTCTTCTGAATAGTCCTTGATAAAAAAAAAGTATTTAGAGAACTGGGCCATACACATGCACCAGAAACAAAACAAAATAATTCACCCTCTGCCTTCTAGGATACTAGAAAGTGGTAGAATGACTTTTACTACATTGTAGTACATTGCTCAACACCACTTGTGTTAAGCTAAGGATCATATAATTCCTGACCACTAACCATGCTGCGATGTGGCTGATGAGAATTGGGAATCCAATATAATGGAAGTGTACAGATTTTCTATGCCTGCAATACTGCCCTTGGTTTGTGGTTGTGAAAGTTAACAAACTGTGGGTCCCTTTCCAGCAGGTAAGCTCCAAATAGTTGGAAAAAACACCCACCAAGAATGACCACTTATCAAACTGAGAGTCCCCTTACTATTGTCCTACTCACTTCCTTTAGGACAAAAAAGTATCAACTGAGCTATTCATCTTTAGCCTGTTTCTAAATTTTCTATTTATGCTAGATTAACTTTCCCTTACTCCTTGGCTACTGTCCTAACAGCCAGGAACCACGCTGAGACAAAGAACAGGTCTCTAGTGTTTTATTGCTGCTTCATAACAGGAAAATCCTAACAAACTGAAGAAGCATGGGAAAAACCCAGACAGATAAACCCCAAAGGTTAAGGTGGGCCCGATCTGTATCTCTTGGAATGGCCACCTAATTCCTCAGTGCTACGCATGCGCTTTGCAGCCTGGATGGGAGCCCCCTGCTCGCCATCTGTACTCATGACAGCTACATACATTAACAAATTCCTAGAAGTGCATTTTCTAGACCACTCATCTTCCATCCCTGAATATGAACCTGTATCCATCTAACATCTACTGTTCTATTATTATATATAATATTTTCTATGTTAGAAAATAGATAAACTAGCCATTCTCTAGCCCAAGTGAAATAATAGCTGTAGCAATAATAGAAAATGGCAAATACAATCTATAAATATAAGAATGCCCTTGTTCCCAATAGTTTATAGGTACTTATCATTCAGATGTAAATTCTTACCTGAATGTATATATTTAACTCAGTTTTGTATTTATAATATAACTCAGTTAAGGAACACTATAAAATATGGTGGAACAGAAGTTAGAAAAAGTTGCTCATGTGGTATAGACTTGACTTTATCACTTAGATCCTCTTTCATGTTACTGCTGGCCATCTGACTGAATATAAATTATACACACACACACACACACACACATATATATATGCCTCTTTTAACATAGTGGACCTCTTTTCCATACCAAATCATTTTAAGGGTGTGGGAAAATGAATAGAGAAATCCTAGAGCCACTTAGGGTTAGAGTTAGGCTTCCTTGAAATTGGTCAGAGAAACCGACTTCCAGTGGGAACATGGCTGACTGAACAGCTGTGCTTGCAAGCTCCATGGGCAGATCTGACAAGGTGGCTTTTTTTCTGGGCTCAGGCAGGCTTTTCCTGAAGCCCTAGAGTGATTTTATGGATGGAACACACTCGGAATCATCCCATTTTGTTGGAATTACCAGGGATCAACTCAGTATAGTCTCATAAGGAGGTCGCTCCAGCAAATTTCATCTCTATTGTGCTTGTGGGATGTCACATGGGTCACCTGACTTCATCTTCCTCCTTCTTCTTGGACTTGGGGATTAACAGTCTCCATTACCTCATGGGCAGACATGCAAGCAGAAGCTGCTGCAGGAATGCAGCCCTCCCCCAACCATCCTCTGCTACAAAAAAGCACTGATGATTAAGTGCTTTCTATTATGAACCTACCTGTAACCAGATCTACTGAATAAAAGGAAGCTATCTTTATTTTTCTTCATCTAACTATAGTGTGAAGACTGAATTTATTTCTGAACACAATTAAGCTTAATGTGCAAGTTCCTTTTTTGGTTCATGCTTCTACTCCGCAAGATTGCTGTTAGCTGCTTGGAGTTCTTTTATTAACCTTTAAAAACTCCATCAAGGGTTATGGGCCCAGTACAGCCCAGCGCAGCCCAGCAGAGTCCAGTATACTGACCAAGAACTGATTTTTGAAAAGACTTTGGCCTTACAGCCAAAAAGAAAGCCTCTTGCACATTTAAAAAGGCAAAGTTCAGAAAGTTTTTTTTCTTCTCTCTGAACAATGGAGAGAGAGGAGTGAGTTCCCTCCATACCAAGACTGACTGAAGATAATTACTCAGCATGGCTATTCAGATTGAGGATGCAGCTAGATTTCTGAAGATTGCTTAGATGCTCTGGATTTACCTGAACCTAAATCAGAGAATGGGGAGGAAGCCAAAAATGAATGGAAGAAAAAGGATAAGTGAGCTAAAATTCTTATTGCCAGATCCCTTCCAGATCACAGATTAGCAGAGATTAAAAATATTTCTACTGCTAAGGAAGTGATTGAGAATTTGTGCACCCTACACTCAGAAGCTGATGATCAGAAAGTGATCTCTTTGTTACGAGAACTGCATGCATGCAATTTGGAAGACAATGGAAATAGAAATGACCACCTGATCAGGCTACAGGCAATCTTTGATCAGCTGAGCACAGTCCAGAATTTCATGAATGAAAAACTTAAGATGTCTTTCATGCTGACTACTTTACCAAATAATTTTTTTCCATTTGTTACTGGTCTGAATATAGAAAGGAAAACTTTTTCTCAGCTCTTGGAAATGATCAGATGAGAAGCTCGAAAACAAAATTTGAATAACAACAGAGAGGCTGGCAGAGAGATTGGTTACCTAGCAACGAAGGGTAGACATGAGCCAGAGCAATCAGTGACACATCAGAAAAACAAAAGGAAAGGAAAAGCAGCCATTGTGTGTAATTCATGTGAAAAGCAAGGACATATTGCAAGGTTCTGCAGAAACAAGAAAGTTTTTTCCAAGAATAAAGCCAAGGAAAAACCTTTTAAAGGTGAAAAGGCTTTACACACAGTTTATAAAGCTTATACTAATAAATGTCCTAGATGATAGGTAATCGATTTGGGGGCCAGCAGGCATCTATGTGGGAGTAAATGTGACTTTTGTGAGCTAAATGAAACCACAGAAGGAAGCATAACATTAGCAGATGGCAATTCAATTTTGATTCAAGGGAAAGGAAGTGTGCCATTGCGATGCATCAATGGAAGTGAACACAAATATCTCATAGCAGCAGATGTTTCCTATGTACCAGACATAGAAGCCAATTTACTAAGTATCTCAACATTGAATAACAAATGTTTTGATGTGATTTTTAATGCTAATCGACAATGTAATGTCACCAGTGGAGAAAAGATTTATGTTACAGGTTTTCAAAAGGATGGTGTCTACCAGGTACACTGCGAACACACCGCCACCAGATATCAGCCTCGCCTAACAGCAGCAAAAGAAGGACAACAGCACCACCACTTGGCACAGATGTTTTGTGCACCATGATTTTAACGCAGTTTTAAGAATGAAAACTAAAGGCATGGTAAGAGATTTTGAAATAAGCAACCATGATTAATGCCAATTGAAAGGTGTGATATGCATCAAAGGAAAGGCAGCAAGACCAGCCATACCCAAACAAAGGGAAGGGTGGGCAACCAAGACACTCGAACTTATCCACACTGATTTGTGTGGACCTCTTCAATCATCAGCGGCCAGAAATAAATATGTTTTATGCTTTATAGACAATTTTTCCAGATACTGTGTAACCTACCTAATGAAGGAGAAATCCCAAATAGTGGACAAGCTGAAAGCGTATGTAGCCATGGTCACCAACAAGTTCAACAGAACCCCTCAAGCCCTCCAAAGTGACCGCAGAGGTGAATTTATTTCACAAACCATGCAAACATACCTAACACAACTACGTATAGAACACAGACTAACCACTCCATATACACCTGAACAAAATGGAGTTGCAGAAAGGAAAAACTGCTCACTAATGGACATTGTTAGATGTATGCTTTTAGAAGCAGATCTGTCTGACAAATACTGGGCAAATGCTATTTTAACAGCTACATACTTACAGAATAGACTGCCAACCAAAGCCAACAAGGTAACACCTTTTGAGCTATGGCATGAATGCAAACCAAGTGTACAGCATCTGAGAGAATTTGAATCCAAGGCTTATGCGCACATACCAATGGAGAAAAGATCCAGACTAGACCCCAGAGCTGAAGAAGGCATCATGATCAGGTATGCCGCAGGAAGCAAGGGATGCAGAATCCTGAACCCAAAGACAGGAAAAGTAAGGACATGCAGAGTGGTGTACTTTGATGAATGAGAGAGGCTACCATAGTCATGCTGATGATGACTGCACAGAAACCAACAGCAGCAGTTACCGGCTTGACATGTTTAGCCGAACATTCGAAGACACAACCACCACACTGACCCAGAGGGAGATAGAAGCCCAGGCAGAAACTCCACCAGAGTCAGATGACAAGGCTGAGGATGCAGAAGGGGTTGAACCACCAAGCGCCACTCTTGAACCTGCTCCAAGACACTCATCATGACCCAACAAAGGAGTTCCAGCTGAGAGACTCACCTACCTCCCAAGGTTGTTGTTACCAAAAGAACCTGCATCGTGGAACGAAGTGCAGCAAATGCCACCAGATGAAGCAAGCAAGTGGAAGAAAGCAGCACAAGAAGAGCTAGAGGCTCTACACAAGAACAAAACATGGACTTTGACAAAACTATCAAAAGGCAAGAAAGCCATAGGATGCAGATGGGTTTTCAAAGCCAAACAAGATGAAAATGGAGAAGTACAAAAATACAAAGCTAGACTAGTTGCAAAAGGCTATTTGCAAAAATATGGACTTGATTACGATGACTTTTTTGCTCCCGTTGTAAAACATACCACAATCAGAATGCTCCTGATTCTAGCAGCATCCAGGAACATGAGTGTTGCACACCTAGATGTAAAGACCACATTTCTACATGGAGAGATAGAGGAAGAACTATACATGCTACAACCTCCAGGCTTTTTCAATCTCAAGACACAGCAACTTGTTTGCAAACTTAATAAGGGGATTTATGGCCTGAAGCAAGCAGCAAGAGCATGGAATAAGAAGTTGAACCGAGTACTTCTTAAGCAAGATTTTGTTCAAGGCAAAGCTGATCCCTGCCTCTACACAAGACAGAGAAATGGCAGAGAGGTGTACGTTCTTTATTGTGTGGATGATTTGATGATTTGCCATAATAACAAAAAGGACTTTGATGAAATAGTGTCCAACCTGAACAAAGAAGTAGAAGTCAAGCATCGGGGCAACGCCAGCTACTACTTGGGGATACAGATTGAAAAAGAAGAAAATTGAAGCTTTCTTCTAAGCCAGAAGCAAAAGATCCTAGAATTGTTGGAGACCTTAAGACTGCAAAATGCCAATCCTATGCCAACACCAATGGAAACAGGTTTCCACAAGCAACAGGAATCTAGTGAACCTTTACCTGAGAACAATGGCTATAAAAGTGCCATAGGTAAGCTATTGTATCTAGCCACTACCACTAGGCCAGACATAGCAGCTGCAGTAGATGTTCTATGCAGAAAAACTAGAGATACTGGACTGGTGTTAAGCAGGTGGGAAGGTACCTAAAGGGCACTATACACCTAAAACTAAAGCTACCAGCCACTGACAATTCTAAACTAGTGGGGCTTACAGATGCAGATTGGGCAGAAGACATTACTGACTGTAAATCCACTAGTGGGCATGTATTTTTCTTTGGGGGTGGAGCAGTAAGCTGGTGAAGCTGTAAGCAAGCTACAGTTGCACATTCATCCACAGAAGCGGAGTATGTGTCAGCAGCAGAAGCATGCAAAGAGGTTTCATGGCTCAAGCTACTGCTTGAAGACATGGGAATAGAGGAATCTACCCCTGTTCAGGTCTACAAAGACAACCAAAGTTGTATTAGATTCTCATAGTCAGAAAAGATTAATGGGAGAACTAAACACATTGATGTTAAGTATCATGTAGTAAAGGACATGCAAGAGCAAGAAATAGTCAGACTAGACTATTGCCCCACAAGGCACATGACTGTGGACATTCTCATGAAGCCATTGCTGAGGAGCAGTTACCAAGAACTGCAGAAGAAGTTGACCCTTGAGGACTCCGACATGCTACCTTGAGAAGGGGTCCCTCACCATTGTCTCATAAGCATAAGGGGTTCTTTCTAGTAAACACATCTCCGTTGTGCTTGTGGGATATCACATGGTCACCTGATTTCCACTTCCTTCTTCTTGGGTTTGGGGATTAACAACCTCCATTACCCTTTTGGCACACCTGCAAGCAGGAGGTGCTGCAGAATGCAGCTCTTGTCCTTTCATCTCGCTTGCATGCAGACATTTCTATTTCCATAAGAATGTCACAAAGAACCAGTGATGATTAAGTACTTTCTACTATGAATCTACCTGTATCCAGATCTACTGAATAAATGTAAGCTATCTCTATTTTTTCTTCATCTAACTACTGTGTGAAGACAGAATTTATTTTCTGAACATAATTAAGCTTAATGTACAAGTTTTGGTTCATGCTTCTACTCTGCAAGTTGTTAGCTGCTTGGAGTTCTTTTATTAACCTTTAAAACTCCATCAGGAGGAACCCTTGAAATATTTTTCAGGCCTCAGGAAAGCCCTGCACATTCAGGCTGAAATATAGGCCAGAAGTTACAAAATTATTATATTCGTTTCATGTGTAGGCCTGTATATATGCATTAACAGTGCTCTTAAATAAAGAATGTAACTTACCTCTTTAATGTGAAGTTGCCTGAATTTGAAATATCTCTTTTAAATAAATCATGATCTCCCAGGGAACCCCTAGTGACCTCTTACAGAACCCTAAGTTTCCATGGAACCCTGGTTGAGAAACCCTGGTTTCGATGGTTTAGACATTGATGCTAATCAGAATAAAATCTTGCTATCTAATATAAGTCTTCACTGTCTAGAAGAGAGAGATTATTAAACTATTGCTGTAATAGAAGCTCAGTAAGCCCAACTTATTTGGTGCTCTCCAAGGTCCTGGGCCTTGGGTTTTGCCATCTTTCTCTTTTTACTGAAGGTTCTGTTCTAACCTTTCCTGCTGCTTTAATTATTCCTTCAGGGGTCAAGGAGTGAGATTTATATGTTATATTTAGAAATCAGACAGAAATAGAAGACTGGTTGAAAGTAAGGCACCTTACAGTACAGACACCTTCTCTAGCCAATATGCCAATATGCTATCTGTTATTACAGTATCTATTTGCCTCCAGCTGACTTTGAGTATAAATGTGCAAGTACATACAAAAGGACGCGGTGGTGCTGCGGGTTAAACCACTGAACTGCCAATCGGAAGGTCGGCGGTTCGAAACCGCACGGCGGGGTGAGCTCCCGTTGCTAGTCCCAGCTCCTGCTCACCTAGCAGTTCGAAAACATGCAAATGTGAGTAGATCAATAGGTACCGCTTCAGCGGGAAGGTAACGGCGTTCCGTGTTGTCATGCCGGCCACATGACCACGGAAGTGTCTACGGACAAACGCCGGCTCTAAGGCTTAGAAACGGAGATGAGCACCGCCCCCTAGAGTCGGACACGACTGGACTTTACGTCAAGGGAAACCTTTACCTTTACCTACATACAAAAGGATGACAAATATTTGTCAATGCATTTTCACTCAAAGGAAACTTTGCAATGCTATCTTTGGAAGTTGCACCACCATGGTTAAGTGACAGGTACTTAACAGTTTGTTATCATTATATACTAGAATTCAAAAAGGTGCTTCATAGTCATCAAAGCAACTACATCTTTTGTAAAGCTTGCATAGTTGTTGAGGAAGGTGTTCCAAATTCTAAATAAGATAAAATACCAAGACTGAGTTGCTGTGGGTGTTTGGGCCACCCGGATCAGGGGAAATCTCTGACCTTAGATGGGGTGGTGCTTCTCCATTCAAGGATGGTGTGCAACTTGGGGGTGTTCTTGGACTCACAGCTCCTGCTCAGTGAGAAGGTGGCAGCTGTGACCAAGAATGCCTTTGCACAGCTCCATCTGGTGCTCCCGTTGCACACTTTCCTAGATTGGGAGCCCTTTGGTGAGGATGACTGAAGCCTTCTTTTAACTTAGGTTGTTTTTCTTTTGTTTCTACCCAGTTTGTTATTCTGCCATTTCTACCCTTTTTTGTTTCTTGGTTTTTTTTTCTCTTGTCTTGTTTTCATGTTTTCATGTTTTAAATCATTTGTAAACTGCCCAGAGTCACTGGGAGTCAGGCAGAATATACATTAATAATAATAATAATAATAATAATAATAATAATAATAATAATAATAATAATTTGCTTTCATTATTAAATTGCTCTTACCATTAGGATATTTTGTCTATTGTTTAATTAAAAACTACCTTCTTCTAACTCAATGGTTTCCAACCTGTGGTCCAGGCACCACTGATGAATGAAAGTATTGCAGGTGGTTCTTCATGTGGGCACCAAATAAAAATATTTTTTAAAATAATAGCTAAAATTTCAGGACATTTGTCAACCCCTTGAAAAAAAGTCAAGCAGGAAAACCAAATCTTGTAAGATTTGACAAACTCATGAGATCTTGGTCACTTAAAAAAAAACCTCTTTAATGTTTATTCAATTTTGGGATCAGTAGATATAATGGGAGATCATGTATGCTCTGGCACCTGCAGATGTCATTTTGCTGACCCGTGGGTTATGTAGTGATCTTCAAAAGCTCTCAGTTGTCATGTAGTGGGCCTCCACCTCAATAAATATGCCTAGTTAATGACATTTTTCCTCATCAGGTCTGGTTTCTATACCAATAAAGAAACTGCATACTTTTGAGGCTGGGAAGTCTATATTAAATTTCAAAGGGAATAAAAGCCCTAGTCATGCTCAGTCAAAATATATAGTATTAAAAGGTCTTTATTACAAGTATATGGTACAATTGGCAGATGATTTATTTCTTTAACAAAAGTCAGAGAATACTTGTAACTCACCAACTGTCAAATAAGTATTTAAAGCCTAACAAATATCTGGGTGGAAAGTGGACACATTTTTGCCTATGTGTAATATACAACTCTCAAACTGTGAGAGTTGTATTATTGTGGCAGTACATAAACCTAATAATTAAATACACATACAAATAAATAAATGGGAAGCTGATCCCTGTAAAGAAAGACTGAGCTCATCCAAGACAGTAATTTTTTTTAAAAAATCCTGTTGCCAGTGAATTGTGTCTGCAGCCTTGCTCTTGAGAACTGAGTTGGCCTGGCTGCTGAGAGGAAAGGCCTTATCCACGGACTAGTCAGTTTCACATCTTTCTCAATTACCTCTTCACAGAAATTTGCTTCCTCAGTCTGTATGTTGCAATGAGCCTCTTGGACACCTGCAAAAAACATTGACCGCAGTGTAGGTCTTTCCTTCTCTTATTCTCATTCTGAATTGATCCTACTAAATTGTGGTAGAATAATATTTTGAACAGGGATGCCAGTTCAGATTAAGCACCATAGCAAGGTTCCTTGGCTTGTAAGTTTTTCACTTGATTTTTTAAAAGCAGAGTGGTTTTTAAGAGCATTTGTGATTGTAATTTTCATGCCATTATATCAGAAATGTAGATGTTTCACAGGCATCATCCTGAACTGGAAAGATGCTAATTGGTGCTTGAGTGTTACAGTTGCTAAGAAACCTGTGCAGTTGCTAGTGATGTGTGGTAAGAAATAGTTCTGGAATTTCATTTTCTCAGAACTCTCTTCAAGTCTAGATGAAATTGGCCAGCAATCTCCCACTGAAGAGCTGTTTTCTTATCAACCACAGGCAGGAATCCTGAAGCATCTACTTGGGCTAAACTTAGGCTTGAGCTGTTTGTGACATAGTCCATGCATTGAGTCAATTGCTTGCTCATTTTGCTATTGTCATCTTATCATTTATTAATTGCATTTGATTGTTTTACTGTTTTCCTCATTATTTTAAAAATGTTTTAGAAGATTTTAATATTTCAAGTGATTTTGTGATCTGCTTAAAGAGCTTCAGTTACAGAGCAAATTAGAAATACAATGGATCTTCATCCAGCAATGCAAGTCCCATGTTCAGAAAGAATACTGTATTCTTCATAACGCTTTAAATCTTGATCCCATGATTTTGAACTATTTGGGGACTTTAACTCTCAAAGCCTGTTTAGAAGATTCTTCCATCCTGTTCTCATACTGATAAGTCTACTGCCCATTTCCAAAGGTGCAGACTGCCCCACCCTTCACAAAAGAGACAGGTCTCCTCCCTTTTACACCAAAAGAATAATAGAATCAGAATCAAAACCTTCCTACCCTAATTTGCCTATAAATAGCTTTGTCATTTGAAAGAGGAGTAGGGCTGGAATTCTTGCATTGCTACTAATGAAACTTACAATAAAAGCTCTCAGAGACTTGTTCTTTGAGATTAACTGTTTCAAGGTTGCTATAAGAGACGTCTGACAACCCTATTTCCCATTTGTATACAATATATTTTGAATATAACTTTAGGAAGAATAAGCCCCGTGTGGCTCAGAGTGCTGGTGGCAGTGTTGCAACCGAAACTCTCCCCACGACCCAAATTTGATCCTAGCGGAAGCTGGATTCTCAGGTTGACTCAGCCTTCCATCCTTCTGAGGTTGGTGAAAAGAGTACCCAGCTTGCTGGGGAAGATAATGACTGGGGAAGGCAGTGGCAAACCACCCCGCTCTAGTCTGCCAAGAAAACATCATGAAAGCGGCCAAAGGGTCAGACATGACTCCATGCTTGCACAGGGGACTTTCACCTTTTACCTTTCACCTATAGGAAGAATAGACCTGCCACTGCACTCAAATCCTGCTTGCTATTTTGATCCTTTCTGTATGGGAGAATTGCAAATTTTAATGTCTGGATCACTGCAGAGGATTTAACGATTTAATGTAATCAGGTTTCTTGTATCTGCTTTTCTGCATTCTACCTAATCTGGCAGAGTTTCTTTTCCTTAGTGATCAGATCTTGGTATATCCATAATAATACACAACTGTCCTTAAATTTTGGAAAATTAAGCAAAAAGTTAATATGCCTGATAAGACTGAAAGAATATGTCTGTGGAATGTAAACAGATCTAAATTATTTTCTAAATGATAGAAACAATTATATTACAGTCCTATTCAAGTCTACTGAGGAAACTTAATGAGATCAATGGAGCTTAATTCCAAGTGCTTTTTACATATTTACCCAGGAGAAAGGTTTATTGAACTTAGTTGGATTTACTTTCAAATAAGGTTGCATTTCTTGCTCCATTAATTATTCTTCACTGGGGAAAAAAAACAACAGGCTTTTATTTTACTTAATAGTAGAAAAGCAACATAGGACAAATGAAAAAAAAAATAATTAGCCAATTATTAAATCATGATATCATAGAACATTTCCTAAAACTAAGGTGCATAACTTTGGGCTGAAAGTTGTATTCTAGTCATTAAGTGGTAAATAAAAGTGAGTGAGTCCAAAACAAAGTGGCAGACCCAGGACAAACACTAAATGTAATTAAACTTAATTCCAAACAAATTAAGTGCAATTAACGTGATTACTGCACATATAAAATATCACAAATTGGCAGCAAATTTTGTAAGGGCTCTATGATTATGAAAGCTCCTGGAGCTCAGATTGTTCAGAGGGCTTTGAAATTCCTGATCTGGAAAGAATGTGTTGCCATGGTCCATGCCTCTAGCATTTTGTGTTTGACAATCTCAGCTTTTTTAACAAACAAAACAAAACAAAAGCAAAACTCTAAATACTACGATCACTGTAATATACAAAGTAAACCTTTACATAATTTAGTTTTGATGTATACTTTCTGGATACAGTCCTGTGGTTAAACAGACTGTCATTTAAAATGAGTGTGGTTTTTCTAATTTACTTTGGTGTTCCTTAAACATTTCTGACATGTTCCAAGGCATTTTTAATTTTTTACCCAATACTATTGTTTTTTGAGATACACTAAAACTCAATCATTACATTACCAAATAATTCAGTCAGAACTCTACATGTTAGAACTAAAGCAGAAAGCATTATGTTTATAGATGATGATTCTGCATTTTTATCCTGGGTATTCCTGAATCAAGTTTTACTGTAGCTATGCATATTGCCTATTTTAGCTGCTTCCTAGCCTACAGCAAGCCTTCAGAATATTCTGAATTCTACAAACAATTTCATTACAAATATTTATCAAATTAAAGTTTGCAAGTTCATATAAAACGACAGAGGTAGAATACTCACATCTTTCTGGATTTAGCTTTTGATGAAATCTGGGCATTCCAAAAATTGTCTCAGAACTGATGGGAAATATATATGGAACATTAAAGGCAATTAGAAATCAAAGACATGGCAATGATTATTATTAAGGGAACAAAAACTTAATCCTGCTGTATAATTTCTTGACGTAATGTGTCTAAGCTGTGAAAAGTTAAAGATGGCAGGAAATACTTATGGATAATCTAGCCACTATCCTTTGGACTTACCCCTGAGCATACAAACAAATCAGGGAATTAAATGAAACCAAGGACTGGGAAAACAGATCATGTACACAAGTCCATAAATATACTGTAACGTATACTTATTGTGTTCAACTTAACAATAATGGTGAATTATCCTGTGCCTGCATTTTTAAAGAAACTAATCCCATCACACATAATGGACAATATTTGTCCATTAGACTGTGTACCTTACCAAATATAGCAGTGCATTTTGGGGCTTAAAGACTGGGTACAAAAATTATGCTGCTATTTAGAAAAGTTACATATTTCCATTATATACTTTGGGGAGGGCTTAACACAAAAACATCATGTTATGGAAAAATACATATGAAAATATACATTTTCTTCCTTTTTATTCTTTCCAACCGAACAGAATGTTGGAAATAAATTCTGTACAGGGGCTTAGGACTGTCTATATATTAACTGGATAACTCCAAAAACAGAACAGGACCAAATCTGGTGTGCCAGGATAAGCTGTCCAAAGACAGTCAGGTTCAAAAATGGGATAGCTCCACCAAGAAACTATGGTAAAAAAATCTAGAAAAAAAATCCCCATAATGCATCTCTACTGGAAAAGGCAATTGGATGGCATTTTGCTGACTGTTCCATTCACAAACCATCCTCTTCCCTCCCTTCTGATCATGCAGCTCAAGGCAGAGCTACTAAGGGCTTGGAAAGAAGCTGAGAAACATGCTCTGTATGCTTTCTCTGTCTTTATTCTTTCCAACCTGGTGAAATGTTGTGAAAAATTATGTAGAGGGCTCAGGACTATGTATGTCTATCAGCAAGGTAACTCTCTGAATACTGGGCAGAACAGGACCAAATTTTATGTGAGGGAGAAGACAGCAAAAGAATGACCAAATTCAAAAATGGTCACAGTCCAGCCAAGAACTGTGAAGAAGAAGAAAAAAACCTAGAAAAAATGATGCCAATGGATCCCCATGGGAGTGGCCACTGAGCAGCAGCTGGAATGTTGCTGACTTCTCCTTTCCAAGGCCTCCTCCCTCTTTCTCCCCAGTCACGTGTGCTCAAATGGGGCTATTTTCGAGAGGGTGGAAAGTAATTCAGAAACCATTCTTTGCATGTTTTCCTGGTATTGTTTACATTTCCAGAATTTTTTGGAAATGTCATAAAACATGCATAAAACTACTACATGTAAAACAGATATCAAACAGATAGAAACCTGCTTTATCCATTCCAAGTCTAAAGTCAGCTGGGCATAGTTATTTTAATAGTTAAAGAGATGTGGTGAAAGTATAGCATGGCTGCATGCGCTGCTCTAGAAGCCATTCCTAGTTGTCCCACAGGATGGGCCCAGTGTAAATAATTTGAAACATCTTTCTGAATCATAATGTGTAACGATGTGGCAGAAGAAACAGACTGGGAGAGCTTTCTTTTTATTGTTGCTGTTAAATTTTTAAAAAGCTAGAACAATGCAAGGCCAACATCTGAAGTAACCACAGTCATAGAAGAATTATGAACTCCATAAATAATTCAGCATTTCTTAGAAAACATCCAGCTATTTTCTGGGATAGGAACAATATAGTATGTCAAAAATCTGCTGCTAGGGGGAGTGGGTAGTGAGGAAGGGGTCCTTAGCCAAAATCTTTCAGCTGCAATTCTTAAAACGGTAAGAGAGATCAGTTTTGTTTGAAGGTTTCCTGTCATAAATTCCACTTTTGGGAATGGAATAGCTTTTACCAGCTTTCTGGTGTAACCAATGATAGCTGGCAGTGTATATGTGTATCCGTTAGGCTGGGTTAATGCATGTAAGGCAGCCTTTCTCATCCAGATGTCTTCCACATGTTTAAGACTACAACTCTCCAAATTTCCAATCACTATACAAAGGTGTCTGTGGGTCTTGATATCCTTTAGACATTGTCTAATTACCCAGAACAGGAAGATTATGGAACTTGTTACAAGAAATGCTATTCAGCCTATGCTGTATGGAATTACATTCTTCTTTAAAAATCAGATTTTCAGATGGTAAATACTCAGATTATATCTGTGAGCCAGAGGGCTTTTTCCCCATCTGCGGCTGCTCTTTCAGCAGTGCTGTCTCCTGAGGAGAAATGAACCTGATCAATTTATCAGTGTTTTGGCATAATCCAGGCTACTGCAATACATTTACATATACAGGTAGTCCTCACTCAATGATCATAATTCAGACCAGCAACTCCATCACTAAGTGATGTGGTTGTTAAGTGAAAATCACTTGACCGTGATGGACCTATAATGTCAGTTCCATGGGCTCATTAAGCGAACTACCCACAGTCGTTAAGCGTGAAATCATATGACCGCAACTTGAGACTTACTGCTGGCTTTTCCATTGACTTTGCTTGTCGGAAGCTGGCTGTGAAGTGCCCAAATTGTGATCATGTGACCATGGGGATGCCATGTCAGCTGTAAGTTCAAGGACCAGTCATAAAACTACTTTTTCTGTGCTGTTATACTGAACAGTCACTAAACAGGGCAGTTGTTAACCAAGGACTACATGTACACTATAATGCGTTTGAGCTCTGGGCTGTTTCAGATGTTCAGGGAACAGCAACTGGACTTCAGCTGAAATTTACTTGGGTGAGTATATCACACCAAATACTTACAAATGTGCAGTGTTATTTTTTATAAGAATTTTATTAAGTTTCAAACAGAGATAAAAACTACAGAAAAACAAAAAAACTACATAGAAAAAAGAACTAAAAAAGTGTAGAAACACAAGATAATTTTTTTAAAGTTATAAAAAGAGGTGACTTCTGACTTTTAACAGCAAGGATATACAAAAATCCATACTCAATCCCTGTTGGCAGAATGCTGGGAAAGCCTTTAGCCCAGGAGAGATCAGAAAAGTCACACACACCAGGCATATCTATAAAAATAATTTATTTACAGAAAGCAAAACATATTTAAAGGACTTAGCTCTCATTGAGAGCTACCTGGCTTACTACATATCGGCAGAGAGAAAAAAGAGGAAGTAAGAACAAGTCTGGGCAGGTTTCCTCCCCCCAGGCAATTTGCATGAAGCACGTGAGAGGAGACAATCAAATACAACCTCTTCACCCGGCCAAAATGATTAGGTACAATAGCAGTCTTAATCATTAGTAGGAAAACCTCAACAATCCCTTACTCAATATTAGGCAAGATCACATTATTTCTATAAATCATACCATTGGCACATTATAAAAATCACTAAGTATAGTTGCTCCCTCCCCTTATATTAAAAGAAAAAGAACACACACACACACACACACCTTCTAATCAACTTCCCCCCCAAAGATAACATTCATTTAATTATTTCCTTCCTACTACTATTCTACGCATTCCTGTCTACTATAATAAAGATCAAACTAAAAAACATATAAATTGTCTGCCATTATACTTGACAGTATAGGAATTTTAATAATCTTAATTAGGTCAGACCAAAAACCAGACTTTGTTTTTATACCTTAATAATCCAAATTGTTCAAGATAAATGAAATCAGCCAAATCCTAAAAGCAATCCAGATAAATATTCTTAAACCCTTATCCCACTTCAAAATAAACCAGAGCATTTACATATCCCCACAATGTGCACAGAGTTTTTTTCTTAAAGAAATCAAACAGCCCAACTGCGTCCCTCAAAAACTCCAACTTCTCTTCAGGAAACCTCCCATACATAGTAACCCCTTCTTTTCCAAGGCATTCCATCAGAAGATCAATTTCTGATGCTTCAAATTCCTCAATTTCATCCACGACATCCCCAGCCAGATGAGACATTTTAAAGCTCATATTTTCCACAATATCCTGAATGCCTTGCATAAAAACTTGGTAAGAATCAGAAAAAAATCTGCTTGAAGTCCGGATGGAAGTCTGAGAAAGTCTGTTTGAGGTCCTCCATGTCTCACGCAGTAGATTATGGCGCCCCCTAAGAGTTTAACCAGCAAAAGTTGAAGATATGAAGGAAGCGAGAGTGAGATTGCAGACAATTCCCCAGTGAAAATAGAAGCAGAAAAGTGAAAGTTCAAAACAGCCAATTCAACATGTAGGAAAATGCTAATGTCTTCAAATTTAGTACAAATATAATAACAGAGACAATTATTTACTCTCAAACTTCCTTAATATTTGGACAGAAAACAAGCCAAAACTTAATTTTTTTTTAAATTAATCCCCAAAATAACGATAAGCACCAAGAGGGCCCGCTTCTCCTTGCTGTAGAAAGCCTCTTTTAAGAGTACATATGCTTAAAATATATATAAATATAAATAAATAAATAAATAAATTGGGTGATATAGAAAGGGGTGGCCAGTCTTAGTCCCTTTAAGGCTATAGCGCAGTTTGGAAAATGGTGACATCCCAGCCTCCTGGCAGCTCTTACCAGTAGAGCGTGAATGCCTTTTAAAATCTCCTGGCTGCAAACTGCCATCCTGGAGGACAAATGCGGTTATTCTGAGCATTTTCCTTTCCTGGTAAAACGCTCCTGGTCTTCAGGAAAAACCTGCCTGAGTGGCCCCCCTAAAAAAACTGCTGTGTTGTCAGTTCTGCCCACGGAGCCTGTGAGCACAACTGTTCAGTCTGCCATGTCATCACCGGAAGTCCAAATGTGCAGTATTGACTAAATGAAGTGGAGGTGTTGGATTTAACGTTCAAAGCCCTAAAATAGTCTGAGACCAGGAGAGGTAAAGGACTACCAGTTCTCATATGAGATAATTATGGTTGTGTTTGAGTGTTGCTATCAGTAAGATTAATGGGTCAGTCCTGAAGAAAGGGCTTTGGTGGGCTTTAACTCTAACCCTTTCAAGCAAACTTATTTCCAAATTTCTTCCCAAAATCACAGGTGAAAAGCTGCCGGTTAGCTGGAATTTGATGCTTAGTTTAGTTTTGTTGGTATTGCTGTATTTGTTCACTTGATTGCCTAGGTTTGGCAGATAGGCTTCTGGAAGAACTTTGACTGATATTGATCAAAACAAAGGCCTATAATGCAACTTCCTATCTGGGTTTGTACAATATATTAAGATAAAATGTGGTGCACTAGCTGGTTAGCTCAGTGTGTGGTGTGAATTTAGCCAGCATGATTAGTTTATGATTTAGTGGCTATATTTGTATGACATGCTTATCCACACATGGATACAACAGTTTAATTACATTTTACTCAACATAATTTTCTGGGTTTATAATGACATCATGAACATCTATCCTATGGATTGGGTTTGCACAAAATGCTAAGCTAAATCTTGGTGCAGTTGAGTTAATTCAGTAAACTATGTGTCAATTAACCAAAGGATGGGGTTAACCTCCCCCTTTTCTTATAAATGTCTATAAGAACTTTAAAAGCAGAATATGAACTCAATGGTTCCCAGGGATTAAGATTCAGATGCAAGCCTTACTTTCCACCTTGTTTAAGAATTTTTTGCAGGTGGGAGTGGGGTGGCTTAGCATGTCATATAGACAGAACCACAGGCTTCATGAAAACTGTGGCTGCATTTGTATACCATGCTAAACTATGATAAGCAAACTATTTCATTTTCAGGTGACACGCAAAGCTAAAGCAGGAAATCATATTGCAGCTTACCATGAAGACCCAATTCATATGGGGCAAATGTAGAACCCTAGTCAGGAATTAAAGAGCCAGTTTGGTGTAGTGGTTAAGGCATCAGGCTAGAAACCAGGAGGCCGTGAGTTCTAGTCAGGTCTTAGGCACAAAGCCAGCTTGGTTATCCTGGGCCAGTCACTCTCTCTCAGCCCTAGAAAGGAGGCAATGGCAAACCACTTCTGAAATCTTGCCAAGAAAATTGCAGGGACTAGTCCAGGCAATCGCTGAAAATAGGACATGATTAAATGGCAGAAAAAAAAAATTAGGAATTAAGATTCACTGCATAAGTGCCTGGGTTAAGCCTTAACTCCATCCAAATTTTGCAGGCCACATCTAATTACAGTAGGAGAGAACAACCAAACTGTCAGCACCTGATCATTCAAGCATTCACATAATCACAGTCAGGAGGCTGGGATTCCTTTAACTGTTTTAATGAAGCGTAACGAACAGTACAGAAGTCAAGCTGAGAATAAAGATTTCCAACTCAAACCTAACTTAAAAACTACATTCCCTTAGTTAGTCCCCTTTCCCATGAAACCATGTCACCCCCCCTCCCATCCAGATGGTATTCCTGGCATATCTCAACCCCGTGTCCTTGATGTCCTCCATAGCCATAATAAACCACTTTACACTCCAACTTCACACCCCCTCCCATCTGGCGACACGGATTCCATTCCTTAGAGAAAGAAATGATGGTAGATGCTCCGATAAGGGTTTTTGTAAAGGTTCCCCATGAAACCTTTGATTGTGGGGATCTGACACAAACATACATTGAAGATTTCTAAAATGTGGGAGCTTTTGCTTGTGAAAGCCAACATGTATGCAACTGTAAACATAATTTTCCTCCTGCAAACATACCTGCTATATGAGTGGGTGCCATTGCTCATTAGATATCCCTAGTACAACTTTGGAGGTATGTGAACCTCATTCAGGCCACTCATGTAGTTAAGTAGAAATGCCTGCAGATGGCTATAATGTGGATTGTTTGGTTTTAATTACTGTGGTTTATTAAGTACGATTTATGAGTCAGTGAGAATTGGATATGCCAACATCCAATATTCATATAACTTTGGATAAGATGGCTAATCCTTTACTACCTGAACACTGCCTCTGATCTAATTTTTGGCCAATAACCGAAGATAGTCAATTGCAAAATTAGGATATGTGATGCTATCTGGCAGCTGAAGAGAGATGTACTGTAGTTGCATGAGAATCTAGGCATTTGGTCAAAGACATCATAATGTGATTACACAAGTGACACTATGTAACTTGTGCCATTGGTGTAATGATGTAATTACACAGATGATGTCACTTGCCCCCCAATGGATATTTGTGTGAAAGAGAAAGCTGGAGCAGATGAACGTGTTGCTCAGAGGAAAGCTGGACTGCAGAAGCTGGGCAGGATTATTTGAATGCCAAGCCTCTAAAAACTCCACCAAAATTTGGTGGCAAATGACTACAGGCTCCAAGGTTTGCATCACTATAGGCATCGCATGTGATCTAGACCAGGGTTTTCAAATTATGTTCCACACAACCTAGGATTCCATAAGGAAAGTGGTGTGCTGGAGCTGGCTTACCAGCTCACAACTGCCAATTGTTCAATTTTCTGGAATGTTGTGATCTGGTTGACAGCAAAGCTGAGTCATGATGCCTAGTATGGCAATCAGCTGTTCTGCAATTAGTGGTGTGGTGTGGTGGTGGCAATGATGCTGGCAGAGTTGGTTCTTAAACATTTATCAGCACACGACTCTGTGAGAACTTCATGGTGTTACATGAAAGGGCCAAAAAAAAAAAATCACTCAAATGCAGCTGGGAGTATCCATAGCGATTTTTCTAAAGTACAGTGGAAAGTGCATGGCTTGTTAGCTGTCAAAAGCCACATCATTTCTGCTCATGATGTTTCATCACTGTTTCAGGCTGAAAATCTGTGGCTTTCCAGATGTAACTAGTTCACAGCAACCCTAGCTTTTGTGGTCCGTGGTGAGATATCATATGAATTGTATTTTAGCAATAGCTAGGGAGTCACAGATTTAACCTTTTTATTGTCTCTTGTTGAAGCTGGTGTTGCAATTCTTTTTTGGATTGGCCTTACTGTTTCATATTTTATAGTTTCCAAAATTCTTTAAGATTTTAACATAATGTTTATTGAATTATTTGTATTTTCATTGTTTTCAATTCATTATAAATTGTTTTAAAGGAATTCTAGTCCACTTTGGGGTGGTTTTTAATATGAAAAACTGTGACATAATAATTTTATAAATATTTATATCTCACCTATTTCTGTAGAATTCAGTTAAATATGCCATTATCTCCTTTTAAAGAAAGAGAAGCTGTTTTTGCTATTAGCATATCCACATTAGTCAGATTTGATGTACAGTATAATATGAAGCATCTTATTTGCCCTGAAATGTAAGATAAAACAACAAATGAACTAAGTATGCATTTGTGTAAGGAAAGAATGCTGCAGAAAATATTAAAATGCTGGCAGAAACTGAAGCAATTTTCTAGCTGTCATTTAATTTTTTCTGATAAAAAAAAGGTGGTTAAAGACTTGCCTTTGAGAGGAGGAAAAATCTGATTTTTTAAAGATATAACAGGGCTTGCCGTGTATGAAAAAGAATACAATCTAATATAGTACTTCTTTGATGTGAAGTCTTTATCACTCATGCTAGAAATGTTTATTTTACCCCAGAATTTTCTTATATTGGTCCTTTTTATTCCTGCAAACAAAATGGTCATAAGCATTTTTGCATTAGTCTGTCTTTCAGTACAGTGTAATTTTTCCCTGTTGAATTGTTAATAGACCAAGCAACACCTTTTAGCAAACCTTTTTAGCATGTTAATTGAATAGAAAGAGGTTCAGACATTGCCAGGCAATCTGCAAAATGAAGATAAAGTTCATGGATTGGAATTTATTAGACTTTACCACTGTTGAACAGTCCTCAGTATAAATACATCAGGCAAAATTAGCATTAGATTGAGGGGTGTCATTAATGTTTCTAAAGGAACATAGTTTTATTCCATGGATATGAAATATTAAACACTGCAGCCACAAGCCAGGATGATGCCAAAATAACACACGTGTGGCAATATCATCACTCAAATCCTGACATCTGACCAGGTACATATGTTGCAGTATTTGCATGATGATGTCATTAATGTTTCATCATTTGCTCCCCCATACCCCTTCCTGCAGATGCCCTTGAAGTACTGTTCAGGAAGAAGTTAAGCAATTGGTATAAAAGTACAAATAGAAATGGACCCTTTTTTTCATCCCTCCATGTATTCAATGCATGCCATCTCATGTGATCAAACAGAATCTGGGTCCAACTGGATGATTTTCATGTCCACTTTAATTGTATCCTGCCACCTTTGATTCAGTCTTCTGTGAGGGAGTTCGCCATAAATGTTAGTGGTTACAGTGCAGGCAACAGTGTAGGGTACTGCTTGAACGTGGTCATACCACCGTAGGCTACCATATTACTGTAGAACCATACTATACCACACCATACCATACCATGTAGAACGTGGCCATACCACTGTAGGAATGGTCACAAAGGACTGTGCTGTAATTGTAATTTGGAGATAAAAGCCGCATTTGCCCTATGTCAAGCTGTGAAGTGGACGTCTATTTTTACCATTATGTTCTTAAATTCTCATTCCTTTTTTCTCAAAATCAAGCCTTTAACAGATTGGCGTGAGATGGATGTTAATGGTTCAAGTCACTTGGCATCTGGGCTCACACAGCATGCTACAGAATGATTTGTGAACCATTATTTACTAGTTTAGCCATAGCACACCAATAATGGCTGGGTTCACACAACATACCCCAGAACAAAGCACGCTATATAGCCTATACACAACAAATTAGTTCCATGACTGAGCGAGCAGTTGAACCCAGGATTGATATCTGCATTTACAGCACTCTGAACCCAGCCAATGAAATTACTTGTGCAAATCTAAAAAAATCGGCTTGAATAAACCAGGAATTAACCACAATTAGTACTTTCTATGAGTACAGCCACTATTATATCAGAGCACAACCAGCTGTCTTGTATTACGATCTCAGTTGAATATCAAGTATCTCTTTGGCATATCCGACCTCCCCCGAACTACTGCACGTATCTTCCATGTTGATTAGCCACAACTGCTGTCTTATTAATGAAGTAACCCTCTTCACCGAACTCAAATCTTTGTTTAATTCTCCAACTGCGATTGCGCACAACCAAATAATGGGCCAGGCTCTTCCGTCTTGCTGATTTATCTCCGCGTCCGGAATTACACAACCCCTCCACGAAGGCACCCAGCCTTTCAACCTCTTTGCGTCATTAGTTCGCGTCCGGGGAAGGCGGGTGGAAGGTTCCTGTTGCCAGGCTACGGACTATGTAATCTACCTGCGCCGCCGTAGATGGGCCGTCCCTTCTTTTCCTCCTCCCTCCCACCGCTGACTGTATGTGAGGGGCAGAAAATAAGCGGCTCTGGACCACCGGGCGGACTATCTCGTGGTTCCGTGCATCTCTCTTTCCTTCCGAGACAGAAGCGGTTCTCCGCCTCCTTCAGAATCCGTCCTGCGGAGTGACCGGACCCCTCACGGAGCATTAGTTACCCACATGCCTGGGAGCGGGGCGGGAGCGGGGCTGAGCCTAGCCGTCCGGCGCCGCTTCCGCGCTCCGTCTGCCTGGCTGGGGCCCTAGCACCGCCGGCGGCAGTAACTCGGGGAGTGTATGAGAGGCAGAGCCGGTCTGGGGCCGCGGCCCGACCCTCTGGCCGCTTCCCCCTCCAAGGCCGGGGGTGGCCGGACCGGTCCCGGGGGAAGCGGCGGGTAGCGCTGTGGTGGAGGCGGCAGTGGCTGCTCCGCGTGAAGCGACGTCGGGCACACTACTGCTGCTGAGTCTTTCGGAAGCCTTGGGACGGAAAGCTTCGGTGACCAGTCCTGGAACGTCAAGCTGTGCGCGCCTCAGAAGCCCCGAGTGGAGGAGTCTTGTTCCTCTCGAACTTGCCGCCCAAGCCTGTTGGCCGCTTCCTCCTCCTCTCGCGGGGTGAAGGAGGGTGATTCCGGCAAAGCTCTCCGCTTGATCCCAGGTCCGCTGAGTTGTCCCTGGAAAGCCGGTTGGGCGCCACCGTTGTTTTAGCTTCCGAAGTACACAAGGTGAGTGGAACGGAAGACGAAGGTGGGGGGAGGTCATGGGTCCCATCTGAGCATCCCGGGTCTCCAGGCCCTGTAGTTGGGTGATGCACGTGGTGCCTTCCTCTCCCCTCCCGGCACGGAACGAAGGGATGGGAAGAATGCCGGGAGAATGGCTCGGCTCTGTCCTGAATGGCTCATGGTGTAAAATAAAGGGCAGTCGCTATCCCTTGTTTCATATGCGCCTCACGTTGCAGGATTGTCTGCATGGTCTGCTGCGCTGAGTGACCCACCCTGTTAACCACGGTGGAGAGATCTCTCTCAGGGTCAGGCAAAAAAGCATTGGTACATCTCGAGGGGGCTTTAAATGCCTTCGTTGAACAACTAATGAGAACAGAGGGGTTTGAGAGGGCCAGTTAAGAAACTTGGACTCTTGTTTCTCCTTTCTTTTTTTCCTAGTAACAGAAAGTTTAAATGCACTGATCTCTGCACCATGGTAGCATTAATTTCTGTTGAATCGACTTTGAGGCTGATTATTGTGTGATGTGGAAAGTATTCTGGTTTAGGATTTTCACCTAGAGTGAATAGCATACGGTTAATTCATCCAGAATGGGTTCCACAGTCCCAATAAGACTAAAATGCATTTAAATACATTCTGCCTACTTCACACAATATGCAACACAGTTTAATATTAAAACAGCAGTGCTTTATACAGTAAAGTTTTCAGAAGTTACATTAACCTAATTTTAATGAATGCTGCTTGTTTATTTATTTATTTCCTATCCCGCCTTTATTATTTTTATAAATAACTCAAGGATTCTTCATATTTGAGGAATCATAAACATTCTGTCTTGAGTCTTGCACTACTCTATTGCATAATTTTAAATTCTTTATATTTTAAAGTGTAAATTGCTCCAAAATCCATATAAAAATGTTCATTGCATTTATTCTGTCTAAAACAATGAAAATGTTTATGATACCTATTGGTACATTTGTTGCAGAATTAGGGCTTTTTTTAAACTTTAGTTTAGTTCATCGGATGCATAGATTATTGTCCTGAAAGAAAACTGTGTGTATAATTTCACACACACATCAGGTGGTAATGAAGGAAAAAGTAAAAGAGATCAGAGGGAAATAAAATGTAGAAAGTAGAGACTGATTATTTTCTATAGATAGTAGCCATAGGACACTACCAAGCATTAAAATATATTCTTTCTCAAGATTAAACTCCATGCGTGATGAAGTGAACTATAGTTATCAAAACTTATCCCATAATACATTTGCTGGTCTTAAGGATGACAGAGAACTTTGCTTTTGTTTCTGCAAACTAACACAGTGACCCTTTGAAAACAGATACCTGTGAAGTGTTGGTGTACATGTTTGATTATATGTATACTGAGACCAAGGTAATGGAGAGGCAGAAAAAAACAAGTGTGACTCTGTATATATTTACTTGGGGGTAATTCTTTCTAAATTCAGTGGGAATTATTTCTGAGTAGATAATTTTTTCTGCATAGTATTTTACAGTTATGCTATTGTTTTATGTGCACTGAGTTTAAATGAATTTAGGGACTTACATCAAAGCATCAACATAGCCTGATTCACATATTGTGTTAAGGCATGGTTTGCTTTCCATGGTTTATTAAATCACAGTTGTGTGGGTTTGCAGTACATATTAAAACATAATAATCGGGTTTGTACAGTATGCTGAGCCAAAATAAAACAAACCACATTGCAGTTTATTACAGTATGGGAAATTCCATCATGGATCTGATAGGAATGATATGCCAAAGTCGTAAACATGAAAAACTCGTTTGAAAATAGTTGTCCTTGTTTACAGTTGATTTTAGAATGTAATTAAACAAATAATGTTACTTTATTAGATACAATAGAATTAAGTGGCATATGATCTTTCAGTGTAGTTCATCCAAACTTCTTAGATGGCAAATACAATTTCTTTGATGCAGATAATAGTTCAAGTTAATATTCAATATTAGTTCAAATATAATTTTAAAGGAAAAACTAGTTTTTCATCTTCATTGAGGTAAATTATTGATAGAAAGGGGAAAGGGCTTGAATAGAAAATGAAAAGTTTTTAATTCCTACAGAGGAATATCAGAGTTCTACAGAGAAGTTAAATTTTTATATTTTCTATTCTAAAAAGTTAACCCTGAAATCCACAATCCTCACTACAGAAGGGATATATGTTAGAATGACTGCTATAGAGTAACAGGTTGTGGTCCCTTCCCTCCTCTGTATATTATATATGCAATCCTAAAACTGTATCTTAGAAAATACATTTTACTGGATTTAGGACAACATATTCCTGCCATAATATGCTTGGCATATCCCTGTTTTAGCTAGGGTGGTTTGACCAGTGTGGTCAAGGTAACATTAATTTCTTATATTAAGTTATATGAGTTCATCTGAAGAATAAGGACAAGCTCCATTTTTACACTAGTGGAAATTATCCTTTTCCCTTCCCTGCAGTCAGGGCCGCAACTAGGGGGGGGCAACTGGGGCATGTGCCCCAGGCGCCACGCTGGTGGGGTGCCAAAATGAGCGCTGGGGGGGCGCCAAAATGGGCGTGGAATCCATGTTTGCCCGGGGTGACACAGACCTTAGTTGCGGCCCTGCCTGCAGTATCCTATGATTCCCTAAAACTCTATAAGGTCTTTCAAGCCTCTGAAACAGATTTTAAAAGACTACATGTATGGAGGACTGCAGAGGGAAGGAGACTATCCCCCTCCCATTCACTGATGAATGCAGTTTTTAGCAGGAAATTGAAATGATATAAAGCATATTAATAGGTAGGTAGGTAGTTATTGATCAGACTGGCAATCAGTTTGAATACTTGATGTATAAGAATAGAAAGAAATGTGCATTCATATACACAATATAGAAAATAAGTATTTGAAATGGAAATGTGCCTCCAAGACATTAAGATAATTCTGTGGACTTCTTTTACTTCTTTACACAATGCAAATATCTTGTATATATAAGTGAGAAATTTGGCAAGTCAAGTAAAAGCAACAAAAGCTCAGTTTCTGATCAGATTAGTTTTTACAGTGTAGTGATTAGGAACTGATTTTTTTTCACCACTGTACCTAGTGAATTCAGAAAAAGAGATGAAGAAAAATGGAACAGTTTAATAAGTAGTATGTATTTTCTCATACTTGTACAACTCACATGAAAATTATAATGGCGATCTCATGCAGTTAAATTATGCAGTGTATCTTTTACTACTGGACTTGGTTCCTCATTAAATGTCTTCCAAGTTATTTTGAGACTGGTAAATCAAGGTACACAGTGGGAAAGCTTATGTTTTAAAAACTGCATATAATTTATTTCTGCGTTCGTACTTTTTGAATCCTCGGAGTAGTATTCTCCTTTTATCATGACTGTGCATTTTCTGTGATTTTTTTTCTGAATGGATTTCAGAATGAGTTTCATTGCCAGACTAGGCAACACCTTCAGTGTGAAAAACTGAAGATTTTCCACACTGAAGATGTTGCCTAGTCTGGCAATGAAATGTCTGCAAGAAAATAGCAAGGCTCAGAGAGCACCAAGGACTCCATAGTTCAACCCTGAGCTACAAATATTCTCTTCAGTTGGTACTGATATGATTGCTTGTTTTTCCTAAGTGTTAAGTGGTGTTGGAGTTGTATAGCTAAAATTGCATATCACTATGTAATTAAAAGCTGTACTATAACAAATATGCACAAATAGGACAGAATTCTGGTTTTTGATAGCATTTCAGTAATTTGTCAGGGTAATTTGATTGCAATTCAACTGGATGGTGGATCGTTTTGTACAAGTCAGTTCCCCAAACTTGTACCACCCAGATGTGACCATACAGGCTGAGAATTAAGAACTGAATTCCTGACACATCAGGATGGTTTCAAGACTGGAGAAGATTGTCTTAATCTGATTGAAAATGACAAACATACTTACTCATTTAGGCAAATAGGTCTTAGTTGAATACACCAACGGTATCAATAGATCATATCTTAAAAGTGTTTCTTTCAAGTATCCTGCATGTGAGTAGATACTCTGAGAGTGAGGCCAAGTTTGTATTTCAAAATATTTAATGACTACTGATAATACTACTATAGCAAAGAGAATACTTGGTATTTAAAAAATATTTTACCATTTTACTGATAATTACATTTTGCTGGTTGTTGGTTTACTCCTAATAAGCTGGAAAACAGAACAAAACATAGATTTGTTAAGAGGCATACTAGTATTTAAAGCTATGTCTTGGAACTACATTTATAGAACACAATTTACTTCTAATTTAGATACACTTAAATGCCTTGACTTTAGTGTGGTTGTCTATCTAATTATGTGCTGCTTTGTGGCTAAAGTTCTGCTCAGTCTTGAACTGAATAGAGCATGACTTTCTGTGTAAACGTTGTATTGCAAATGCATATTATTTGTTCTCTTTTAGTCTCCTCACAAAGTGTCTGTTTCTGTGATATGACCTAAAATAATTTGGTATTTTCTACTGTTAACCATTTGCTGTCTTGCAGTTTGTTGATTTACCCTTCTGAATATTTACTGAATTCTGTATCTCTGGATTGAAATTTAGAGTTGTGAAGTATATTCCATAATAAAGAATTAAAGGTATTTGTACTGTGTCCACATTTTTAATGTGAAAACACTGGCTTCCTAAAAAGTCTTCTAGGATGGTTTAATCACTAGATGCTAGTACTTAACTTCATGGACTTTTCTTGCCTTGAATAACTCCTCATTAGTTTCAACTCAGGCAGATAGAACTAGGTTGCAAGTTTTTCTTTACTGTTCATCAGCCATTATATTTGTAGGTTTGGACCTCATCTTACATGGGGAAGTACTGCTCAGTGATTGTGTTTGCACAACATGCTCAAATAATGAACATACATTGTTGTTCTATGCACAATTATCTGTACCTCAGTAACTAAACTTTACAGCTTGTTTTGACTGTGTGTGCTGACAACTGGGACTCACAACCTGTGACATGTTAAGCCACAGAACTTTTTTTGAAGGACAGTGTGTGATGGAGAGTTAAATTCATATGTGCTTATAAGCCAGGTTTTTTTTATTTAATTTGTCCCTTTCATGGGGCACTAAGTATCCTTACAGTTGATAAAATTATTTAATGGAGTAGAAGTATACTATTTGCATAAGTTTTTGAAGATTATACGTGCTATTTAGATGCTGTTAGTCTTATATGGGTGATGTGACCTAATGTATGTTGAGTTTTGCCCTGTTTCCTGTATGTAGATACTGTAGATACTGTAGATTGAGATTTAACCATATGTGTGTGTGTCACAAGTTTGGTACACTATAGAGAATTGTTTCACGCTTTGTACTTGCTTCAAGAGATACTCTAGATGTATTTTTAGCCATGTTTTTAAACATATTTGACTTTCCTAACTTAATTTTTTGTTCAGGTTCGTAGGTTTGCTTTTATGGGAGGCAAGACAAATGGATTTGTCTCCTCCCAGAAGAAGAAAAAGCCATAGCTGTTTGCTGGAAGGAAAAGGATAGCCAAGATTGCTTTCAGAGCAAAGCTGGAAGCTTGCCAAGAACAGCATATACACTGAGATAGGGTAGACCTGGAAGAAAAGTTGACTATATGAAAAGGTACAAAGGTGAAAAGAAGGCTAGAAGCATCTACTATTCAAAGTGAAATTAAGTTGGAATTTATTTTTGCTTAAAATCAGAGCTTTAATTTTGGTAGTTATCTATAGAAGAATTAGTATAGTGGATTCAAATGAGATAAATTCTGGTGTGGATGGATAAGAAAAGTAGTATTATGTTGCAATTTAGTTTGTAGTCAAACAGGCTTTAATCAGTTAAATTAGCTATATATTTTTAAAATGTTTGTTTATATTTTTGCCTTTTTTAAAGATGGACCCCAGAGTAGCACTGAAGTAACATAATTGTGTGCTTATACTAAGACAGTGACTTCTACAAAGCTGGCTACTAATTTTAATGAGAGAGAAGTACTTTTTAAAATAAGGTGTGATCTTACGTAAAATTTAAACCTAAATTTCTCCTGTAATCACTACCTGCAAAAAAGAATGTTGTAATGTGATTCTATATAGTCACTATTACCAAAAACAAAATGCTCATAAACCATTTGGGAACACTTTAAATAGTTAATTTTACTTAGTTATACTAATTTTAGTGCATAGATAATAAGGATTCACAAGACCATTGCATTGCTGAACAAAATTGTGTGGATGAAACTTAAACTGGCTTCATAGTACCATTAATACTTTTCCTACTGAAATACCAATGTACTATCTGGTACATTCAAATCTTATTTAAATTTAATTGTCTATCATTTGTGTGATGCCATGTTCACATGAAGGTTCAAGTGAATTTTTTTGCTTTTTTTATTTAGACTTTTTAGAGAAATAATATAAACAAAGAGATAAAAGACAAGTAAAAAGCATATAATAATAAAAAAATATAAATAGTAGAATACCAATCAGTAAGTAAGGGATCTAACTTCATATACCTTCGGATTCCATACATTCAGTATGAGTAGCTGAGTTAATGGAATATCATTCCCCAACTTGGCCCCAATCCTGATGTCCTTTAGAACAACTTTATTTAAAAATGGCTTTTCAAAAACATTCCAAAGGCAAGGGTTAATTGCCTGAAAAATAAGAACTCCATCTGCATATTCCATTATCTTTTTCATAGAAAACATTCTGTTGCACACACAAAACCATGGTATGCACACATACTACTCCTTGGTTGCATTAGAAACATCAAAAAAGAAGATGAAAGGATGTAGGTAAGAGGAGAGGAATACATAGCTGCACTAGAAATGGAACAGAAAAAAACAAAACTGATTGAAGATAAGGCAAGGGGAAGAAATAGCTGCACAAGGAAGGAAATGGATAGTGTAGACAAGGGTTCTCAAACTTTTTGATAATCTGACTCCCTAAAATAATATATTTTTCTGGGAAGTGAGTTGAACCAATGAACATCCATCTCAGGACAATCTGTTAAAAGTTTGATTATGTGGATAAAAGGAAGAGGAAGATAGGAACTGAATGGTGAATAGTTTAGCCTACTTCACATTTTCATATAGGCTGAGGCTTTTATTTCCTACTGACACTTGGATTCATTCCTTCAGTATCTTCACCTGTTTGGAAAGCATATGGTAAAGATTACATCCCTTTTAGCTGAATAATCACTGCTGGTTCATTAAGAATTCTAAATCTTGATTTTATATAGAGCGAAGTCAAAAGAAATGCCCCCCAAACTGAAGGCAAAATTGGAGACTGCCTCCATTCTTGTAAAGCTCGCCCAAGAGTGTTAACACACCCTCCTGATTGGCTCCTGAGAGTTTGATTTGCCAGGGTAATGATGACAGCAGCACATGCTGCTGCACTTCTCTTTTTCCTCCAGTTTTTAACTTTTGCTGTTTGGAGCTCAGTGGGTGCCTTCCAATAGCGTTATAAGCTTTGTATTGCTGGCCTCTGATCAGACTTATATGTACAACTAGCACATAAGGGAATCGCCGGCTCATGAATTGTCTTCCTCTACTTCTTCTCTCATGCTGTAATTAGAAGATCCAGTCATACTGTATACTGTATATCTATAGTTTGCTGAGTTTGACTTAAATGGGAAATTTTTTAACACCTCTGAGAAGTATCTAGTATTTGCATAAGAGAAAGGAATGAATGCACTTAAGGTTTGTGCTGATGTATTTGTAATATTAAATCTGCTGTATATTAAACTATTATTTACCAGTGTTCTCAAAAACAGTGAATGTGTGATACATGCATATGCATCAACATAAAATAAGTGAGTTCTCCCATATTTTGCATTTACATTATTCTGTGCCCTGTGATTCTAAAACATTGTCCTTGTTTGGCAGTTGAGCTAATTTATTTCTAACACCACTCTGATGGAATAAAAAATTCTGCAAATCCAGTTTTCTGAAGCTATAGAGAACTTAGAATTGGGCTGTTTTTTTCATTGATGGGAACTCAGAACAAAGAGTCCCTCTTTTAGGGGGAGATGGGCGGTGATAGAAATGTGAATAATAAATAAATGAACTCCCTGTAGAGGTTCATGCCAAGACACTATCATGTCATCATTTATAATTCTTTTGAGTTCAAAGTGCCAACTAGTGAGCCCAGCATGTTGTGGGGCTGGTGTTGCTGCCAGTTGGTATTTTTTATGCTCATCCATTAGTCATATGAAAGGATTACTGCGATGTTATAAGTTTTGAAGTTGGTTATGGTGACCCAATCATGGGTCAGTGTGAATGTGAAAGCAATATATGTCTTAATGTTCTGTTTTGTAGCCAGTCTTACATAGGTATACTATAATAATTGTTATTAAGGATATGTATGTTCTTTTACAGTATGTCCCTTCTATGTGAAATTCATCATACCAGCATTTCTAAAAGTATTATTCGACCTTAGAAAGAGAAATCTCTTGATTTGCAGAAGTGGATTGTTGATACAGTATGTGTTCTCTACCATATTTGAATTGGCTTTTTTTGACAGATAAGCAAAAAATAGGTATTTCAAGTAATTTACACAAAATTTTAATCTGCCCCACTTCCACTTATGTTATATGTTGAGTTTGTATTATTTATGTTAAATATTACAAAGAGTAGTTAAGCTGGCTTTTTTTTTTACATCTGAAGTGCAACAAATGACTGCATGACTCACAGAATTTCTCTGTATTAAGAATCAAGTCTCTATTTCTGATTAATTGTTTATTATTTCTCTTGGATTTTGGATATTTCATAAGCAGAGGATTATTGGCATAGTTAAATATTTAAACTATGAAAGGAAGAAGAGATGTTTGATAGTTTGGGGTGTTATTTTACTCTTTTATAGAATGAACACTTAAAATTTGTAATGCTGAGCTCAAAATGAATTATTGGCCATGAGGTGGAAAAATGCATAAGGAAAGGGACAATTAGATCTAGAGCACTTTATGTCCCATCACTCAACATAAAAAAGAAGGGCAACTATCTATGCTATATTTCAGTTTCAGTAATTGAGATGAATCCAGTTGACTGTTGCCTTTTGGGGTAGTAAACAGATATATAAAACTTTGTCAATTAGCATCAAAGTAGGGCTAATGTCTCAATTTTGTTTCAATCTTTTTTAAAAAATTGTGTAGTGGTTGTAAGGAGAGTGTTTGCTTTTTAGTTATGAATAAACTGACAAAAATAGGGTATTGCTAATGTTTTCAACCTATATAAAAATACTAAGGCTTTAAGAGACGTTTCTAGACTTTGTGGGAAAGCCAGAAATATTGCAGTTTGATGCATTCTCTGATGCTTCTGATGTTTCATAGACTAACAAAAGGTTGCTTTATTAGTAGCTTTAATGAACAAATCGCTTTATTGGCTTAGACATACTGGTAGCTTTGTCGGTCCAAACAGCAATGAGTTCTTATTTCAATTCACTATTGTGCTCAAGTAGTGAAGTGATAGCCATTGACCTTCTACTAAAGCACAATAAAAAGTTTTTTGTGAAGAAGAAAAGTATGCAAGGAAAACTGCAATGCCTTAATAACTCGTGTGTTCAGACAAGCTCTTGTTTGGTTCTCAGTATATAGCCTTAAAAATATAGCATTAATTGTCTTTCAGTGGACCTGCTTGAAAATTGAACTTCATGTTTAACTTTCACTTCGTATTTCATCCACGCAGTGTTATTTTCTTGGATTCAAAACAAAGCGAACATAGAATGCTGTTATATAGCTTTTGCGCTAAATTAGTGTCAGTAATCCTGGACAATTTGAAGAAATTATATTATGAAATTAAATTGAAATAATACTATCACTAACAAATGGCTAGAAGGGACTTCAAAAATTAGTACAGGCATGTTTTTTCATGAAGCTTCCATCATGGTGATCTCCCATCCAAGTACTAACAATTCTGCTTTGCTTTTTTGGAGATCAGCCAAAGATGGCTGGGTACTTCCACCTGAGCTGTGTTTATTGAAACAACTCTTCAGAACAGCCCTTCACCCAAATAATTAAAGTGCAGAATTAAAAGGGGTGCATATGCACACATTTCAGGTTGCTTAATATCAGTCAGCATTACTACTAGAGATGGTTGTGAATAGAGAATGGCCTGCTTTTTGTATCCTCTTGATTGTTTCTGGGCTAGGTTTCAGCTGAGCACTCTGTTTAACTTTGAAATAAGTAGAGAAGCTTGGTGAGTTAGAAAGGAGGAAGCACAGCAACACTCCTGTTTGTCTGTCCAAACCAAACCCATACACATTTTAGAACTGGCTGCTTGGCTCGTCCCTTTTCTGAAGTAAAGCTGCAGAACCTACTGTGAGAAAGGAGAAGAGGAATTTCTTCTTCATCCTTATCTTTCTTATTTGTTGGAATACTTGTCTAAATACTTCTATAAAGCACCCTATATGAGAATGAATTGGGGTACCTCAAATTGATGTACAGGAAACAGTTTTTTTTCCTTAAGACTTGAAATCTTATTTTATATTCCTGCATAAATGGGAGTGGTTCCATTGACCAGGGACTTGGTTTTGGGTAACACTTTTTCCTTGGTTTTCATTGAACTAGATGAGAACAACTTGGGTGAAGGCAACTGATATAAGAGGAAAAGTGCTGGGACTTGGAAGTAAGAGAAGTGAGATACCCAGGTTTTGAATGGAAAGTGTTGACCCAGGGATGCAGTAGAAAATAAGGCAAATATTGCTGTATTAGCAGATTTCTCCTTTGGTCTGACAGTTCATTAACATGGCATTTTGGCCTTCAGTTGCATTTTTGTGTCTTTATGAAGACACGAGAGTCTATCAACTGCCAGATATACAAATATGTACAAATACATGTTAACATCTATTCTAGGATTATCAGAGTTCTGCTCCTGGGAATGAAAGGATTCTTTCTGTTCAAAAGTGATCCAGAATCTAGCAAAGCGGATGATTATTGGCACAGAGGTTTTGCTATCTCTTGTTACAAAGCTTTTGCACTGTCAAAGCGTAGATAGTAGAGGTTCCACCAAGCAGTAGAGGTTCCAACAAATTCACAATATGATTGCTTGTTTTCTAACTACTTTATTATAACTAATTCTATAATCACACACATACACACTCCTATTCACATATACACAATATATATATCAAAAAGGAAGGAACCAAGTGCTCTTTTCCTCCTTTGGCCAAGTATACAAGAGGGATTGGGAGATTTGAAAGAACTGTTAGTAGAATCTTCAGTTTCCAATACCGTGCTTCTGTCTTTTGTACTCAATAGCTCATGGTATCTTTGTTGATTCTGACAGTAAGTGTTAGTTCATCTTTTCTTCCAGCCTAGTGCTTTTTCTTTTTGTTTGATGTTTTCAATTACTTTCTCAATTAACTAAAACCTTGTTTATTAGTACTAGCCATGCAGTCATGATTGATGTATGTTTCCTTTACTTTGTTTCCATTTATCAACTCTAAATGGTGCCAGTTCCAAAATCTGTACTTGGCCTGGAAAAAGCTGCACTTTTTTTTTTCACGCACAGGACATCAGAAATTATACAGAACAATGCAGAGAGGTGATAAATAGGAGTTAAGAGGTGGTGTGATAATTTGGTGGTAGGTTGTGAGGAAGCTCCGAGTGGGGTGGTGGGGAGATATACTGTGTGTGTGTGTGCACGCACACACACATGCACACTCACAGTGGATATAAAAAGTCTACACACCCCTGTTAAAATGCCAGGTTTTTGAGATGTAAAAAAATCAGACCAAGTTATATCACTTCAGACTTTTTTCCACCTTTAATATAACATACAAGCTGTACAATTCAATTGGAAAACAACCTGAAATCTTTTAGGGTGAAAAATTAAAAATAAAAAACACTAGAATAACGTGGCTGCATAAGTGTGCACACCCTTACACTAATACTTCGTTGAAGCACCTTTTGATTTTATGGCAGCGTTCAGTCTTTTGGGGTAGGAGTCTCTCAGCATGGCACATCTTGCCTTGGGAATCTCTGCCCACTCTTCCGTGCAGAAGCGCTCCAAACCTGTCAGATTGCAAGGGCATCTCCTGGGCACAGCCCTCTTCAGGTCACCCCACAGATTTTCAACTGGATTCCGATCTGGGCTCTGGCTGGGCCATTCCAAAACTTTGATCTTCTTCTGGTGAAGCCATTCTTTTGTTGATTTGGAGGTATGCTTTGGGTTGTTGTCGTGTTGACAGGTGAAATTCCTCTTCATCTTCAGCATTTTATCAGAGGCCTGCCTGAAGGTTTTGTGCCAAAACTGACTGATATTTGGGCCTGTTCATAATTCCCTCCACCTTGACTAAAGCCCCAGTTCCAGCTGAAGAAAAGCAGTCCCAAAGCATAATGCAGCCACCACCAGGCTTCCCTGTGGGCATGGTGTACTTTTGGTGATGCGCAGTGTTGTTTTTGCGCCAAACACACTTTCTGGAATTATGGCCAGAAAGTTCAACCTTGGTCTCATTAGACCATGACACATTTTCCCACATGCTTTTGTCAGACTTGATGTAGGTTTTTGCAAAATGTAGCCGGGCTTGGATGTTTTTCTTTGAACTTTTTGGCCATAATTCCAAAAAATATGTTTGGTGCAAAAACACCGCGCATCACCAAAAGTACACCATACCCACAGGGAAGCGTGGTGGCAGCATTATGCTTTGGGGCTGCTTTTCTTCTTCTGGACTTTGAGAGAGAGAAAAGTGAACGTGGAAGTGAATAATTGCTAGCAATGATGCATATACAGAGACAGGCAATAAAAATTATATTTGTTCACCCAGAAATGTTTAATGTGGCTTACCCCCATGAAAGTATGCAAGAAAACTATAATTTTAAGGTTATTTGAGGAAAGTTATTTTATTCAGAGTTCTGTGAAGATGACAACTATGACCATGATAGTGAATTTATCATTTCTGAATTTTTGCACAAAACAATGCAGTATATAGGGAAAAGTATGCTAACTGTTGACTGCAAGGTAGCTTTCATGTTAAAACAATAGTATCCTATGTAGAATTTAAATATGATTATAGTTATCCTGAATTTTTACTATGTTATGTAGCCTCTACATATGAAAGTGAGGAGGAAAGAAGGAGGAATGTTCTCATGCCTCCATTACCATGCTTTTTTCTCTCACCTGTAGAGGTGAGGCTGTAACACACAATCTGTCTATCAGTGAGTAGGTGAACATGGTTCATCTTGTTCACCCTGCTCTTCCTTGTGGATAGAGATTATATGGTCAATAACATCTCCAAAGGGTTATGTTTGTAATTTAAGAGAGTTGCCCTTAATATTACAGCAAAGCATGGCAATATTAAGTCAATTTCTGATTAAAAGGAAGAGGGAAGGTGTGGCTTACTATATGTTAGAGTACATTTTTGAATCTCCCAGCAAATCTCATATATGAAAATAGGAAAATGTACTGGTTAGTCTAGTAACAACCGTTGTCCAGAATTATTGGACTGCTTTTAGCATGAGCTTTGGTTTTGGTTTTCTTCAGATCTTGTATGCACACATGTTCTCTTTCGAAATGCTCTCTGGTTTTTTGCTTTCCTTTTAGCTATTTTGTCCATATCCTAGCTTGTTGCTGTTTCTCTCACTTATTAGTCACATCACTTTAATCTCCAGCCTCACTTATTTATATGCTCCCCATTACCTTTCGAAGAATTTCAGTGCATTATACATACATACCTTCATTCTGTTCTTTTTGGAGTAAACAATTTCTGCAGAGCACAAAAATGATTAAGAAATAATAAGCAAAAGAAAGTAAACATGTGAGATAAAAGAAACAAAAATATAGCTAAATCTAATTTGCTTTTACTAAACCTCATCTTTTTCTATCATTGCAAACCATACTTGCTTCTAGCATTCCCTCTTTTCAATTTAAATCATTTTATTACTTTTATTTTTAATTTCATTCACTTTGCTGAAGGCTCCTTGTTTAGCCCTTTTCACTCATTTCAAAAACAATTTTTTGCTTCAGTCAATACCGCTCTCTTTTCATCTTAATTTCTCTGTCTTTGACTACATTCTTGCCACCATCTTTTTCTCTGTATACATATTGCATCTTTTATGCTTATGTTTTATAGCAATCATTCTCTGATGTGTATTTTTTCTCATCTACAATCTTTTTTACTTCATTGTTCCATCAAGCATCCTTTCTCATATTTCTAACATGCTTGAGTGGCACTCTAACATAATGCTTTTTGCTCTATTTCAAATACAATCCACATTATCTTTCCTATCATTCACCTTCTATTCATTCTGTTGTGGTATTAGTATAGTAATACATTTTAGTACAGGCTTTTTTCCTCTTCCTTTCTCTTTTCATTCTGCTCTTATTTCTTTCACCTTTCTCCCTTAACTACTGTGTCCATTTTGACAGTGTCAAAGATTTAGAATCTTTCATTGCTCTTGTAATTCTAATTCTTGTAATTATCTTGTAATTCTCTGTCTTTTATCATAAATAACCAAAACTCATGCTTTTCCATTTATTGCTTTTCCATGCATGAATAGACATACTCTTAAAGTAAGTATTTGTAAACAGACTGTTTTCTAAGCTGATGATCATCAGTCATCTTATTCATTCATAGGTGTCTGAATGACTAGTCACTTTTATGTACATTCATCTAATTCCTTTCAGTCAATTTATCTCACCTAACAGAATAATCTTTCAACCTGGGTCCCACTCAGACAGAATGTTGCACAATTATGCCCAGAACTCATACTTGGTTCTATTATCATTATCATTTACTGAAATGGAACATGCAATTATCACCAACCTCTGAATTCTTACTTTTGTATGTATTCACAGCATTCTAGATGATATCACATAATACTTTCTGACATTTTAGGGTTTTTTTTAGACTACCTCTATTCAGATGTATTACATCCTTCCTCCTTAGTTTTGCAAACATGCAATATATCTGTTTTTTTCTTGTGTTAATTCAAGCTCTTTGCCATTTTTTCCTCTCACATGCCATCAAAACCTTCCATGTGCTGTTGTCATAACTCATAATTATTGACCTTTGCTGCCCATAATGTCTTTGTACAGCTGAGACTTTCAGATAACATTTTTACTAAGAGATTATGTAGACTAGGGTTCCAGCCTTAGGTGTGCTTGTGGCACTTGCAACATTCCCTGCTAACTATCAAGACAGTAGTAGTTTTGTAACATTTTAGTCAGTTTTGCAGAAGCAGGTTTAAATCCAGTTTTACCCAAGCATTATTATGCTAGTCTGTGCAAGCTAGAATCTCTGTTCTAGAGATTTAACTTGTAAATCAATATATCATTGGTGCAGCTCACCAAATAGAAGGTACGTGCAATATATTGACAGATATGTAAAATATGAGAAGAATCTCTAAATGCTTTGAAATTTAAACCTTAGAAGCCAAATATTTGTTCATAATTCAAAGGAATGTATGTCTAAGATTGGTGTGTGCAACAGTGGGATTTGTTGTGTGCTACAAAAAAAAATTCATGCTGGATGGGAATATGCATGTAATTCTTTTAATACATTCCCCCTTTTGTAATTCTTAAACCAACATCTTGGCTTTGGAATTCTGGGAATTGTGAAAAGACCAATTAGGCCATATGACTTATTTTCGTCCTCTGAATGCTAAATGTCTTAAATATATCATTTCTTACTCATTCTATTCACAAATGCTTTAATGGGATTTTCAAATTCTTACAGGCTTTGACCTGCAGCAACTCCCATCTAGCTGTTTCCAATTATTTTCTAGCAGAATATAATCATAATGCCTTTGGAGGAATTTACATACATGTAATACTCCAAAATCTTGTGTGAATATTTCATATATTAGATATTAATTTATCTTTCATAATACAGAATGGGAGACAGAATTATTTAACCTTTATATTAGGCAGGATCATTTGAGGCAGCAAATTTGGGAGAATCAGCTAAAGATAAAACTTCATTCATTTTTTAGTGTATGGCATCTTCATCCTTCTGTAGGATGCCATTTTATTTTCTTTTAGCAATGCTGCTGACTGTAACCCGCTCTGCTGCCACTTGTACTACTATGCTTAATTCTCTTGACAAAAAAACCCCATATTGAAGATGATGCTAGATTGAATATATGAACAAGGAAAGAATTGGCAAAAAAATTAAACATAGAGAGCAGACTTTCTCAAAATAAAAAAATGACAAAATAGAACATTCTAGAAAGCAAAGTCTTTCTGTAATGTTTGAAAATTATTTAAACCAGAACAATAGAAATTTACTTAGGATATATATTTCAGATTAAGAATAATGACCAAATCCAAGTCAATGTAATGTGATTAATGAATAGAGTAATAAAAATTGTCAGAGAAAAGAATATTTTCTTTAAAAAATAGAACTGAAAACAAGAAGAAATATAAACTTGAGCAAAAGAAATGCAAACTGGTAATAAAGAATACAAAAAAGAAGTTGACTTTGATATGGCAAATGATACTGGTGGTCCTCTGTTACCAATGGTAATTGGGACTGAACTCTGTTGCTAAGCAACACGGTCATAAGGCACATCTCATGCCAACTTATGATAGCAGTTCTAGAAGTTGCTGCCGTTAGGGAATCCTGTGTGGTTGCAGCATCCCGTGGTCATGTGATTGCCATTTGCAACCTCCTGCCAGCTTCCCCATTGACTTTGATTATCAGAAGCTGGCAGTGAAGGTCACAAATGGTGATTGCATGACCAAGGGTCACTATGATGACCACAGGATACTGTGACGTACTTGCGAGCCAGTTGCCAAGCACCCAAATCAAGATCACATCACCATGGGGATGCTGCTATGGCCATAACTACAAGGATCTGTCATAAGTACCTCTTGTTCAGTGCCATTGTAACTTTGAATGGCTGTTGAACAAGTGGTTGCTAAGTGAGGACTACCTGTATTAAGAGCAGCAGCTAAAAATTATTTTAATATATCCTAGGAAAAAAGAGAGAGGACATGGTGGGACTATCAAACAACAGAAGATAAGAACGTTGCAGAAAAACTCAATTATTTGCATGTGTCTTCACTTCTGAGGATGCTCAAGTAGAAACTTTTTCTTTTGCAGTAGGGGTTGGATATAAATGACTGAAGCAAGTAGGGACAAGAATTTATAGGTCTTCTTGATAAATTAAAGCTCTTCAAATATAGATCTTATTCCTCTGTATTTCCTTAAAAATGATATTCTAAAAAATATAATTGGAAACTATATTAATCCTGAAGGGAAGGAAATGTTTTTAATCAGGTAGTTAAGGTGGGTATGTTTTGGAGGTTAAAAATAAGGAATATTCTTTAAGAAGAAGTGTGTTACAGAATGATAGTAAGTAGAGTGATTGGAATAGGATATTGAGAAAGGAAAGAGAAGTAAAGTAAGTAAATGAGGCAAACTAAGCTAACTTGATCAAATTAGACAGAATGGGTGTTGGCTGGAGAGACAATAAGCAGGGTCCAAAAATTGTGCCATGTTAGACTCTGTGCAGCAGAAAAGCAAGAGTGGAAATTACCTTTTGCAGAGCCACTGTGGCTAGATCTGTCTGGAGATCTATGAACAGCTAAAGGGCTGATTGGAGGTGAACGTGGAAGTCAAATTGGTTGCCATCAAAACTCAGAATACTGTTCAGAGAAAAGGAAAAAGTTTGTAAGAGATTATGAACAGTTTTGGTGCAGCTGGGAAAGATTGGGAAAAGCTTCAGTGTAGCCAGTTAGGCAGGAGAGTGAGTGCAGGCACCCAGGGTGAAAGTAGTTGGTTGAGAAGAGAGAGTGAACAGTGAAGAAGGCTGTGATGGAGGGTGGAGTTGAGTTAGGAGTGAAGTGAGAAGATTAGATTGAAGCGAGAATGGGAGTGATTCTTCCAAGATTAGATGTTAGAAGTGAGAATGGGAGTGAGCAGATTAAAAGACTGTTAGAATTTGGAATTGTAGGAATAAGAGAGAAGGAAGTACAGGAATTTAGGCTGAAGGATTGAGTTAGAGAATGGTGCTGGAATGGAGAAAGAAAAGGGGGAAGATCAGGTTGGAACTGTGTGGGGAAAGAGGAGATGGGTGGAAAACTGGATGGATGATGGGAAAGTGAGTGGAGAGACAAGAAGAAGGGAGTGTTTTGAGTCTGAAGAGCAGTGGCTGAAGTGGCAAGAGATGACTGGCACCCTGAGTGGTAGGCAGGGAATGGAGTTTAGTACACCTTCTCCCAAGTGAATGAAAGGGGTGGCATATAGAAATATATTGTAGAACTGCCCTATTCAGTTGAGAGCAGGACAAGGGAGAAAATGAGGAGAGGATTGGAGACTGATGGAAGGAGGACTGAACAATTGGGTAACTGGGGTAAGGGAGGAAGGCGAGACTTGAGACACTCTAAATGATGTTATTGCCATGCTGAGTTCTTGAGATGGCTTGGAGTGGGGAAGAATGAGAATATAGTGGATGGATATGGAGAAGAAAGGGGGGTCACAGTAGTTATGGGTAGAGGGAATTATAGCAGGAGATGGAAGGCAAGCCATTGTAGGAGAAGGGTTACTGGAAATCTGCCATTCCCTTTTCCAGACATCTGATCTCATCTTATGAACTAGGCTACTGTATTGCTAGAGATCTTGGTCTAAGATTGATTTTACTGAATATCTGGTCTATCTGTTAAGACCATTTTGGTCCATGATTTAATTGTTGATGGAAAGGTAAATCTGGATCAGAAGGACAGAGGGGCTGCCCCTGACTGATATATGCCCATGTGGTTTTCAGAGTTTTCATCGTCTCAACCCAAGATGGTGGAGGATTGAGAGTACAGGTAGTACTCTCCTTGTTTAGCAACTGCAATTGGTTCCAGTGACTCAGTTGTTAAGTGACCGAAACTCTGCGTAGGATTTTACTTCAGGTTTCCTTTGCTTTACAGCATCAGAGGAATACAACCCTCAACAGCTGGGTGAGCCCAGATGGTGGGGAAGACTCAGGGTGGGTTGACTCATGAAGAAGCCGGGTAAAATGGCAAATCCTAAAAGTCCTTTTCCACTCCCTGCCCTTGGAATGCTCACCCTGATGCTGGGATAATTAGCAAGAAAAAATGTTTGTATTTACATTCACTGGCGAGGAAGGGATTAGAAGATAGTAAGCAGGCACACAATGGGGAATACACTTTGAAAGGAATGCACTAGCATTGGCTGTTTGCCTAGCACACTTGAACCTGCAAGCCACAAGCCGCTTAGGAGGCAAACAAAAGCCTTTAGTGTAAAACTGAGGGTTCTAATCAACTAATTAAGGTCACAGAACTGAGCTTGTTAACTTGTGGTTAGGACATTTTAGGGACATGCTGAGGAGAAAAGGAGCTTGTTTAGGCAATCTCTCTGCTCTGTGAGTGGGGGGAAAGGGTCAGGCACAGGATGATGTATGCTTACTAACTGACTGTAATGGCAAACATGTAATTGAGAGAGAAAGACGGTGAGAAGATTGTAAATGCGGGCATTAGTTGCAAAGTTACTTTTTCATCACTGTTGTTGACTGTGAACAGTCACTGTCCAAGGCAGTCACTGAATGAGGACAACCTGTAGTGTTTGGCCATTAGGAAAATCTAATGTTGCTAGGATTTCTGTACTACAAGTGGCTGGTTGTGTGGCCCTTTATGTGTGGTTGGCCAAAGGGACGAGTGTTAGATGTTACTGTTAATACTGACTTCCCAGTTACACAGTAGCATTCCTGTTCAGGCTGCTTGATCTCATGCAAGGGTTGGAGGTTGCTACCTAGGCTGATGATACTGTTATTTCAAGCAACTATCTGGGGGTGAGATTTCATGGCTGCCATAACAACCATGCTTGATACATACAGTTGGTTTCTTGAGGAATTTCCCAGCAACTTGGAGGGCAGTTCTATCAAGAGACTTGTTAACCTCGTAGAATATAGAGGCTATGAGGCTCTTGACAGGATTGTTCCTGAGCGGTTTCTCCCAAGAGGTCTCCTTGAAGTGCCAGAAATTATCCCTGGAGTGGTGTTGATGGAAGACCAAGAGGGAATCTGAGCAAGGTAAGAATCTGTGGCAATAAAGATGGCAAATTACTTCTTTACCCTTACTTCAACTGCAAAGATCATTCAGCAGCCTTTTTAAAAGCAAACTGAGCCCTTTTAGGGAAGGATGAGCTGGAATAACTACTAATGGGCTGCTGTAATATATGAGCTGAGCACTTTTCAGGTGTAATCACTTGAATCTGCCTGAAGTTGTAAGCTTGCTGGATAGAGTGCCAAAGGTTGTGTCTTCTGGTATTACATGGGAAGAATTTTAGCCTTTGATTTTGAGGAAGTGGATAGAGTCCTTGGGGGGATGAATTCTACCACCTGTGGACTAGTCCCTGCCCTACTTGACTTGTAGTTACGGGCAGAGAATAGACAAGAGGCTGGATTTGGGCTGTGGTGAATGACTTGCTGTGAGAGGGGAAAATGCTGATGTTTTTGAAGAAAGCGTTAGTGCACCTCTTCAAGGAGCTGTCCAAAGATTCAGCTCTACTGGTCAACTATTGCACAGTCTCCAACCTTATGTTTTGGGGAAGATTGTTGATAAGGTGGCAGTGAGGACTACCTAAATTCTTTTCAGTCAGTGTTCAGACACCAGCATGGGATAGAAACTGCATTGATTGCTCTTGTTTTTAACCTGTGACAGGGTAAGCAGTGTGTAACCCTTTTAATTCCATTGAAAGAACAGATTGGAGTATCTCCCTTTGGGTTTCTCAAATGTGATTGCTAAACAAAATCACTCATATTTTTCAGATCTTAACTCCATATTGGTCAAATCTATTGATGTAATTGGGGCAAGGTTTTACATGATGCCCTATATGGCTCCTATGGGCAGTGAATGGGTTGGGCTCCTGTGGGTGAATGAATGGGATAGGGATATGATTAATGCTTCTTTAGGTGATAGTTGAAGTAGATGATAGTTCTTTCCCCACTTAAAGGGAGGAGAAACCATCTGTTAATCTAGTGGTGTTAGGTAAATTCCACCTAATCTCCAACCTTCTCTTTTTAGAAAAGGGAGTTGAACTGCAGCTACATGGAATCCTGGAAGAAACTGTTCATCTGGATCTCTGGCAGTTGGGGTTGATATGTGGATATGAATTCTATTTTATATGACCTGAAATAGAAACTGTAATGGTCATTTTTGGGAACAGCTTTCACCAGGATCCAAATGGAATAGTGCACATGTCTGATCCTTTTAGATCTCAGTGGCTTTTGATACCAGCTTTTACTGGTATGCCAGTTGCTGCTGTACTTGGTGGGAGACCTTAGCAATGGTCTTCTTGACTTCTTAATTGTATTACTACATTGCCCTTTATGTGGGGTTGTCCTTGACAACTACTTGGAAACTACAGCTGGTGCAAAATGCAGCAGCTTGCACACAGTAGGTAAAAACCACTGGGTTAGGGTACTTGAGGGACTGTCTCCTGTGGAGCTAATCTGATCTAATCATCCTGTTTGCTCTGGGTTTCTGCTTCCCAACATGAGATTAAGGAGAGATGGGCCCACAAACAAGCATTCTCTGAAGTAGCCCCATCTCTTTGGAATATGCTGCCTCCTGAAATTCATGGGGCTCCCACACACCATATCTTATTTCATATGGCTTCAAAAAATTGGCTTTTTAGCATGGCATTTGGAGCATAGAATTGTAGCGTGTTTTTATCCATTAAATGCTTTTATTAATGTTTTCTTATTTACATTAATGACTGTTTCTTTTGAACATTTGTTTTATAGAGTTAGCCTATAACACTTTGAGAAATGGATGCAGTTCAAATAAAGATGTACATAGTAATTAAACATAGCCAGAATTCTGAGACAGATTAGGATAATTTTGAACTGATTTTCATTTACCCAAGGACAGGTTGATTCCTCTAACCAATTTTATTAGTAATTCTTTCCATTAAGCTGTGGGTCCAAGGAAGACCAGAAGAACTTACTGGGGCTATGTTTCTCTATATCTGAAAAACACAGTCCCCACAAAATGTAACTCATAAATTGTGTGCATTCTTTCAAGGAAACTTAGACTAACCAAATTTCCAAAGAGCTTCAGCCTGAGATAATTTTCTCAAACACAAATTACAGACACTTTTTCTAAAAAAAAAAAAAAAGTTTGCTATAGTTAATAAGATAATTTTTAGGCAATTTCATGAACAGTTTGGTTGTATGGTTTTTTTTGCTGTAATACACAGAAGTCACTCTTTCAGTACTTATAATTGGTTTTCACCCAAAACTGTTATCATATGCCATATTTCATAATTTTTATAGCTATGAAATTACTTACATTGTAGAAATTTAGATTTAGCATTAAAAGCATTAATTAATCTAACTGAATGGTAATGAAATCCTAATATTAAAAGGCACTAATTTTATTTATTTATTTCTCACATTTCTTCACCGCCCATCTTGCCAAGTGACTCTGGGCGGTTTACAATTCAATTAAAATAGCGAGATTAAAATCATAAAAACAAGTACATCATAGAAATAGAAATATAAAATATAAAATTCCAGATGAACATACAAACAATCTCAATAAAATTCCTCAAGGCTGCATCACAGCACCAACCACCCCCATGATTGACTATCCCCCCTCCCTACCCAAGTGAGGTGGCAAAGCCAGTTTTTCACTCTCTTTTGGAATGCCAGGAAAGTGGGGGCCTGCCTCACCGCAGGGGTAACATGTTCCACAGGGAAGGGGCCATGGCAGAGAAGGCCCTCTTCCTGGACCCTGCCAGTTGACAATCTCTCATGGACAGGGTATGTGACATTCCCTCTCTGCCTGACCAGGTAGGACAGGTCAATGTAATGGGGGTGAGGTGGTCCCTCAGGTAACCTGGATCCATGCCATGTGGGGCTTTAAAAGTGATAACCAACACCTTGAACTGGACCTGGAAGCAAGCTGGCACCCAATGCAGCTCGCGCAGCAAAGGTGTTACATGCGCCATCTTTGAGGCTCCTGAAACTGCTCACATGGCCACATTCTGAACCAGCTGTAGCTTCCAGATGCTTTTCAAGGGTAGCCCCATGCAGAGTGCGTTGCAATAGTCTATACGGGTGATGACTAGGGCATGAGTGACTGACCAGAGGGCTTCCTGATCTAGTAAGGTGCATAGCTTGCACACAGCACAAAGTTGTGCAAAGACTCCCCTGGCCATGGCTGCTACCTGCTCTTTGAGCAGGAGTTGTGAGTCCAGGAGAACCCCCAGGTTCTGCACTGGATCTGTTTGAGGCAGTACAACCCCATCCAGAACCAAAGATGGTAAGTTCCCGGATGCTGAGGAGACCCCAACCCACAGCCACTCCATCTTACCAGGGTTCAGCTGAAGCCTGTTGTTTCCTATCCAGAACCCTGCAGCTTCCAGGCACCGAGAGAGGGTGGTCACAGCATCACTTAAGTCACCTGAGATGGAGGTGTATAGTTGGGTATCATCAACATATTGATGATACCTCATCCCGTGGTTAGGGATGAACTCACTGAGCAGTTTCATGTAGATGTAAAAAGGAGTGGAGAGAGTACTGAACTCTGCGGCACCCCATAAAAGAGGGGCCACAGGCTGGATCCCTCGCACCCTATGAACACTGATTGGGACTGGCCCCAGAGGATGGAGGTGAACCAGTGCAAAACCGTGCCACCCATCCCCAACTCCCTGAGCAGACCCAAAAGGATACCATGGTCGATGGTATCGAAAGCCGCTGAGAGGTCAAGAAGAGCAAGGATGGATGCACTGCCTCCACCCAGCTCCCGCCAGAAATCGTCCCAAAGTGTGACCAAGGCTGTTTCTGTCCCATATCCGGACCTGAAACCTGACTGAAAAGTGTCCAGATAATCCATTTCATCCAGGATCCTTTGGAGCTGCAATGCCACCACTTTCTCCCCACCTAAAGAGGGGAGGTGGGAGACTGGATGAAAATTGTCTACTATGGTAGGATCCAGTGATCGTTTCTTGAGGAGAGAGTGCACCAGTGCCACTTTAAAGGCTGTCAGAAACACTCCCTCCCTCAAGGATTTCACCGTCGCCTGGACCCACCCACATGTCACCTCCCAAGTTGTCTTCACCAGCCAGGAGGGGCATGGATCTAATTGGCAAGTAGTGGCGTTTACAGTCTGGAGGACCCTGTCTACTTCCTTGGGCCCAACAGGATCAAACTGTTCCCAGGTAACCGGGTAAGTACGTTCCCCAGGCATCTCCACAGGCCATGCCCCATGCTTGGTATCCAACCTGGCATGAATCTGAGCAATTTTATCCTCCAGATGCCTGGAAAACTCCTCTGTGCAGCCCTGTAGGTGGGTTATTGGACCCACCTTCCCCAGTAGGGATCGGGTGTTCTTGAACAGGGCTGCTGGGCGGCATTCTGCGGATGCAATAAGAGTGGATAAATATTAACGTTTAGCCAAGCTAGGCCTTGATAGTGGCTCTAGCTTGTGTTCAGTTGGATCTGGTCCTTGTCTTCCTCCAGCAGCGCTCTAGACATCTCTTAATCCTCTTCAGAGCCCTCAGCTTCTCCATAAACCACAGGGAGTATCAGATTTGATGGGACAAGAGAGGTTGTATGGGCATGATGCTGTCCAAGGCCCAGCTGCTTCCACTAATGCATAAGCAGATGTAATAATAACTACAAATGTAAGATATTGTTTTCTTGAAAGAGTTGTTTTAAACATCGAAGTGGATTCACTATGTGATTAATGGCTTGGTTCACGCATTGCACTAAACTAGAATAGGTGTTGTTTTGGTTTGGCATGATGTATGAATTTATCAAGTATGGTTTAGCATTAACCTAGCTTACTGTTGCTTTTTCAACAAGTCATGGTTTTAAAAATTGGTTTAGTGATATTGGTGATTCCAAGCTGATTTAATGGCTTTAGGAAAAACTGGTTCATATTCCGAAGTTGCTTCAAAATAATGTTAATTGCCTCTGTGTCACTTCAGTTTTTATGCATCTCAAATTATTTGTGATGATACCTATGTAAACCCTCACTTTGCTTTATTTCTTGGATGGTGTTTTATGTGTGGTCTGTCACTGGCTCCATCTTTATGCATCTTGAGAATCAATAGTACATTAAGGAGACTGACGTGAGGTGAGAGGGAAAGCACATAAATAATGAATAACAACCTTGATTGCTAATCTTTCATTCCTGTTAAGAGAAATGCAAATTTCATTGAATTAGCTATACATTTCTTATCCAGTGTAGCTCAAAATTATTATAACTAGTGAATCTTGAATTATACAGTATGTGGTATAGATTAGAAGCAGTTTTTTTATTTATCTAGGCAAGAAGATGCCATTAAAATGGTATTGGATCTCATGCACATTAAAGGGTGATTTTCTTGAAGGAAAATTACAAATATACAAGTTGATCAAGCAGCCTTATAAGCAGATCATTTTCATCTCAAGTCAGTATCAGTGTTCAAAGCAACAGCTGCATTTTTGCAATCTTCCATATCAGAAACCTAAAACTTCTTTTGCCTTCTCTGGCCCAATACCAATACCTAAAAGCCAGTTTGGTCTAGTGGTTAAGGTGCTGGGCTAGAGACCAGGAGTCTGTGAGTTCTAGTCCTGCCTTAGGCA